>NW_027530019.1:9670234-9756288 GCF_008692635.1 Crocuta crocuta | reverse complement strand
GATTTACCAAGTCCCTGAATCAGAAAGGAATGAGGTATATTCAAGGAACTGGAAGACCAGGACAGTTGAGCCCAGAGTGGGGCAGATGTGGAATGTGGGGAAGAGATAGAGGTCCACTGATACAGAACCCTGGAGAAAACATCAAAGATGTAAGATGTTATCCTACAAACAAAAATAAGCCACTGAAGAATTTTTAAGCAAAGGAGCTGCAGGATCCGATTGTGAATGATCAGAAGGGCCTAAGATTATGGGAAGGAGTCTAGTGAGAAGGCTCTTTCAATGGTCCTGGCAAGAGATGAGAAGTGAATGGATTGGATAGTTCTTTTTATTTTTTTAAGTTTGTTTGTTTAATTTTGTTTCTGAGAGAGAGAGAGAGAGAGAGAGAGAGAGAGAGAGAGAGCGTGAGCAGGGGAGGATCAGAGAGAGAGGGAGATACAGAATCCGAAACAGGCTCCAGGCTCTTAGCTAGCTGTCAGCACAGAGCCCAACATGGGGCTCGAACCCATGAACTGTGAGATCATGACCTGAGAGAGAGAGACAGTGTGAACAGGGGAGGGTCAGAAAGAGAGGGAGATACAGAATCTGAAACAGGCTCTAGGCTCTTAGCTAGCTGTCAGTACAGAGCCTGATGAGGGCTCAAACTCATGAACCATGAGATCATGACCTGAGCTGAAGTCGGATGCTTAACCAACTGAGTCACCCAGGCGTTCCTAAGTTTATTTATTTTGAGAAAGAGAGAAAGAGAGAGAGAGAGGGACAGAGAGAGAGAGAGAGAGAATGAATGAATCCCAAGCAGGCTCTGGTCTGTCAGCACAGAGACCCAGGCAGAGCTTGAATTCATGAACTGTGAGATCATGAACTGAGCTGAAATCAAGAGTTGCATGCTTAACTGACTTAGCCACCCAGGCAGCCCTTGACATTTCTTTAGGAAGTAAAATGGATAGGATGATGAAGAGGAGACTTGTTCGTTGGGTAGATTTAAGTTTCATTTACTTCTCCATACTTCTATAGAAAAGATAGAGGGAAAAACACATTCTTTTTCATTGCAGAAAGACCATCATCAACTAAAGCTTATATAAGCTTTAATGAATACTGGTCATTAGCAATAAGATTGACTGAGGTCTTAGAATCATCTTGTATTCTAGACAAGAAAGAAAAATATATTACAGTAGTAGAAAAGTTATCTGATAAGGATTGCAGAGAACCTTATAAAATGCCATATAATTCATCTGATTAAAGAAAGCATAGATCTCAAGAATTTTAAAGGACTGAAGAAAAGGTTTTCCTTATAGAAAAATTAAATACTTTCATATAAAATAAAGCCAGGACACTATAGCTTTTAACTTTTTTTTCCCCATCTATTACTGTTTTCTTGGAGAAAATAAAAATGAAGCATGGAGGACTTTTAAAGGTATCTTAAAGTTTCAGGAAAGACATCACTTACGGGAAAACCTGGTAATACTAACCTAGTTCTCACTAAATGTTATGAAGACAGTCTCTGACAGAAACAATTTTGTAACTCTTGAATGAGGGAGCAGCTAAAAATACCAAATTAAGGCTGAATTGGTCTCTGCTTAGGCAAAGTCATGGGCTAGAAAATGACAAAACTGCAGGTGTTCAAATATAGCATGCAGGTTGTGGATTATCTAAGAGAAGACTACTGAGAATTGGATAGGATTCACAGAATGGGAAAGAAGACAGTGGGTCCTATACACAGGGAACCTATCAGTAAACTTTGCTTTCTGTTTGGAGGACTCAATTTTTATACTTCATTGGAGGAGAAATGGAATTTCATTATCTCTACTAAGACATTCTTTTTTTGTTTGTTTTGTTTTTCTTTTTTTTTTTCTACTAAGACATTCTTAAAGAACAGTCTGGTTTTTTCATAAATTATACTGAAAAAGTGTTTTTTAAAGGAAAGAATATAGAAAAGAAAAAGAAAATAGAAAAGAAAAAGAAATTATTTTTTACAATAGCCTTCTGGTATGTTTCCCAAAGAAGAGAAGGTAATATTTCTCTGTTTATCAGGGTATATGATTTAATATTTAAAATATTTATTAATTGATGCTAAATTTCATTTGGAAAGATAAAACTTATTTTAAAAAGAAAAAAATATTCACTTGCAAACTAAATTTTCCAAGGTTTTTTTTCGAAATCTTCTAGTTTTTAAAGATGTTCTTTCTCTGTCCTGGGAATGGATGCATCTACACATAATCAAAACAGGTGCTTTCTATACATTTTTGTCCAGTCTTCAGAGAAAATCTTAACTTAAATCAATAATGGGACTTTTTCTGCATCTTCTTAGTAGGGCCTTTGAATATTTTAAAAAGAATGTGCTACTATGAAGGCACTCATGGATAATTCTTTATGTTTCTAGTTTCTATCCAGATAGGACTGTCTTGATCTCTTAAAAGAACATACAGAAAACTTGAGTCAAGTAAACAAATGTGGAGGGTAGCCTGACACTTTAGTAGCTTCATAGTGTCAGTCTATAATAGTGCCTGAGTTGGTAAAGTCTGAATAAATCAGAGATGAAACACACCTGGGACATGGAGGAGATGATAATGGAGGACCAATTCCTACCAGAACCAGGCAATGATAATGGCAGTCTATACAGAAAGTCACTCTTAGGGGAGTGAGGCATGATTTTAGAAGCTGAACTGTATTCATTCATCACTTCCAATAAAGCTAGAAAAAAGCAAAAACTACTTAAAAGGGGGAAAATTACCACATCAAGGACTATTCCCTAGGCTCAAAACTGTGATTTGCTTATAAAATCAGTCTCAGAAACATTATGTTTGAGGTAAATACCCCTCAAACATTAGGAAGAACATCCTTCCTAATATCCTGTTCATATAAGACTTCTTTGTTCCTTTACTTCTTGAACATTTAAAGTAGACTTATTTTTAAATTACTTTCAGATTGCTCTATTATCTGTAGGTTCTTGGTTCTTTATATGCAAATAGTTTTGTTGTTGTTTTCTGTGAGCACATGTCCTGTGAGAACTGCCTTTTGTAAGACTCTTCCTGGTGTCCTGAGTTGAAAAGTTATCTTAATGGAGAGGCTGTGAGGATATTTTTTTCCAGTCCTTGGAACAGTTTTCATATTAGTTTTCTTGGCTTGGGGCATCTGCACCTGACAGGTAGTATAAATTTGGGCCCTACACCTCTAGGTCTGATTCAGGTAGGGACTCTGATTTTTTTCAAGGATGACTCTTTTTTTTACCCAATATCCATTTGGGCCATCCAATTTTTGTGCCCCATTCCCTGGCCAGTGAGTGGACCCTTCCACAGAATGGACAGTCCCTTCTGGCCCATGGCTTTAGGCAAGTAGCTAAGGTCTGTCTCCTTATAAGCCACTTCTAGGGACCCACTGTCTCAATTCCAGCTACCTAGGACACATCCCAAATTCCATTTCCTCCCTCCCTCCCTCCCTTTCAAGAGAGTGAGAGAGAGAGAGAACACATGAGCATGGGAGGGGCAGAGAGAGAGGGAGAGAGAGAACCGTGAGATCATGACATAAGCTGAAATCAAGAGTCAGACACTTAGCTGNTATTCTTTTCAGTAGAAAACCACTGATCTGGTTTCCCTAACCAGCTTTAAGAATGCCATCCTATCACATCCAAAGTCTCTCAGAGCCACCAAACTTCACAGCCGCGAAATCACTAGGCTTTCATATTTCATTTAAAGAAGCCTGAAAATGTTTTTAGGTGCTGGCCTGGAAGTCTAGAGACCTGAGCTGCTACCTAAGTCTAACCCCAAATAAGCTGTGTGACTGTAACTAAATTTGTTGACCACTTTGGGTTTCAAGGGAGAAAAATAAGAATTTGGAAATGAAACAGATTGGGACTCTTTCAGCTCTAAAATGCCATGATTCTATGAAATACTATCTTTCATCTTCTGGAGCCTACTGGGAGGCCATAGTGTTGGGCAGAATGAGCTTGAGAAAAGATGAGGATAATTTATAAGGAAGTCCCTGGATCCCAGCTTCCCAGGATTATGCCGCTTCTCCTTCTTTAAAATAGCTACAAAGCACATTAGCATTTCAAACACTGTTGCCTGTGACAGGTGAGCTCAGGAAGATTAGGAGGTAGACAAATTTTGTTTTTTGTTTTCTTTTTTTTATGTCAGTCTCAGTAAATAAACATTAACTGTTTGAACATAGTATTCAGCATTCCCCATTCATTTTTCATGAACTCAAACAACATATCAAAGGGATATATGCTCTACTCCTTAGTTCTCCTCTCAGAATTACAGACAGACTCATTTTTCTCTATCAACTAATCTGAAAGCTAGAGCTGTAGTTTAGTTGTAAGATCATCTCATGGCAGTGTGGAATTGGAAGATGGTGGAGTAGGAGTACCTATAGGCTCACCTTTTCCCATGTATACAACTAGATAACTATGAAATCATTCTAAATGTCCCAGAAATTAACCTGAAGACTAGAAGAACAAAACTCCACAACTACAGGTAAAGAAGAGGCCACATCGAAGGAGGCAGGAAGTGCTAAGACATGATTTGGGAGAGAAATGGATTGTGGCCATTAGAGTGGGAAGGGAGCTGTGGTCACAGAGAAGGGCAAGAAACAGACTAGCATGCAGGGGAGCACACAGGGAAAATGAACTCCCACAGCAACTGGGTTGGAAAGCAAGAGGGCCTGAATTTCAAATTTTGTGAATTCTTGAAACAAGCAGTCCTTAAACGTCAGCAGGAGTGGCTGAATATAGCCTGGAAGGCACTGCACTGCTCTTGGAGAGAAGGCATGGAAACAACCCATGGACATACAGTGTGGATCTGAAGAGCACCTGGGGTACACAGTGGGGAGGTTATTCACTCATCTTGGAGTGCACCTCAGAGAGATGTAAAAGAACTGGCTCGTGCCACTTCCCTCCCCTGCCCCTCAGCATAAGTACAGAGCCACTTGTGGGAACCAACACAATGCCGACACTCACTATATAACTTGCTTATGCCAAGCCCTGCCCTCCCACGCTCTGGTGAACCACTTCTCCCAGTCATGCTTGCTTCAGTTCTGATGTGGGGAGTCACCTCCCCCCAGAAGACTGGCCCAATCCCTTGCTTACACTGCATCTCCTGACTCAGTAGTTCTGTGGAGCCTTGGTTCTGGTGGCAGTGGTGACAGGTCTCATTTCACATACAGACTAGAGCACACCTTGTTAAAATGCACCACATTCAGGCCAGGGACAAAATACTGCTCACAACAGGCAATGAGAGCCTCTGCAGATGACTACCTTAACGGACAAAGCAGGGAGGACAAAACAGCACAGTGCATGCAGCACACATTGGAGACACTCCTGGAAGCACTAGCCCCTGAGAAATAGAAGACACTACACTGCAGGGCACTATAGGACTTCTTCTTCATAAAGCAATTACTGTCCAGAATATAGCTGACTTTTCTAACACAGAGAAACAGGTACAGAGATTTAGACAAAATGAGCATTCAGAAAAATTTATCCTAAATGAAAGAATAGGACAAGGCCATGGTCAGAAATCTGAGGGAAACAGATACAAGTAACAAACCTGATGGGAATATTTACGACAACAATTATAAGGATACTCACTGGATTTGAGAAAAGGATCAGTGAGACTCTTAATATAGAGATAAAAATAGAACCAATCAGAGATGAAGACTGCAATTAATAATTCTGGTAACATGCTTGATGCAATTAATAGCAGGTTGGAAGAAGCAGAGGAATGAATTAATGGCTTAGAAGATACAGTAATAAAAAGTAATCAAGATGAGCAAAAGATACAGAAAAGAATTATGCAAAATGAAAACAGACTTAGGGAACTCAGTGACTTTATGAAACATAATTTCATATTACAGGAGTCCCAGAAGAAGAGAGTGAAAATGGAGTAGAAAATTTATTTGAAGCAATAATAGGTGAAAATTTCCCTAATATGGGGAAGGAAATAGATATCCAGATCCAGGAAGCAAGGAGAACCCCCAACAAAGTCAACAAAAGCAGATCCACACCAAGACATATTGTTTAAATTAAATTGGCAAAATACGGTGATAAAAAAAATTTTCAAGTAGCAAGAAAAAAGAAGACAGTAACTTACAAGAGAAATCCCATAAGGCTAGCAGGGGATTTTTCAGCAGAAACTTTCCAAGCCAGAGGGAATGGCATGATATATTCGAAGTGCTGAATGGTAGAGTGGGGGGTACCTGGCTGGCTCAATTGATAGAGTATGTGACTCTTGATCTCAGGGTCATGAGTTCAAGTCTCACGTTGGGCATAGGGCTTACTTCAAAAAGTCATTCTCTTCAAAGTGCTGAATGGGAAAAATCTGCAGCCAAGAATATTCTATCTAGCAAGACTATCATTCAGAATTGAAGGAGAGATAAAGGGTTTTCCATAGAAACAAAAACTAAAGGAGTCATAATTTCTAAACCAGCCTTGCAAGAAATATTTAAGGAGACTCTTTGAGTGGAAAGGAAAAGATAAAAAATGATAGTATGAAGGTAGGAAACACAAAAGCAGTAAAAATAAGTATTTCTATAAGAAAATCAGCCAAGGAACCCACAAAATAAAGGGATATAAAATGTGACAACATATACCTAAAACATGGTGAGGAGAGAAGTAAAGAATGGGTTCACACTTAAACAACCATTAACTTAATATGGACTGCTATATGCAGAAGTGCTTATATAGAAACCTAATGGTAACCATATATCAAAACCCAATAAATATGCAAAGAATAAAGAGAAAAGAACACAAATATTCACTGAAGAAAACCAGCAAACCATGAAGGAGAGAAAGAGAAGAAAGGCTGAGAGAAAATCTTCAGAAACAACCACAAAAAATATAATTAAGTGACAATAAAGACACATTTATCAATAATTATTTTGATTATAAATGGCTAAATACTCCAATCAAAAGACACAGAGCAAGAGAATGGATTAAAAAACAAGACACATCTATATAACTGCCTAAAAGAAACTCATTTTAGACCTAGAGACACCTGCAGATTGAAAGAAAGGGGATGGAGAAACATCTATCATGCAAATGGATGTCAAAAGAAAGCCAGAGTAATAATACTTATACTAGACAAAATAGACTCTAAAAGAAAGGCTCTAACAAGAGACAAAATACTATATTAGTATATAATAATAAAGGAGACAATTCAACGTGATATAACAATTGTAAATATTTGTGCACCCAACACAGTAGCAACCAAATGCATAAAAATAGTAACAAATATAAAGGAATTAATCAATAATAATACAATAATAGTAGGGACTTTAACACTCCACTTCTATCAATGGTTAGATCACCTAAACAGAAAATCAATAAGGAAACAATGGCTTTGAATGACACACTGAACTAGATAGATTTAATAGATATATTCAGAACTTCCCATCCTAAAACATCAGACTACACACTCTTTTCAAGTGCACATGGAACATTTTCCAGAAGAGATCACATATTAGCCCACAGTACAAGCTTCAATAAATTCAAAAAAATCAAAGTCATACCATGCATCTTTTCTGCCTACAACACTATGAATCTAGAAGTCAACCACAAGAAAAATCTGGAAAGACAACAATAAATACATGGAGGTAAATACTAAACAATGAATGGGTCAACCAGGAAATAAAAGAATAAAAAAAATGTGGAAACAAGTGAAAATGAAGACACAATGGTCCAAAACCTTTGGGAAACAGCAAAAGCAGTTCTAAGAGGGCAGTTTATAGCAATACAGGCTTATCTCAAGAAACAACAGAAATTTCAAATAAACAACCTAATCTTATACATATAGGAGCTAGAAAAAGAACAAACAAAACCTAAAACCAGCAGAAGGAAATAATAAATATTAGAGCAGAAATAAATTATATAAAAATGAAAAAAATATGACAGTTCAATGAAATCAAGAGCTGGTTCTTTGATAAACTCATAAAATTAATAAATCTCTAACCAGACTTACCAAGAAAAAAAGAAGCAGGAACTAAAATAAGTAAAATCACAAATGAGAATGGAGAAATAACAACCAACACCACAGAAACACAAATACTATAAAAAACTATATGCCAACAAATTGGACAATCTAGAAGAAATGGATAAATTCCTAGAAACATATAAACTACCAAAAGTGAAACAGGAATAGAAAATTTAAACAGACCAATAACAAGCAAAGAAATTAAATCAGTAATAAAAAAACTTCCAATAAACAAAAACTCAGGACCAGATGAATTCTTCCAAACATTTAAAGAAGAGTTAATACCCATTTTCAAACTATTTGAAAAGTTAAAAAGGAAGGAAAACTTCAAAAATCCTCAATAAAATACTAGCAAACTGAATCCAACAATGCACTAAAAAAATCATTCACCATGCTCAAGTGGGATTTATCCCTGGGTTGCAAGGGGGGGGGGTTCAATATTTGCAAATCAATCAATGTGATACATCACATGAATAAGGAAAAGAACCATATGATCATTTCAATAGATACAGAAAAAGCATGTGACAAAGTACAACATCCGTTCAGGATAAAAACCCTCAACAAAGCAGGTTTAGAAGTAACATACCTCAACATAATAAAGGCCATATATGAAAAACTCGCAGCTAACATAATCCTTAATGGGAAAAAACAGAGTTTTTCCCCTAAGTTCAGCAACAAGACAAAGATGTCCACTCTCACCACTTTTTTCTTATTTTTAAATTTTTATTTATTTATTTTTTATAGTTTATTGTCAAGTTGGTTTCAGTATAACACCCAGTGCTCATCCCAACAAGTTTCCTCCTTCATGCCCATCACCCATTTTCCCTCTCACACCCCCATTAACCCTCAGTTTGTTCTCAGTATTTAAGAGTCTCTCATGGTTTGCCTTCCTCCCTCTCCTCAACTATGTTTTTCCCCTTCCCCTCCCCCATGGTCCACTTTTAAGTTTCTCCTGTTCTACATAATGAGTGAAAACATATTCATCACCACTTTTTTCTTAAGATTTTATTTTTAAGTAACCTCTACACCCAACGTGGGGCTTAAACTCACAATCCCAAGATTAAGAGTGGCATGCTCCACCAACTAAGCCAGCCAGGTGCCTCTCAACACTTTTATTCAACATTGTACTGGAAGTCCTAGCCACAGCAATCAGACAACAACAACAAAAAATTAAAAGACATCCAAATCAGCAAGGAAGTAGTAAAACTTTCAGTCTTTATAGATAACATGATACTATATATAGAAAACCCAAAAGACTCCACCAAAAACTGCTAGAAATGATAAATGAATTCAGCAAAGTCACAGGATACAAAATCAATGTACACAAATCTGTTGCTTTTCTATATACCAATAATGAGCAGAAGAACACTGCAAACTGGTGCAGCCACTTTGGAAAACATTATGGACTTTCCTCAAAAAGTTAAAAATAGAGGGGTGCCTGGGTAGCCCAGTTGGTTAAGTGTCTGACTCTTGATTTCAGCTCAGGTCATGACAGTGTTTTGGGATCAAGCCCTCCAGTGGGCTATACAATGACAGCATGGAGCCTACTTGGGATTCTCTCTCTTTTTCTCTCTCTCTCTGCCACTGCCCCACTTGCTCATTCTCTCTCTCAAAATAAACAAACTTTAAAAAAAAAGTTAAAAATACAACTACCCTATGATCTAGCAATCACACTACTGGGTATTTACCCAAAGAGTACAAAAAGACTAATTCAAAGGGATACACACACCCCTATATTTATAGTAGCATTATTTACAATAGTCAAATTATGGAAGCAGCCCAAATATCTGTTGATTGATGAATGGATAAAGAAGGTGAGAAATATTATTCAGCCATAAAAAAAGAATGAAATCTTACCATTTGCTATGACATGGGTGGAGCTAAAGAGTATAATGCTAAGTGAAATAAGTCAGTCAGAGAAAGACAACATACCATATAATTTCACTCCTATGTGGTATTTAAGAAACAAAATAAATGGTCAAAAGCAGGGGGAAGAGAGAAAGAGAGATAAGTCAAGGAACAGACTCTTAATTATAGAGAATAAACTAATGGTTATCAGAGAGGAAAGGGAGGGATAGGTAAACTAGGTGATGAAGGATTAAGGAATGTACTTGTTGCGATGATCACCAGGTGATGAATGGAATTACTGAATCACTATACTGTACACCTGAAACCATTTTAACACTATGTTAACTAACTGGAATTAAATTTTTTAAAAGACTATCCTGGGGTGCCTGGGTGGCTCAGTGGTTAAACCTCCAACTTTGGCTCACGTCATAATCTCATAGTTCGTGGGTTCAAAACCAGCATTGCACTCTCTCTCAAAAATAAACGTTAAAAAAGTATAAAAGACTATCTCATGGAAATAAAAAAAATAAGCCTCACAGAATAGTACATTGCCACCCCTATAACCCAAAACCACCCATCTTCTTCCTCTCCTATCAGGCAACATGTGTAGCCACAAAAACAACCACCATGTGCAACTCAAACAGTTACCTAAGCACATAAGGGGCACCATCTGGAGCACCAATGGGCAGGCAGAGTAGGCACTAGAACGGGACTGAACTGAGGTTCCCAAAGCTATGGTACCTATTACCTCAACGTCCTCGCCACAACTACTATCCCATGTGCTACAGAGAACCTTATATGAGCATCTCTTCTCAGAAGTTAATTCACAGGTACACTTATATCCAGAAAGAAAAAAAAAGATCACTGTAGGGTAACTTGAAGCTGATGGTCAATGATTTTGATTGTGTCCCATATGAGGAAAATTAGATAGGAAGAATACTATATTTAGAATTTGGAAACCACAGGTTATAGTCTCCACTTTGCCTGTAACTATGAGACCATGGCCAAATCACCTGGCATCTCTGGGTCTTAGTTTTCTCATTTATAAAATGAGTGGGTTTGACAAAATGATCTCTAATGTATCTGTCAGTTCTAAAATTCTATTAGTTTATGATAAGGTTAGAAACCTTAGTTCTTATGCTTAGACCTAGGAAAGCATGGTTTATATTACAGACCAGACCCAGCTGATTACATGAAGAACAATAAAAAATATAGATGCCAGGCCCCACCCCAGGCCCTTATAAGGCTTGGGAAGTGGTTTAGAAAGCTTCTTAAAAGGTCCTGATGATGAATCAGAATGGGAACCACTGGTCTTAAGAGAATAGAATAGACTGTATGTATGACCAAAAGGATAAAAAAGAACTGGCTGGGTCAACCTGGGAGGTAATCAGGAACTTACATTCTGTGGGGATAATTAGTATTCACATTAGTGAATGGAGACATATTTATTTAATCTGAAAATGATAGTAAATTTGGGAGGGGAATCAGTATTCCAAACAATCTAAGAGACTGAAGGAGTGGTTGGAAACCAATAGTATAAAGATCAATGAGGGAAGACCCAATGTAGTGCCTCTGTAGAAGAAAAGCCTCACTGAGATGAAGTTGGCAAGGCTGTAAGTCAGAAAAACACCAAAGTGTCAGAGTGGGTAACAAAATGACTATTAACTAGAACATTAGCCCTGGACCTAGGGATAGATCTAGGAATTGAATAAGGCCGTTCTAACTTTGTATGGTTTTAAAATGCAAGAATTTCAATTACAATAGTTTAGTTGAATAAAACCAGTCCTCCAAGAACAGAGTTCAAATTTCTTCCCATAGTAGAGTGAAACTATGAATAACTGCATAAGGTACAAATTTTTTCACTCCTAGCTCTTCACTGCACAAATAGCAATGTAAATAACAGATGTGCATCACAATCAGTGACAAATCACATCACTTCTTTCTAAGTCTGTTGTTGATTGGTCACTATGCATCTGTTATCCAGTTCACACACAAACAACCAAGTGTCTAGTGGTGCTGTGTCCTTGACTTTCCGTGATAAACCCAAAAATGGACAATGGAAAAAGTGAACCTGCCAACAAAGATGAATGTGCAGCAAAGAAACAGAACGTAATAATGCTGAAATGTAAACAAAGGTATAGAAGAAATAGTGAGCTGTGGGATTGTTGACATTGCTATTTGAGAGGCTCTAGATATGCACCAGAGGAACTTCCTTAGGGCAAAGCAATCAACATAAATGAGGAAAGCAGTTGTGATGAAAAGTATGAAAATGTCCTTGGGGAAGTGACACCGCAAAAAAAATTTTCATGTTAAAGGAACTCTTTGGAGCTATTTCATGCCATTGAAAACACAAAAGATAAAATGTTGGAAGCTGATCCAAAGTTAGAAAGGAGTGTGACAATTCACCAAGGCATAGAAAGGGTGTTTGGCCAGTACTGAAAGTTATATGATAAGATAGTGGCAAGCACTGTTAAAACTACTCTTAGATAAGTTTTTTTTAAGTGTTTTATTTATTTCTAGGAGAGAAAGAGAGAGAGAGAGATAGTGTGAGCAGGGGAGGGTCAGAGAGAGAGGGAGACACAGACTCTGAAACAGGCTCCAGGCTCTGAGCTGGCAGTCAGCACAGAGCCTGACGCAGGGCTCGAATCCACGAACCGCGAGATCATGACCTAAGTGAAAGTCAGACGTTTAACCGACTAAGCCATCCAGACACCCCAGATAAGTTTTTTTTTTACAAAGAAATAAAAATACTTTAATTCTTCATGTTTTAAATTATACCATACTAGCATTAGTTTGTGTTCTTTCATTTCTCTACATGTTTATAACAAAGGGGAGTAGTTTTCTAAGTGACACTTATGTATCACAATTTTTCCATTGATTATTCAGATCACATGATATATTCTCAGCTTGCATCATTATTTTTACAGTCTCACACTATTGTTCAAAGCAAAAACTGCTGGTATTTAGGACTGATGAGGTGAGTTTCTCATTATGCTAAGGACTTTGGTTTAGACATTACAAAGAGGACTGACATGGAGAATCTGAGGAAGATGTAAGAGGCTAAAAAAGCAGCCAACAGAAAATGTGTAAGGAAACTGAGCAATTTTTTAACTAAAAAGAAGGCTCAAGTGGTAATTTAACTATGACTGATCTTCAGTGACTTTTACATAAGGAATGCTGACTAGCTGTTATACATGTCCACTAAAGACTGAACAAATGAAAAACAATTTTAAATGCAATTTAATGGATCTGGGTTAACTGAAGAATGAATTTACAATGAAAAAGGTACTGTATATCAAAACATGTTTCAAAGAGAGTTATGTAATTTTCTTTATTTTCTTTCTAGAAGTCCTAAAACATAGAATCAGTTCTTATTCATCAGGAATAATTTAAGTTTTGAAGACAGGCAATGGAAGATAGACTATGTAACCTTTTAAGGTCTCTGCCAGAACTAAAATGCTATTTTTTTTTTAACCACTGTGGGACTTTATCTTACCCTAAGCTGCCAATTATTTCTGAGCACTGTACTTAAATTGTTCTTTGCTTTGTACCTTCGGCTTTCTTTGTCCCAGATCCTTTCTAGTTAAAGGGCCTTAGATTGCAGAGCGGAACTCTGATACGGGAAAGTAAAGCTGCAGAACAACCCTGCCGTCCATGAGGCTTTATGATGGAGACTGTAGTAGCTTTACTCTACACAGCTCCCACAGCATCTGTGCATCCAAACAAATCAGCCCTAATGCCTGGGACACATCTTCATTACTACTGCTGCATTCTGTGTACTGAAACCAGCATTGCTCCAGAGCCCAAGCTTGGGTTTGAAGCATGGACACTCATTACAAAAATCCATTACCAAGCCATGCTTATGAACACCCTCCAAGAACAAGGCATTTACAATGAGGACAAATATGGACCTTTTGTGCTCTCTTCAAAACTGACAATTTTTGAACTATAAACCAGACAATTGTTGCCACAAGAAATCCACGATCTCTTCACTAAGAATTATCAGTGCTACCAGGTGAGGGAATACTTGACCTGTTCTTTGTTCTCCCCTTCTCTGACCTCCATTTATATACTAGCTCTGCTCAGCTTGAGACATTCTCCAATATTCTTCAGGAGATGGCTCTATAATGTAATTTCTAATACAGTACAATATCTTATCCCTGCATCCTTCTTCCAATTACTAGATTTCCAGAGAGAAAAGATGTGAGAGACAAAATCCAAACCTTGACTGCCCATAAATCCCAACTGGATTTAGAAATAGAGACTACAAATATTCTCCAGTAATAAGTCTCACACCAAATCTGAGATTTGTTCTTTCATCATGCTTCTAAACTGGAGAATTGTCCCTACAGCAGAAATATTCTATTTTGGAGGGGAATTCCTGAGTGTGACAGATTATTTTTTTAATGAGGAAGTTGTAAATTCTTAAAAGAAAAAAAACCTTACAATAAGATTACTTAAATTTTCATTTAAATAATGAAATTTAATGTTGACATTAATATATACATGTCACCAAACACTTGCAGAGTTTAACAAAGAAATGTCTCAGCCTACTTCCTATCACATGTGTAAAATCTTGTTTCTTCTTCTGATACAGTCATCTCTATTTTTAAAGACAGGACAACATTGATCAGGCAATTCATTCTTTCACAAGCTCACAAAAGATTCTACTAGGAGGGTGGGAGAACAAGATTATCTGAAAATTACCGTAAACTGAAATAAGATAATAACTACTATCATCTGGTCTCTTTTTAGATCAAATTTGATTGTTTTTAACTAAGAGAATAGAATGCAACAGTTTTAGAAATAAAAGAACTTCTCCTTTGGGAGAAAGAATTGTATAGAGTTGCTTTAGATTTTACAATGCTGGCCAATATAACTTTCTGCATTAATGGAAACATTCTGTATCTATACTACCTGATACAGAAGCCACTAATCATTTGTGGATTGATGCAACTTGAAATTAATGTTTATTTAAATACCTACATATGCTTAGTGGCTAATTCAGTGCAGTTCTAGAACCAAGTTTCCCAAATTTAGCTATAGAATGGAATCATCAGGGTAGCCTAACACATACTCATTCCTCCTAGACCTATTTTCTATTGATTCTCACTTAATAGGTCTGAGTAGGGACAATTATTGTCTATATTGTTGTGTTTTATTTGTTAAGTTCTCTAGGTGATTTATCACTTTATTTTTTTTTATAGCAGTCTATGTTTGTAGCAAAATTAAAAGAAAGGTACAGAGATTTCCCATGTACCTCCTGCCTGCCCCCTCCAGAGGCACAGCCTCTGCCATTATCAACAAACCCCCCAAGTAGTATACTTGTCAGTTGATGAACCTATACTGATAATCCCTAATCACCTATATTTGTCTATAGTTTACATTAGTATTCACTATTGGCATTGTATATTGTATGGGTTTAGAGAAATGTATGATGACATGTATCTATCACTGCAATATCATAGAGTGTTTTCATTGCTCTTAAAATCATTTGTGTTCTGCCCTTTCATCCCTTCTCCTTCCCAAACCTGAATAACCACTAATCTTTTTACTGTCCCCAGTTCTGCCTTTTCAAGACAGCCATAATAGTTGGAATCACACAGTATATATTCAGATAGGCTTCTATCACTTAGTAATATGCATTTAAGTTTCCTTCATGTCTCTTCATACCTTACTAGCTCATTTCTTTTTAGCACTTAATAATATTCCATTATCTGCATGTACCACAGTTTATTACCATTAACCTAATGAGAGACATGTTGGTTGCTTCCAAATTTTGGCAATTATGAGGAAAGCTGCTACAAATATCAAGTGCAGGTTTTTGTGTAGGCATATGTTTTCAACTCCTTTGGGTAAATATCAAGGATTGCAACTGCTGGATCATGTAAGTAAGTAACATTTCATTGTGTATGGAACCCCAAACTGTCTTTCAAAGTGGCTGTACCATTTTCCACTCCCACCAGCAATGAAAGAGAGTTCCTGTTGCTCACATCCTCACCAGTGTTTGGTATTGCCAATATTGCCAATGTCTGGATTTTGGCCACTGAAATAGGTATGTACTAGTATTTCATTGTTGTTTTAATTTGTATTTCTCTGATGACACATGATGTAAAGCATCTTTTCATATGCCTGTTTTCCGTATACTACTTTGGTGAGCCGTTACGGTCTTTGACTTTTGTTTTTTAATGTAAGCTCTACACTCAATTTGGGGCTTGAACTCACAACCCCAAGATCATGAGTTGCATGCTCTACCAGCTGAGCCAACCAGGTGCCCCTTTGGCCCATATTTAAAAATTGAGTTGTTTGTTTTTTAAGAGTTCCTTATACACTTTGAATAAGTTCTTTATCAGATGTGTTTAAGTATTTTGCAAACATTTCCTCCCAATCTGTGGCTTCTTTTCTCATTCTCTTGATATTGTCTTTCACAGAGCACAGCCTTTCACTTCAATAAAGTCCAGCTTAGTTCTTCTTTCATGGATTCTGCCTTTGGTGTTGTATCTAAAAGTCATCACTATCCCCACATTTATCTAGGTTTTCCCCTCTGAATTCTTTTTTGAAGGAGGAGGGTGGGGTAGAGGAAGAGGGAGAAAGAGAAGATCTTAGGCAGTGTTCAAGAGAGATTTGGTCTGTAGTTTTCTTTTCTTGTAATATCTTTGTCTGGTTTTGGTAGTAGGGTAATGCTGGCCTCATAAAATGAGGTAGAATTTCCTCGGCTTCTAACCACTGAAAGCGATTATAGAAAATTAGTATAGTTGCTTCCTTAAATGTTTGATCGACTTCATCAATAAACCTATCTGAGCCTGGTGCTGTTTTGGAAGGATGTTAATTATTCAATTTCTTTAACAGATATAGGTTGTTCAGATTATCTATTTCATCTTGTGTGAGTTTATGCTAATTGTATCTTTCAAGAAATTATCCATTTCATCTAGGTTATCAAATTTGTGGGCAAAGAGTTCTTTATAGTATTATTTATTATCCTTTTAATGTCCAAAGACATAGATTAATAATATCAGAAATAAAAAGACAACAGTATTATATATTTTTTTTCTGATATTTTCTGATACTTATTTCTGATATATTTTAGTATTATTTCTGGTATTTGATATTGTGATATTTTATTTTTATTTCTGACATTTTTTCTGATATTTTTAAATTTCTGATATTTAAAAATTTTATTTCTGATATTATTAATCTATATCTTCATTCTTTTTTCCTTAGCCTAGTAAAAGCTTACCAATCTTATTGGATCTTTTCAAAGAGCCAAATTTTGGTTTTGTTGATTTCTCTTTTGATTCTTGTTTTCAATTTCATTTATTTCCATTCTAATTTTTATTATTTCTTGTCTTCTGCTTACTTAGGACTTAATTTGTTCTTCTTATTCTAGTTTCCTATGGTGGAAACTTAGATGATTCATTTTAGATTTTTCTTATTATCTAATAAGTACATTCAGTGCTATAAATTTCCCAGTAAGCACTGATTTCACTGTATCTTACAAATTTTGAAAAATTGTGTTTTCATTTTTATTTATTCAAAATTTAAAAAAAATCTCTTGAGATTAGTTCCTCGATCCATGTGCTATTTAGAAGTGTGTTGTNAAAAAAAAAAAAAAAAAAAAATTTAAAACACATACCTTGTTTAAAAAAAAAAAAAAAGTGTGTTGTTTAGAGTGTCTGTCTGTAGTCAGTAGAGCATGTGACTCTTGATTTGAAGTCATGAGTTCAAGCTCCATGGTGGAGAGCCTACTTAAAAAGTGTGTTGGGGTATTTGGGTGGCTCAGTCCATTAAGCATCTGGCTTTTCACTTCAGCTCAGGTCATGATCTCACAGTTTGTGAATTCAAACCCTGCATCAGGCTCTGTGCTGAGAGTGCAGAGCCTGCTTGGGATTCTCTCCCTGCCCCCTGCCCCTCCTCTGCTCACTCTCTTTCTCTCTCTCTCTCAAGATAAATAAACTTTAAAAAGTGTGTTCCTTAATCTCTACATATTATGGGATTTTCTATTAATCTATTATTAATTTCTAGTTTAATTCCATTGTATTCTGAGAGCGACTGCAAGATTCCTAGTCTTTTAAGGTCTGTTCTATGGCCCAGAATATAGTCTATCTTGATGAGCATTTCATGTGAACTTGAGAAGAATGTGCATTGCTTTTAATGGGTTTAGTAATATGTAGATGTGCATTATATTCAGTTGACTGATAATGTTATTGAGTTTAACTATGTCCTTACTGAGTTTTTACCTGCTGGATCTCTCTCTTTCTGATAAAAGTGTGTTGAAGTCTCCAACTATGATAGTGGAGTTACCTATTTTTCCTTGCACTTCTCTTACTTTTTACCTCACACAATTTGATACTCTGTTTAAGGTGCATACATGTTAATGCTTGTTAGGTCTTTTTGAAAACCTGGCCCCTTTATCGTTACGTAATGACCTTCAGTATCCTTGATAACTTTCATTGCTTTGAAGTCTGTTCTGTCTTACTACATCTACTCCTGCTTTCTTTTGATTTGTGTTAGCATGCATATTTTTCCATCCATTTACTTTTAATCTCTATGTGTCTACATTTAAAGTCAGTTTCTTACAAACATAATATATTTGGGTGTCGTTTCATCGTCCACTCTTACAATATATCTTTTAATTGGAGCATTATTAGACCACTGACATTAAAAGTGATAACTGATATAGTTGGATTAATATCTACCATATTTGTTACTGTTTTCTATTTGTTGCTCTTGTTCTTTGCTTCTATTTTTGTTTCTACTCTTTATATCTTTTGTGGTTTTAACTAAACGTTTATAGGATTCCATTTTCTTTCCTTCTTATGATATCAGTTATACTGTTTTTACTTTTCTTAGTGGTTGCCCTAGAGATTGTGATGTTCATTTACAACTAATCTAAATCCACTTACAAATAACAATATTGCTTCTTAGGTAATACCATAAAACAAATAATCCTAATTCCTCCTTCTTGTCTCTTGTATCATTGTCATTCATTTCACTTATATATAAGTATACACAATCAAATACACTGTTACCTGTTAGATCAATTAAGAGTAAGAAGAATTAAAGTTTTTATTTTATCACTTTTTCCTTCTTTGATGGTCCTTCTTTATGTAGATCTGAATTTTGTACCCATTGCATTTTCCTTCTCTTTAAAGGACTTTTAACATTGCTTGCAAGGCAGATCTACTGACAACAAATTCCCTCAATTTTTGTTTATCTGAGTAAGTCTTTATTTTTCTTTCACTTTCACAAGGAAATCTCACAGAATACAGAAATCTAGGCTGGTGAAGGTTTTTTCCTCTACTCCACTCTCTTCTTACTCTTATGGTTTCTCAGAGGTTGATTTAATTCTTAACTTTGTTCCTCTGCTTTTCTCCCCCCAGGGTTCTTTATCTTTGATTTTCTGTAATTTGAAAGCAATATGCCTAAGCATAAAGGGGTTTTTGACATTTATTCTGTTTGGTGTTGGCTGAGTTTCTTGGATCTGTGTTTTGGTGTCTGACATTAATTTGGGTAAAATTCTCAGTCATTATGGTTTCAAATATTCTATTCTTTCTTCTCTACTGGTATTACCATTATGTCAGTGTTATACCTTTTTGGTTGTCCCACAGTCCTTACTTAATCTGTTCTGTTTTTCACAGTCTGTTTTCTCTTTGCTTTTCAGTTTTGGAGGTTTCTATTTTGAAATCCTCAAGCTTCTCAGAGGACCTTTACTTAGCCATGTCCAGTCTACTAATAAACATTTCAAAAGCACTCTTCATTTCTGTTACAATTTTTTTTAATCTCTAACATTTTTTTGGTTCCTTCCTAGGATTTCTCTTTCTCTGTTTACATTGCCCATCTGTTTTTGTATGCTGTGTCCTTTATCCATAAGATCCCTTAGCATAATAATTGTAGTTGTTTTAAATTCCCATTATAATTCCATCATTCCTGCTATGTCTGTTTTTGATGCCTGCTCTGTCTCTTCAAATTGTGCTTTCTGCCTTTTAGTATGCCTTGTAACTTTGCTTGATAGCTGGACATAATGTACTGGTACAGGAAACTGCTGTAAATATGACTTCAGTAAAGTGGTGGTAAGGTGAGGCAGAAAGGGAAGTATGCCATACATAGTCCTATGATTAGGTCTCAGTCTCTTCAAGAGCCTATGTCTCCTAACTTCACAATCATTTCTCAGTTTTCTTTTCTTCTCCTTTCGGTGAGACAGAATGACTAACGTGAGCTAGAATTGGTTATTTCCTTTCTCCCAGGTCAGTTAGGCTCTAATAATATGTCCAGGCTCTAATAATATGCCTAGGCTCTGGTTAACTAGTTTCTCCTGAGGGGTTGGCCTTATGAAGAAAAATCGAGTGCTCTGGTATATTTCAAAATAGTACCTTTTCTTCTTCCCCTCCAAAAAGCATGAGGAGATTTTTCTCCAATATTTACTATGGATTATGTAGGAGCTCCGGCTGGCAAATCTAACAATTTCATGGGGGTCCTCTTATGACTGGGTTCTCCTGGAGATTTTAATTTTCATAGTTGTTCACACCAAACCTCCAGCAATTCGTCAATTACAGTTCAGGTTTTTCAACCCTGGCACTGGTTCCCTTGGCAGTTTCTGTACACTCACTCATGAGTCTCTGCTCTGGTGAGCTCCAACTGCCTGTATTCATCTATCTCTACAATCTTGGGGGGCAGTGGTTTGTCCTACGTCCTCTTCTATTTTTTGGTTCCAAGAAGAGTTGAATTTTCAATCTTTTCAGCTTTTTACTTGTTAGGACAGGCTGATGACTTCCAAGTTCCTTATATGTGGAATAGAAAACTCGAAGTCTTCCCAGGTGATTTTTTATTGTGTTGTCAGAGTTTAAGAACCAATGCTGTAGAATTCTGCTACTCAAGGTATTTTGCTTCACCTGATAGCTTGTTAAAAATGCAGAACCCCAGCTCCAACTCAGACCTACTAAAATCAGAAACTACCTTTTAATAAGATCTCCAGATGATTTACTTGCACATCAAAGCTTGAGAAGCACTGATTTTGAACTACACTGTCAATCTAGGCTACACATTAGAATGTAGAGATCTTTTTTAAAAAATGATACATGCACCAGTGTTTCTTTAAAGCTCCCAGTGATTCTACCGTGGAGTTAATGTGAGAACCACTAAACTAGAATGCACAAACACAAATAAAACTTGTGTGGGTATACTCTGGTCATGATGAATAGAAAGGAAAAGAGGAAAATGAGCCCCACTTTCAAGGGGAAAGACAAGAGGACCTACCTTAAGAAGAATCCTGTTAGCACCAGAAGGAAAATGACTCTTATGATAACAAAGGCCTGGAGGGTTTTCTCTGGTTCTTAAAGTAAAAAGTGCTTTACAGCATCTTTGCTTTATGACTCTAGTCTCTAAAACCAGCCTTCATTTTCCTGTCCTTTGGCTGCTCCTCTTTTAACCCATACCCAAAGATTATGCATGAGATTTCTCAAGTAAACATGTTTCTGGTTCTAGGAAAGTAGAATGGATCACCCTTAATAGAAATTCCCCACTGTGCAGTAAGGCTGTAAAGTATATATTCCTACCAACACATTCTCTTGTGGATCATCACATTCCCTTCAGGGTGCCTGCTGGCAATGACCTAGGATGCCAGAGCTGCCAATAAACCTAGTTTTTCTCTGTATTAGAAACTGTCTCCTTACCTATTATTTCCCTTCTCCTAAATGTTGTTGATATAGTTCTGCTGCCAGAGTAATTTTTCCCCTGGGTTTGATTTCTAGTGGTGAGTCTTAATATTGTTGAAGTCTAACAATGATAGTTTTCTCCCAATATTTAGAAGATGCTCAACAATGATGACAAAAAAATATTCCCTCTATCTCCAATCTTTACAGATAAAACAGAATGGTCATACAATGGAAAGGAAACATTCATTTCAGCCCATATGACTTTTGTTGCTTCCAAACAACAACATTGACAACAATAACATGTTTCTCAAGTCTCATGAGATTGAGACTCCCACCTACCTCCAACAGGTCTTTTAAAAAAATTTTTCCCCTATCTTTTGTGTGAAGTATTTCCTCCATTACACTGGTAAGACTTCATTAGGTGATGTGATTAATAAAACTACATTTCCTTAACTGGTTCAACTTGGAAACAGAGGTGCTTTCCACACCAGTTCATCAGGGAGAAGAGAGTTATAGCTGCTTGCTGATAGTATTTGATCTTTAGCTATGTTTCCTTCTCAACGGAATAAGGGTACAACTTATCTCATTTTCAGTTCTGTTGTCAAGATTAAATGAGCCAATGGATACACAAGTGCCCATAAACTGCAAATTACTCTACAAAATTTAGATATGCTTATTAGTAGTTGTTTGGGAAAAAATCATGCTTCCTGGAGGATGAGTGATAAATAATTTCCAGGGCACAGTGAAGGCATTGAAGGAGAGACAGAGTTCTCTGATGGCAAATCTCCGTACAGTTGAATAAGGGTTCTATTTCTAGTTTCTTGTTAAAGGCTAGAGCCAACACTACACATTGCCTTTGAAGTTAGTTTCAAACAAGCAGACTGATCAGAGGCAATACACAGGTGATCCAACATTTAGGGAGGAGGGTGTCTGTCATGATTCTCAGGCTCACCAGCTCACTTTAAGTACAACCCCCTGAAACCCCAATGCCATTCACACTGGCAGACATTGAGGCTTGCACACTAAAGGGAAAACAAGGGCTACTCTTTTAGATCTAATTATGGCAAGCCAGGAGTTTCTATCCCTGGCAGCACAGCTGTATCTACCAGGAAACTGATGAGATGAGCTTGTGAGATTAGGGCTGATTTTGGCATCAGGAAGTTTGCCTGTGATTTGAATGAAAGACTGTTTGCACTCCAAAGTTCTGCCCTGCCGTGATATAGGCAGGCCTATTTCTATCCAGCTGTTATCGGCCATGCAAGATGACTTCACTTTCTAGAACACAGATAATCTCTGTGGACAACCTGCTGGTAACCAAGCACCAAAACTTCTGGGGAAATATATGAACTGGGATCATCAAATGCTGGAGATAGGAAACAGACAATAATTCCATTCCTCAGCTGTTAACAGTGTTTCTTCTCTCTTCACAACTTGCTTTTAAACAAATCCCAAATTAATTTCCCAAGTTAATTAATTTCTTAATCCAGGGTTCAATCCAGAATCACAAGTTGTATTTCATTATTATGTCTCTTTATTCCCCTTTAATCTAGAAAAGTTCTATAGTATCTTTGTCTTTCCTGACTTATTGAAGATATTTTATAGAATGTTCCTTAATTTTTTAAAGATTTTTAAAACTTAAAGATTATTAAGAATTTTACCNTAAAAAAAAAAAGAATTTTACCATTTTAACCGTTTTTAAACTGACCACTTCAGTAGTGTTATGTATATTCACACTGTTGGACAAGCAATCTCTAGAACTCCTTCCATCTTGCAAAACTGAAACCCTATTAAACAGCTCTTAATTTGGGTTTGTCTGAGGTTTCTTCATGAGTAGATGGAGACATTTTTGAAAGGAATTCTACAAAAGTAATACTGTGTCCTCAGTGCATCTTATAAGGAGATCATGATGTCAGTTTGTCCCATTACTGGTCATATTAACTTCAAACACTTGGTTAAGATGATAGCTGCCAGGTTTCTCTATTGGGTTTTTTTTTGTTTTTTTAAAATTTTTTTTATGTCTTTATTTTATTTTGAGAGACAGAGACAGAGAGCGAGTGGGGGAGGGGAGGAGAGAGAGGGAGACACAGAATCTGGAACAGGCTCCAGGCTCTGAGTTGTCATCACAGAGCCCGACGCGGGGCTTGAACCCACAGACCACAAGATCATGACCCAAGCTGAAGTCGGACACTTAACCGACTGAGCCACCCAGGCGCCCCGCCAGGTTTCTCTGTTGTAACGTTGCTATTTTTCCTTTCCAATAAATATTTTGAGACTATGTAGATACCCTATTTCTTTTCAAATTTTCACCCATTAGTTGAGGACCCATTGATAATTCTTATGTAAATTAATTACTCTTGGTATTTGTCAACTGATGTTATTTCTAACATTATCATTCCTTACTCATTTATTCATCTGGCATTTTACTATAAGGAGGAATTTTCTTTCTCCCTCATTAATTTATTCACTTATTTATTACATCAGTAATAATAATTTTTATTTTATATTTAGTTTTTTAATTTTTTTTGATAACCTAATCCTACTATTATTTATTTTGATGCTAAAATAGTCCCAGGCTTGACAAATGAGAATCTTTTTTTTTCATGATTTATCTTTTTTTTAATTTAATTTTATTTTTTTTACAAACAGTTTATTGTCAGACAAATGAGAATCTTAAGGTGGCTCTTGAATCTTTTTGACACATCCTTATCATTGTTTGAGCACTTTCTTACTGTGTACCACAATAAAATGTCCTAGACTCATCATATCCATTCTCTGCCCCAGCTTGGAATCAGCTATTTCCCCAGGGTATCCTATTTATATAATGAAGAATGATGGTATTTAAAAACTTACGTCTGGCTGTTTTGTGCTCATTGTTACTGGTGTGATTTCTTTTAGACCATTGCAGCGATGGATTTAAAAAAGTATGTTTGAGGGTGTATATTTATATCCATTTCTACACCTGTATATTAAAAATCATGAGTCCACACTGATATCTCTAATGCTAACCCCAATCCAACATCACAAGGTTCATTCCAGTCTTCATACTTTCCATACTTACAACTCCCTTTTCTGACAGTGAGAGACCTGGCTACTATTATTCTCACTTTTATTTATGTGCTTAATCCCAGCAAGCAGCAAAATTTGTTTCAGAATACCCAAGCCATACAACATAAGACTAAACTCTTGATCTTTCATCCCAAACGGGCTCGAGCCATAGTCTTTTAAATCTCAGTTGATAGCAACTCCATC
The DNA here is from genome assembly GCF_008692635.1 of Crocuta crocuta. Lineage (NCBI taxonomy): Eukaryota > Metazoa > Chordata > Mammalia > Carnivora > Hyaenidae > Crocuta > Crocuta crocuta. The sequence continues at coordinate 9,731,582 of NW_027530019.1, read as the reverse complement.
CTTGTAGTTGCTCAGCCAAAATCTTGGATTCATCTTAAGTCTTCCCACCCACCCCACCTCCACTTTGGTGTCTCACATTTACCTTTCTGACTTCATCTCTTACTTTTGTCTCCATCATCCAATTCCACTCTAGCCATGCTAGACTTCTTGCTGTTGGTCAAACACTCCAGTCACTCTTTCATTTAAGCTCCAGCTTAAAGAATTACTTCACTTCATATTTAGCAGTATAGTTTGATGAAAGATTTCTGTAAAAACAATTTATCTTAACCCTATAATAGCAATTTGGGCCAATGGGTCCCAGATCTATACTTCAGGTTACATTCTCCCAAGGAGGAAGGTATCCTTACCAAAAATTTAGTAACACACCCATACCACTGAGCCAAGGTGTTTCAAATAAAAGTTCTTTTATATATCCTGTATATATGTGTATATTTATTTTCAGTGGTGAAAGGGGAATCTAATACATTCATAAAATTCTCAAAGGAGTCTCTGGACAAAGAAAAATTAAGAAACATTGCATTTGGCTATTTGGTGGAACTCTTCTATTAACAATAAGCTTCCTAATGTTGGGAACTGTGTATTTCCCATTATCAAATCTCACTGCCTGGCAAGCAATAAATAATGTTTGTTGAACAAAAATAAGTGAATGAATAAAGGATAAATGAATGAATGAATGACTACCACTTCAGCCCACACTCTCTCCTCTTTCTCCAGTTTTCTGAGGAGATGGCCACAGTAGCACATCAAGGACATCTGATAATGATTCAGAGTGAAAAAGAATCACTCAATGAAGTTATTGCTAGATTTGGGTAGGGGAGTCTTTATAGGAGTGGGAAAGAAATATTAAAGATGGTAAAATCAACTGACAGATGGATCAAGAAGACGTGGTTTATCTATACAATGGAGTACTACATGGCAATGAGAAAGAATGAAATCTGGCCATGTGTAGCAACATGGATGGAACCTTGAGGGTGTTATGCTGAGCGAAATAAACCAGGCAGAGAAGGACCTGTTTGCACATATAGGTGGATTAGGAGGAACTTAACGGAGGACCATGGGGGAGGAGAAGGGGAAATATAGTTGGGGCGAGGGAGGGAGGCAAAACATGAGAGACTCTTGAATGCTGAGAACAAACTGACGGCTGATGGGGGTGGGGGGAAGGAGGGTGATGGGCATGGAAGAGGGCACTTGCGGGGATGAACACTGAGTGTTACAGGGAAACCAACTTGACAATAAACTATGAAAGAAAAAAAATAAAGATGGTAAAGACTTTTGGCTTTCTGTAGCTTTTTAAAGTTAAAATCCAGACCTTTATGGACTTTTTGGAGGCAAGAGACTCCTGGAGATTGGAGCTTTTGTCTAATTCTGGGCACTAATGGGGACATCCAGAATACAGATTATAAGAGCTTGCTCTAGGTCTGAGGTTTAAGGGTATAAGGTAATGATACCTTTATGTTCTCTTTTAAGTTGTTAAGTTCACCAGGGTAGGAAAGGAGACAGAAATTCAAATAAGAGCCCTGTCTAGGAATAAACATTTATGGATTTATGATGTATCTTTATGGAATCTGAATATATTAGAGCACAGAGGCTACTCCTGTAAAAGCATACCCTGAACTTTAAAGAGCTTTTGAAATTTTTTGTATACAATTTACATACCATGTTGGCCATAAGGAATCAATTTCTAAGAGAACTACAAAGTTGTTCAGGCTATGGTTAAAGACAATCTCTGGAATTGGCTGCATCTGTTCTGCTGAGGGAATTTTCTGCCATGGATGGCTTGGCTATGAATTACCAGAAATACTCAAGAGGGCAGCAAGTTGCCTTCTGTCCCCACTTCACACTCAGCAGAAAAAACCAAGTGTTTACAGAACACAGTGAGTTGCCTGGAGATAATCAGTGACCAGAAGTTCTTTAAGGCCATAGTGATGGCTAATAAGAGGTGAAGCCTTCAAAGAAACTCTCCTCTAAATCAGACCCCACAAACTATGTTCCTGACAAAAGAATGGGGTATTTCAGACACAGAAAGCAAAAGGGAGATACATCAAACATGCATGCAGTAGGGAAATATTACATTTATCTTTTATGCTGGACAAAAGAGCAGTAACTGGGACAGGTGTTGTCAAGGCCACACTTCATTATCAATGTTAAAAAAAATACTTCCCTGAGCACCTGTGAGGTGCTCAGCCTGTGTCTGGTACAGTGTGTGTGGTGGGGTACTAAGTGAATACGATGAGAGCCTATATTCTTTAGTATATAAACACTACTAACTGTAACGTACATGAGAGAGATACAGATACATACGTGTTTAGAAGAGGCAGATTATCTGGCTGGCAGCAGTGAGACCTGTTAGCTGTGCTTCATGTATCAAGAAAGGAACGAAAGACAGTTAGGGCCTTACATGCCCAGCTAAGGAAAGCCTCTTTTTATTTCCTTTACTTTGTTTCTTCTTAACATTTTACATCCTAGAGTGTTTTGAAAAGAAAATTGAAGGTGATCAGAACAGCTCTCTGGAGATATTAACTGGGCAGTAATGAAGTTTGTGGCAATGGGAACTGAGAGGCAGAGCCAACAGATATTTAGGACATAAAATCAACAGGTCCAGGGAACTGACTAAGTGTTGTAGGGATAAGCAAGAGAGATGAGTCAAAGATGACTTGGGAAATGCTGATGTCATTTAAGAATAGGGTCCCCAGGAGAGAAACAAGAGGCTTGAGAGAAACAGAGGATGAAGTGCTAGTGAAGCTACCTGACAGGCTGTTGGAAATGTGGGGCAGAGGCCCTGGGGAGAGGTCTGGATTGCTGAAGCCATAGATGTGAGAGTATTCTGCATACAAATGAGAGCTGATGCTATGAAAATGGATGAGATCAGCAAGGGAGAGGGTTAAGAAGGAGGAGAGAAGAGGGTCAAGGGCAGAGCCTTAGGGAATGCTTGTATATAAAATGAGAAAAAGAGCCAGACAATGAAACTAAAGAAGTAGTCAGAGCAATAATGGGAGAATCAGCAAACTCTTGTAGAAAATAAAGGAGGAAAGAGGTTCAAGGTACAGAAGGTCACAATGGCAAGTACTACAGAAGCCAGAGACAATGGGACTGGAGGAGTGATGGCTGGGCCTTAGGGAACAGTTTCACTGTCCTTCTGGTGGGATCACAAATCAGGTTTCAAGCACAAGGGTTAAAGAGGGAACAAATGGGTTGTTCAATTCATATCTGTGGGTGTCCACCTGTCTTTATTGGTTGCCTCTTCTTTTTCCTTCCTGAACTCACCATCTGTCCACTTTCAGTGTTATGTGCAAGTTTCTGAAGCCTATTCATTTTAAGGATTCAACAGATACTGACAAATATTGACAAAACTAATGAATATGTCCCTCCAGGAATCCCCAAGCTCCTAAAAGTGTTATTGCTTATCTAGATTTTATTCCTTAGGCAAAGATAGACTGAAGATAGGTGAAATATAGTAGTTTATTTTCAAGGGCTGTGGCATTGGACAGATACAGGTTTAAATCCTTGCTCCCCTACCACTTACTAGCTGTGTGATTTTGCTAAGTGTCAAATGGAAAAAGGATGTAATAACAGTTCTCATTTCAAAGAGTTGATGTGAGGACTAAATGAGATAATGTACCTGGTGCCTAGTATGTAGCAAGAGCTTAATAAATTGTATCTCTCTTTATTATGTCCCTGGGATATTATTGTCGAGGGTTATTTATTGAAATAAGTATTTATAATAATAAGGATGATAATTTACCTTTAATAATATTTATAAATAATTATAATTATAATAATTATTACTTATTTGAGAGAGAATGCAAATGGGGGAGAGGGGTGGAAGAGAGAATGAGAGAGAGAGGGAGGGATGGAGGCAAGGAAGGAATCTCAAACAGGCCCCATGCTCAGCACAAGGCTTGATCCCATGACTCTAGGATCATGACTTGAGCTGAAATCAAGAACTGGACACTTAGGCGCGCCGGGTGGCTCAGTTGGTTAAGCTTCTGATTATTGATCTTGGCTCAGGTTATGATCTTGCAGGTTGGTGAGTTTGAGCCCCATGTTGGGCAACATATTGTCATTGTGGAGACGGCTTAGGATTCTGCCTCTCTGTCCCTCCACTGCTCACATGCTTTCTCTCAGAATAGATAAACTTAAAAAAAAAAAAGAAACAAATACTTAACCAACTAAGTCACCCAGGCATCTCGAAATAAGTTCTTATTATTGATAGAGATAATAAGGAACACAAAAGCAGCACTTAACAATTGTTTCTGGCCTCATAGGCACTCATTGTTTCATTAGAAGAGTCAAGACGGACATAAATGAAGAAATGAAAGAACACCACCTGACTAGTGCTAGGTGGTGTGATAATCTCTATAAGTGAAAAAGAAAACTATGACAAGGTAGAAATCACTGGGGACTCAAAACAGAGTGGGATTAAGATGCTTTTAAAAAAATATATAGTTGGGATTAAGATGTTTTTGTTAGGACATGGTTGAAGAGGGGAGGAGGAAAGGAGATGGGGAGGAGAGAGAGAGAGAGAGAGAGAGACCAAAAGATGGATGAGGATGTAAATGCAGAAATGCCTATGCAGGTGCTGGGGTCACTTATGAAACCAGCTTCCTGAATGTGGAGGATAAGTGATGGGAATTATTTGGACATGAGACTGGTTATGCAGGATGAAGCATGTCAAGACTTCAGTATTCAAACTGAAGACTGATGGATGTGGGGGGGAGGGAGGAGATGGGCATGGAGGAGGGCACTTCTGGGGATGAGCACTCGGTGTTATATGGAAACCAACTTGACAATAAACTATTCGTAAAAAAAAAAACCTCACATAAATTGACTAAATTAATAAACCAGCTGTTGTCTTTAAAAAAAAAAAAAAAAAAAATTCAGTATAGCAGCAGTTCTTGGTATCTGGTAGAGCCCGGGCTGTTTGTTGCCAAGTCCATGAAAGATTATATAGAGGTGGGCAGAAGTACCAGGTGGGTAGACTGGCTTCACATGGCAGAGTCAGATAGCAGAATGAAGTCTGAGCCTCACACAGGCATCCAGAGGACTAAATGCTTTATTGAGTACAAGTCAGGGTTGGAAGCGGAAGACTCATTCCAGACTGAACTTGCTACTAATGAAATAACAGGTCTGGAAGTTGAGCTTTTAGATAACAGAACATCAGGGGAGCTGGAGGAGAAGTGGGGCAGGCAGACATCAGCGCCATAAGAAATACGTGTAGGTGCATCAGTGAATAAATAATTGTGTGTGCACACTTCCAAAGACTTCTTGGGTACTACAGAGATGCTAAATCTTCCTAAACACTGTAGATAATGTTATTCTTTTGACACCTCTAAGTTTTGCAATGCTACATGCCATGCTCTAATTACATTTAGTGACACCCATCTTAGAACTTAAGTGTATTTAGCCATTTCAAAACTGTAACAGAAAATGGCATGAAATAATAAAGTTTCCCTAGAAATTAAATAAGCCTAACCACTCTATTCAGAGGTGAAAGTAAAACACATTTTGATATACTTTTTTCACATTCAGTGACCAACTTCCCAAACATTTGCATTGAAAAGATACAATGTTGAGAAGTACTGGGGGAAAAATTAAAGGAAATGCCTACTAATATTATTCACTGATCACAATTAATAGAATATATACTTTCAGGGCATATAAATTAATCCAAGTTTAACATAATAATCTTCTTGATTTATCTAAAACACTGTTGGTTCCTGGTAAGTGATTATATACATTTTTTAAAGTTTATTTATTTTGAGAGAAAGAGAGAAACAGAAAGAGAGAATGAGCAGAGAGAGGAAACAATCCCAAGCAGTCTGTGCACTGTTAGCACAGGTCCTGATGTGGGGCTTAAACTCATGAACCATGAGATCATGACCCCAAGCGGAAGTCAAGAGTTGGATGCTTAACTGACTGAACCACCCAGGGGTCCCAAGTGATTATATTAAAAAGTTCATTCTCATAATGAAAACTACACATTGATTTTTTTTTAAGTCAACAGTTTGCAACTTACATTGCTGACTTTTAAACTTTTCTCAAAAGCTGAAGTCAAGACTATCTTTACTGGCAATACCTTAATTATGAGAAAAGTATATCCCCAAAGTTAATGAGTAACACATTTTCTTCTAGATTCAGTGCTACAAATAAAGAGATTATGCAGACCACTCATGGACTTAATCCAATGGTAGCAATTTGTGTCCCTTGTGCCTGAACAAATGATTTAATGAATCAACAAATAAATGAAGTTGTATGCTGTTCTGACAATAAATCACTAATAAAAACTAACTGCCATATATAAGAATGTTTCTTTTGGAAAGTGTGTTCTGAGTTCCAGCTTAGTTGCCAGGAACAAACTCTTCCGGTTCATCCTTGCATGGCCAAACAGGAATTTCTCCCTTAGTGTTAAAAGAATACTCAAATGGATTATCAGCTATCCTGGACATTTTCTCACTTCCACTGGGGAGGTCCTATAAACAAAGTCAGAGGGTGAAAGGAACGGGATGATAAGGGAAGAGTAAAGTAAGAGTGGGGGCACATTTAACATATACTATCCTTATGGTTGGTCCAGTCAGTCCTGACACCGCATGTTCAACATTAGCTTGACTGGGGCAAGATGAGGACAGAGACTAGAGTGGGAAGGGCTCTGGGTAGCAAAGGCCCACAGCTTTGACAAGGGGAGAAATCCCAAATAGGGCCAACACTGAGGAAAGGAGTCTTCCAGGGAAATCCTACCTAAGGTTAGTGAAGGGATTCAGAACAAGTCTCCAAAATGGCCCTGTGATATGTGGACTATTTTGAGCTGCAGGCAATTGAGATCCTGCAGGCTAAGAAGTTTCTGCCCCTCCCTTAACTACCTGGAAGAATCTAACTTGTTCTCCCCACCCTCCCATGCAGAATAAGAGTTATTACCAAGGGTAAATTTTATCTGAATGACCCTCTGTCTGGCAGGGTAAACATCTAATTACTAAACATCTGCTCTTTTTCTTATTGCCCTGTGTACTGCCTTCCTCCCCTTTGGTGCCCCAGGACCCTATCCCATCCTTAGCTCAGAATGGCATATAGATCTCATTTTACCTTTCTGTCTTTGAAACTCCCATACGTGTGAAATTAAATTTGTTTTTCCTCTGTTAGTCTGTCTCATGTCAAATTCATTCTTAGACTAGTTAGATGAACCTTTGAAGAACAGAGGACAATTTTTCATTCCTGACACTAATATTCACCTAAATGTAAAGCACAATAGCAAAGTGGTCAAATGCAAGGACCCTGAAGTCAGATTTTCTGGGTTGAAGCCTCAGCTCCCCACTTACAAACTAAGTGTTAGATGAGGTAATTAACCTCTCTGTATCCAAGTAAGTAAAAACGGGATAGTAAGAGTACCTACTACCTGACGGTTTCATAAGAAGATTAAATACATTGACAGTGACTGGGATATACAAGGGCTCTGTAAATGTTAACTAAATACATATCAGGGCACCCATAAGTTGCTGATTACATGGTATAAATGTGATGATTAAAAACAGGCTCAACCATGAGGACTACAGGAACTTCTCAAGGATTAAGGAACAAGAGGAAGCAAAGATGGGTATTATTTATTAAATATATTTTTAAAAACCATAGTACTATCTTCAATTGTTCCGTGATCACTGTTTTTTTACCTGAAAAGAAAAAATGTGTGCCAAATCACCACCCAGGAACAGGAATTTTTAAATGATACCATGAGGTTCTCAGTGAGAACCAAGCAAGTCTTAAGTGACTCTATTTTAGGAGTGTATTTTCTTCTGATAATAAGGAAGAATGTAAAATGCATTTTCTTTTTTGATAGCACTGCCCAAAGAACAACTATTCAAAATGGGTTCCATTAAAGTGCACATCTCATTTCACTAAGTGAAATAAGGTCATCCTTTTTAATTTCAGAAATGTCTTTGCCCAGCCAAATGACAAATGTCATTTGGACCCTTGGTGCATAAATTGCAATAATTTTTTAGACACAAACTTCAGGGTTGGGCTGCCAAGTCTACACGCTTCCTTTCATGATTTGCCAGCATGAAGAGTTACTAGGGGATATATCTGTTAAATGAAAAAAGTTACGTCATATTGAAGAACTGTGTACTTAGGTTTTGCCTTTGCCCAGTATTCAGGGATCAGAATAGCTTCTATTTCCTCCTTTACTGTAGGACAATTCTTTTACGTAAATGAAAGGTTGATTTATATGTGCATTACCCTTATTATCTTACTACAGCACAAAGTAAGGCAGAAAATCAATATTCAGGCCTAGGGAGTGCCTAGATGGGAAGTAGTAGAGTCTCTAAGAGAAAAGACTAACACCTTGGCTAACACCTTGGCTTCCCACCAGATTGCAGGACCAAAGAAGCATTGCTCTCTTTTGCCTCACAACCAAGCTGCTTATCAGCTACGATAAAGGACCTCCTGGTTTGCTCATCCTCTACAGAGCAATTAACTAAACAGCAATCTCTGCAAACCCAGAGTGGTGACAAAATGTGGTAGATGTGGACAGAAGGAGGAAAGCCATTAAAAATCACTAAAACTACTTAGAATGTTTAGACAAACAGAACCAAGCAATCTGGCAATAGTTTGTTATGCCACTGAAGTATTTTACCAAGAAAACATCACAGTCCTAATGATGTAGTTAATATTTTCCCATGTAAATGCTGTATTTCATCATACCCTGAAATAGGTGATAGAAACATAGTATGGTATTGTGGAAACTGCATAGGCCCTGGAGTGTGAAGATTTGGGTTCAAGTATAGTTCCATTATTTGTAAACTGGGGCTTTGGATAACAAGGGATGACAATAATATCTGCTGTTATCTACTTCACAAGATTTTTGAGAGGATTAAATGAGATAACATCTGCAAGTATTTTGTAAACTGTTAAGGCCTTTCAGATTCTACTCTTTATTATCATGATTATATTTGACTGCTTATTTTGTATATTAATCAGTATAGATCTTAAACAAGGCATACTATAAATCAATCAGCATATGTATTGAGTGCTGATTTGGGACAAATCATTGATCTAATAGCATGAAGCCCTTGGCAAGTAAAACACGGCTTTCAAACCCTGTTGCAGCCTACGAACAATTCATACTATCTAGAAAAGGCTAAATATTTATCTATTTTGTACATAAGAGCAATAAGAAAATGGAAGTCTGCACATCTATGCCAGCATTTAAATCAATATTTTATCCAAAAATATATTAGGAAGCAGGATTATTTAAGTTAATATTGTTATACCCAGATCGCAGTATCCTCACCGACCAGAGACCACCAGGGAGACCGAGTCACGCATGCAAAGGCAAAGGGCTTTATTACGGGCTTAAGCTCGGGCTCACAGACTTCACCAGCGTATGGGTCCGTGCTGAGAGCCTCGAACAAGGGCAGAGTAGGGTTTTTATGGGGTTTGAGACGGGGGAGTTACAGAAGTTGTGACATGGGAACAGTGATCCAATCATAATAATTCAACATCATTGACAGCGGGTTTGACCATACACATTGTCTAGAGTATTCGTTACTTTTGGCGGGATCCAATTACAACATTTAGAGTACCTTTAAATTCAACCAATCACAGAGCGAGCCTAGGGTCTTGTTCGGCGACTAACAGGTTAACTTTAACATTAGGTAACAGGGTCCTATCTATAGTTTCTATCTCCAGGCCTCTCCCTTAGTAATGTGGAGGGTGGTCGCTGGCCTTTCCTGATTGGGTGTTGCAAGGGTGGTTTCTCCTGCCTTGGGCAATGTGTAACTGCCTGATAGTTTCGGGAAAGCTGAAACTCAGGCCTTCTAGTTCAGAGGGGAAACTTAAAGCCTGTCATGGAGTCAGTTTGGTTTAGACGTTTAGACTTATGGCCTTACAATATTATCTACTGGAAATATTTGCTCAAAGCACAGGCTGCCATCAAAGTATCTAATATGTTTAGATCAAGGGATTAGACTTTGCGGCTAAAAGGAAATAAACTTCAAAAGGCACTTTCACAAAAGTTAATATAAATGGAATACAAAATATCATTTTTGTCTCAAAGGAATAGTTAAGCAGTAAACACAAATCTGTTTATTCTGTCTCCCAGTGGGATTTAGGTATCAAAAAAAAAAAAAAAGGAGGAGGGTCAGCTCCTTCAAAAAAATGTGGAGCTACTCTTAATGGCTGTTGGTTGGTATAATGTGATGAGGAACAGTTTGATTAAAGTCAAACATGTGGGTAACTATCTCTCAGGAAAAAAATCTGATAGGAGTCTAATGCAGATGAAACCTTGAAAAGAAAGACTACTACTGTGGGGCATAATCATTAAAAATGTCCTGTCACTGAGTTCTCAGATTATATACTGTTTTAATACCAAGTCCACAGGCACAGGTCAGTGGCTGCACCCATAACAATTTTAGTTTGAATGTAGGAGGTGAGACAAAGAACATATGATGGGAAGGGAACACCCTGGCTTCCACAGCCCTAATTCTTTGCTTGTCCATTCTTTTTTCTCATATTCAGTAAAGTCTTTTGCCCTATAAATCCCAAGCCAGCACTGTCTCTTCATCCCCTATGTTATGATTTTACTGCATAGATAACTTACTCGAGGGAACTAATTTTTGGTAGAGTAAGACAGGCTGTTTAAGAAGTAGAAAGATGGATAATAGTTGATATGGATTTCTAATGCATCTATGCTTCTCTATTTTTTTTCTCCAACAGGCCATATTTTACCAAACTCTGTAAATTATAGTTGACATACTTGACATACTTATTAGCACAGTGAATGCTAACAGTGATCATCTATTAAATGCTTAGTGATGATGATCTAATACCACCATCCAAGATGCCCTGGACAAGAAAATCTATGCGACTTTACAGGCTTTAGAAGAGGAGTTTTTATAATCAGAAAGGCTAGTCAAAATATCTTTGGCATCTTATTAAGAAAAAAAAAATAGACATTAAAACCCTTGGCAGAGTATCTAATCCAAAACATTAACCACTTAATTTTTTTCTGTTCTCTAAATGTCTTATGTAGGTTATCATTATAAGTAGATTACAAACCTTTTCAGTGTAAGGAATATATTTCTCTGGTATTTTCTAGAGTACTTAGAATTGAACCAGGCAAAAGAAAAGACTGCCAACTATTTATTTTGTTTCATTTTATTTTTTAAAGCTTATTTATTTTTGAAATAGAGGGGAAGGAGAGAGAAAGAGAGAGAGAGACAGAGCACAAGCAGGGGAGGGTCAGAGAGAGGGAGACATAGAATCCAAAGCATGCTCCAGATCCTGAGCTGTCAGCACAGAGCCTGACACANGAAAAGACTGCCAACTATTTATTTTGTTTCATTTTATTTTTTAAAGCTTATTTATTTTTGAAATAGAGGGGAAGGAGAGAGAAAGAGAGAGAGAGACAGAGCACAAGCAGGGGAGGGTCAGAGAGAGGGAGACATAGAATCCAAAGCATGCTCCAGATCCTAAGCTGTCAGCACAGAGCCTGACACAGGGCTCAAACCCACAAATCACAAGATCATGATCTGAGCCGAAGTCACATGCTCAATCCACTGAACCAATGAAGCACCCCAAAGACTGCCAAGTATTTAAAGAAATAAAGAGAATATATGTTTTCTTTGGGTGAAGCAAGTCATCTATATAAAAAAATCTTTGAGAGTCCTTTATTTTATTGTCTCAGGAATGCAGTTTTATTTAATTTTTTTTCAAAATTTTTCTTAGTTTATTGTCAAGTTGGTTTCCATATAACACCCAGTGCTCAGCCTAACAAGTGCCCTCCTCCATGCCCATCACCCCCCTCCCCCTCTTCTCCACCTCCATCAGCCCTGTTTGTTCTCAGCATTCAAGAGTCTCCCATGGTTTGCCTCCCTCCCTCTCCCCAACTCTTTTTCCCCTTCACTTCCCTCATGGTCCTCCGATAAGTTCCTCCTAATCCACCTATATGTGCAAACACATGGTATCTGTCCTTCTCTGCCTTACTTATTTCGCTCAGCATAACACCCTCAAGTTCCATCCATGTTGCTACACATGGCCAGATTTCATTGTTTCTCATTGCCATATAGTACTCCATTGTATAGATAAACCACACCTTGATCCATTCGTCCTTTGATGGACACTTAGGCTCTTTCCATGACTTGGCTATTGTTGAGAGTGCTGCTAGGCACATTGGGGTACATGTGCCCCTATGCATCAACACCCCTGTATCCCTTGGGTAAATTCCTAGCAGTGCTATTGCTGGGTCATAGGGGAGTTCTATTGTGAATTTTTGAGGAACCTCCATACTGTTTTCCAGAGGGGCTGCACCAGTTTACATTCCCACCAACAGTGGAGGAGGGTGCCCGTTTCTCCACATCCTTGCCAGCATCTATAGTTTCCTGATTTGCTCATCTAGCCATTCTGACCGGCATGAGGTGGTATCTCAGTGTGGTTTTGATTTGTATTTCCCTGATGATGAGGGACAGTGAGCATCGTTTCATGTGTCTGTTGTAGAGTCCTTTAAGCAAACAACATATGAAGAAAAGGTAACATATTAAATATAATCTCATAACGTAGCTTAGTAAGGCTGCTTTGTTTAGTAATACTTGTTTATAAAGCACTATTAGCTTTACTGCCTACTAACTTTGCTTTTCCCTCACTCCAGTGTGGTAGCAGTTTAGTTACACTGGCTTCAATTTACAGATGAGAAATTGAGACACTGAGAAGTTAAGTGTTTTCATTTGTTCAACAAGCCAGGCATTTTTCTGGGTGCCATGTTGACAGGATGAACATGACAAAGTGCCTGTTCTTAGGAAGCTTACTCAGTAGTGTGTTTGTAATATTTAACAAGTGGCTCTCTGCATGTAAGTTCACCAGAAATATATGAATTAATATTTTCCTTTACTTGAATAAATAACACAAAAGAAAAATAACAAAGTTATAGGTTGGAACTTCACTCATTTCTCAATAAAATGAGTGACTTCATTGCTAAATTAATAGTTTTCAAACACGAAAAGAATATTTTCTCATTTATTTTGTGCTATTCACAATGTAACAGCCACAGACAATGAACCAGAAACCTTTTTTCCATCACTCTCTTAAGTTTAGATAAGCAACAAAACAATAAAACCCTGATTTATAGTGTTTGCTGATTTCAGTGCTATAAATTCTCCTACTTTGACCAATTTGTTATTAATATGAAGTTACAGAACTCAGAGCTGGGAAAAAAAGTGCAGTGGTATTCCATTACATAGTATTTCCAACATGTGGATACAATGGATGGAAATAACCTCAAGAGTACAGGTAATCATAAAATGATGAGTTTTGAGTATTATATTGTTTTGAATATAGCCTAATTTTAAGTTATATAATTTAATTTTAACTAATGTCTGTGTTTTTATCATCTCACAAAGGCAACTGACAGAATAGGAAAAAACACTTGCAAATCATATATCTGACAAGGATCAATATCCAAAATATAAAAAGAACTCAAAATCTCAACAACAAAAATTAAACCACCCTATTAAATGATAGGCAAAGGACTTGAATGGACACTTCTCTGAAGAAGATTACACAATTGCCAGTAAAGCACATTAAAAGATGCTCAACATCAGTGATCACTAAGGAAATGCATGTCAAAACCACAATGAGATACCATTTCACACCCACTAGAGTGGCTATTAAACAAAAAACAAAAACAAAACAGAAAATAAAAAGTGATGAAAAACTTGAACTCTCATACACTGTATGTAGGAATGTACAATGGTTTAGCTGCAGTGGAAAAACTATGGTGATCCCTCAAAAATTAAATGCAGAATTACCATATGATCCAGCAATTTCACTTCTAGGCATGTACCCAAACAAAGTGAAAGCACAGAGATTTGAACACCAATGCTCATAGCAGTCGAGCTGCTACTGTTGTAGCATTATTTGCAATACTCAAAAGGGAGAAACAACCCAAATGTCCATCCATGAATGAATGGGTAAACAAATGTGGTATGTACATAGAATGGAATTACTCAGACTTAAAAATGAGATTATGAAACCTGTCACAGCACAGGTAAATCTTGAAAACATGCTATGTGAAATAACCCAGGCACAAAAGGACAAATATTATATGATTCCACTTATATGAAGCACCTAGAGTAGTCAAGAAAATAGACAGAAAATAGAATGATGGTTAAGAGGACAGAGGAGAGGTTATGTTTAATGGATAAAGAGTTTCAGCTTGAGTTGATTAAAAACTTCTGGAGATGCACTATGATGATGTTTGCACAACAATATGAGTATACTTAATGGCACTGAAGTATAGGCTTAAAAGCTATTAAAATGATAATTTTTAGGTTATGTATATTTTAGCACAATAAAAAAGAGGTCAGGAAATTAATGAAATATTCTGATTCTTGGATAATTTAAAAAAACAGCTCACAATATTACTGAAAACTAAACAATCAGATTTTGTGAGCCAGGGCAGGCTAGCTCCAGCAAACCCATGAGCATATTAGGGAGGGATAGGAGAGACTTGCTCAGGGTCTTACATGAAATCGAAAAGCCAGCCCTGACTCTAGATCCTCTGCCATTTCCACAGCAGCATACTGCTTCCCACAGAAGCAAGTAACTATCAGAATAGCTTCGCAAATTCTTAAGTGTATGTGTTTGTTACAGGATGGCTGCAAGGTGATCAGAAAAGTGATCCTAGAGGTTAAGCTTTATCAAATGGTTAGTTAGAAAGAAATAAACAGGGCAAGTTTCAAAGAGAAGGAAGATGGGAGGGAAGGGTACGAGGAGGTCAGGGGTCCAGATGCCTACCTGCTACATCTGTAGATATGTAGGAATGTTGCAGGGGGGTGGGGAGGGACACACAAAAAGCCCCCTTCTTTGGGCCTCACCAGTTATGTACACTCCTAGGCTGTGATGAGGGGTCTCTGGGAGATGTCCCTACTTTCTAGATGTAGCTATCAACTGGACAACAGATATGCAAGAATATCTTCAATTCCCCTAATTCCCCTGGGTCCCCCATTTGGAGATTGTCATAAGAATTGTTCAAATGAGGCATTAGCAGTGACAGTCTGACAAAGGAGTCCTAAGTTTGGATGCTAAGAGATACATTTTACTCAGAGAAAATGACATGTACAAAAGCTCAGAGGCAAGAATAATAAAAGCCAAGGGCTTTGGACAGAAAACAGCTTTGCCGACACAGGGAGGTGGCAATAGGCAGACTGCTTGCAGAGCATCTTGAACTGTGTGCTAAGGCACTCGTGTGTTTCCCCGTGAGAAATATGCTGTTTTTGCTCAATGTCTTTTCATTTCTTTCTCAGAAGTAAGTTCCTCCCTTAACTTTTTTTTAACATCTAGACTTAAAAACTGTAGGGTGAATTTTTAAAGCCTCTTTTAAAGGAAGTTGGACTTATTTATGGTCCCACACATTCCCAACAAAGCAGTGATCCCTCCCCTCCAAAGATCTAACAATGAAATATTATAAGGGGGGAATTTGCAAATATGAATGTTTTTGGGAATACAACATTTATAGCATTTGAATTTCCCTCATTACTACTATTAAACTAAACACTTCTGAGAGCTCAAGTTTGTTCCTGATTGTAAGTTTTGGAGCATTAATGCTTTCAAGACACAAAGGTAATACTTAGTGGATTTCTGAGAATCAGCATGATACCAAGAAAAAAAACATACTTTACCTCCCAGAGCCTCATTATACTCATTTAATGGCTGGTCTAGCAATCTCTGACTTGCAGAGTTATTGTGGGGAAAAAGAAGAAAAGAATATACAGTATATGCAGCACCTAGCAATAAGTAAGCACTCAGTACACCGTGACTGTCATTACCAATAGGGACATAAATGTTTAATTCAATAAATATTTGTTAATAAGTGCTCCAGTAGAAAAGACATGGTCTGGAATCTAGGTTTTACTATATCTTTTATCTTGTTTTAAGTTATTAAATATTCCAATCATACAGAAAATTACCAGAAAAATAACAGATGTCTAAAAGATCATTTAACTCCCTATGATTTTCAGCTGTATGAAAATACCACAATTTATCCATTCCCCAAATAATATTAGCATTGAACATGCCTTCTGAGATAGTTTCTCTAGGGTATATACCTAGAAGTGGGATTTCTTGTCACAGGGCGTGATAATCTTTGTATCACAAACAGCTCTCCAGAGTGGTGTTATTTTCTTTTATATCCATCATTATGAGAGCATTCTCTTTTACCAACACTAGAGGTCAGGCATTTTAATTTTTGCCAACACTATGTCTGAAATGGTATCTCATTGTTTTAATTTGTATTCCCCTAATTATTAGAGGTTGAGTATCATTGCATGTGTTTTTGCTTAGTACAGGTTTCCCCTTCAGTAAATTTCTTGTTCATGTCTTTTGCTCATTTTTTAAATTTTGGAATTGATCTTTTCCTTATTGATTATATTCCAGCTCTCAATCATTTGCCAGTTACATGTACTATAAATGTTTTTAAAGTCTATTAGTGGTCTTTTTAACTTTGTTTATAGTGAACTATAATCACCTGAAAATGGAAATGATTTAACATTTAGTTCATATGATAAAAAATAAACCTAAAAGCCCCTAGTCAAGTGTCAGGGACAGATTAAATATTCAGTAAAAGTGAATCTCCACCATTCTCCCTCAACTCACAAACTTAAGAAGTTCTTAACTGAGTAACAGATAGTAAATAGTAATTTCAGCCTCAATATCCTCATTTGTAGATGTGGGATAATAATAAACTCCGTTATTGTGAAGTATAAAGTGTTTAGCAGAGGCTGGCAAACAGAAAGATCTCACCATATGGTAGCTGTTTTCACCATCATCTTTATTAGGAGAGATACACAATACATACAACTAACTATAAAATAGAGCAAAATATCATATAAAGCATCAAAACTCTCTTTGAATTCAGAGCTATCAGAATGCAGAGATGAGAGTGATGACATCCAGCTGGGGGCTATGGAAGAGTGAGGGAGGCTTCATGGAGGAAATGGTATTTGAATGGGTCTTGGAGGATGATAGAAACAAAGGACATTCTAGCAAACCATATAGAGGCATGGAGATGATCCATACACAAATCTCCAGTCTGCCAAGGAATGCGGACAACTGAATAAGTCAGACTCAGGAAGTGAGCATTCATTTTTAGGTTATCAGAGTAGTCCATGCCCTAAAAGGTAACTCATGACTTAATTAGTATTCTGAGTATAAATATGAATTGTTGGCTTTGGAATGAAATTTGGTACATAGAATCAGTGGATGAATTATCCAGAGAAACGTGTGTTAGGAGAACAGGAGTAATATATGTGACTAGAATAGAGAAAACAAATAGATATAGAATGCCAAATGAGTGACAGGTGAGGGTCTACTACTCTGGAGAGCCAGGGTTTGTGGGTGCTCACTTACTGCCTCTCTGGTGAGCAGCAAGGTCTGATTTTCTTTTTTAAACAGAATCAGTTCTAAAATCTGACCTAGAAATAGTACAGCCTTTACTCGTTGCCTGAGCTTATATAGGCCCAGGCAATCATTGTCTGCCTAACTTTGTTGTTTGAGTAAAACAAATTTCACTCAGCACGTTTTGTCTCAAACAAAATGTGCTCCACTTACTGTCTACTTTTTATCTACTTATATTTTAAAATAGTATTTGGCTGTATTAGCATATACTAGCATATCTATTACTATATCCCTCATATTCTATCTCTGAATAGACAGCTTTTTCTTTTCAAATTTATAGCATATGATTGATTACTTCAAAAATGATTAGGTATAATTTACTCACAACAGAGCTGACTTACAAATCTGTTATCAGATCCAGCTATAAATTTTGCCCAGCACACACACACACAATTGTCCATAACCACCAAGTAGCTGGTTAGGACTGTTACTTTTTTTCTTAGAAAATCCCAGGTTTGAATATAATGAAACACTTTCTCTCAGACAGAAAATGGTGGGCAGTTCTGTACACAAACCCAGAACTGGCAGCAGGGGCATTTCCCTGGCACAGTAGCAGGGAAATTCCAATCATTTCGATCCAGTGCAATCTTAAGCATTTCTAAAGGGGAAAAAAACCTACTACATTTTTCTTACTTTTTAAACAAATGTATCTGCTGGTGGTGATTACCATGTGTTGCACATACATAGCTAAAATGATCACTGTGGGACCAACGGTTCTTTCCTTATTGTCTACCAGCTCTTTTGTGTGCCTCTGGCATAAGTAAATAAGCAGCAAGTGTATTCACCACTAGATAAGTTTTACATGCCTGCAAATTCCCAAAATACAACAGAATGATAAAATAGCAAGAATCTTTGGTGTTCGTTGGAATCTGAGCTAAATTACTTGCATCCAAACAATTAAGGACAGGAGGGACTCTACGGTTGGCCACAAAAGTGTGGACCATGACTCTGGGATCACAACCCAGAATTTATCTACCTGCCACTGAATTACATTAGTGCCTTCTTCTCCAGATTATGTCTCTATAAGAATACCATAGGCTCACAATGGTACTTCCTATCTTTTAATAACCACTTTCTAATTTTCACCTGGATGTGCTGTCATATGCTATAGCATATGCCACCATTTACTTATACAATGAAGAATTCTTTTCAGAGCAAAAACCATACACCAAAAATTTTTAAAGTGTGATAATAAAACCCCCAAAACTAAGTTTTTTTTTCTGTATGAAGTTCCTCTCTTTATGTAACATGGAAGTATTTTGAAAAGAATTAGATGCTTTATGCTTTTGCCCTTCTGAATGAATAACCTTCAGCCAATCTGGCCCAAGGCATTCATCTGCTTGGGGAGAGATTATGATTTATTAGAGAAGGAAAATAAAAGAAAGACAGAATTGACATTTGGTTTTTGATATGCAAAAGATTATGGAGTATATTTGTCAGCTTTGTTGCAGTAACAGCTAACCCCAGATCCCAGTGATTTATAGGAACAAAATTTTATTTCCTACTTGCATTACTACATTTGGCTGCAGGTCAGTGTCAGCTTTACTGCTGTTGGATGCATCTTCTCATCCTGTGACCCAGGCTTATAAAAGAGGCCCTTATTTTGGTAATGCCATTTTCATGGCAGAAGGAATAGGGTAAGAGGGCTGGTAGAAACCTACAATGACTCCCAAAGCTTCTGTTCAGATGTGGCCTACATCACATCCACTCACATGCCACTGGCTTAAGTCCATTATACTTAAGCCCCATATTAAGAGGCCAAGAATGTGTGCAATATTTGCATAGATGTGTTGCAAGTCATATGGCAACAGGAAGGCAGTATGAGCAACCGCACACAGCAATATAATCTACAATGTATGGGAAAACAGGGGCCTTGCAAGCCAAGTTGTCTTGAGAAAGGACTTTCCAAAATCCTCCCTTTGCTATAACAAAGCAAGCCTACACAAAAGAGAATGTGGGGAAGATACTCCACCCAACTATTCAGCCACACTAGGTGTATGGAAGGAGGAGGATATAATGTTAAGAGAAAGACCAGTCATTCCAGACTCTGGGAGATGGGAAGAAGGGCAGCAAAGCAGCCCTGACTTCCTGAAATCAGTGTTAAGTCAGTGAGGATGAAAGCAATGCCTGCT
The DNA here is from genome assembly GCF_008692635.1 of Crocuta crocuta. Taxonomy (NCBI): domain Eukaryota; kingdom Metazoa; phylum Chordata; class Mammalia; order Carnivora; family Hyaenidae; genus Crocuta; species Crocuta crocuta. The sequence continues at coordinate 9,712,017 of NW_027530019.1, read as the reverse complement.
CTTTCTGGATGTCTATTTGGGATTATGGGACAAGGTCAACTCCCAGGTGGCCTCCACCACAACACGGGACACAGATACAGTGACCCAGTGTTACAGAAGGACTGGCAGAAAAGAACTTGAGGTTTAGGTTTCCTGAGCTCCCACAGTTCCCATAAGGCACGAACACTAAGCGATTACAAGAGGGTGAAGTGGACAGTACATGCAGGACAGACTCAAGGGTGTATAACCTATGGAAACCAAGGAGAAGCCCAGTCAGCCAGAGTGCTACTGGGTTCTGATTAAGCAACCCGCAGCCACAGACTTCAGCCCTAAATGCCAGCAGAGCAAGCACCACTCAGGTGGATGAGAGCCGCTGCCCCTGAGACCCTGAGAGAGACAGGTCTATCATTTATGACACTACTGCAAGGCAGTGTTTGAATTATCACATCATTTTAAGCTTCAAACAAGGCTGGATATTCAGGTAATTTGTCTCCCCTGCTAATCAGTGCATAGGAGCTCAGGGGGAAGGCTTTAAGATACTGGAAAAATAAAGAAGCCACATTTTCTCTGAGGAAGTCTCAAAGAAATAGAACCACTTCTATTTTATTCACCATTATATCTGCCGCTCTAACACAGTGCCTGATATAAATAAGAATTCAGTAAGTAGTCACTGAATGAAGGAATAAGTAAGAGGCCATAAGTAAGAAGAAACTGATAAACTGGTAAGGCTGTGATAGATGTACCAGGCAGACAGAATTAGGAAGATGAGGCCAGTTTCTTGTTGGCAGCAAGACAATAGAGTTCCCACTTCACAACTAAAACAAGCCATCATGAAACAGCTCCTGTCACTATATTTAACTCACATTTGGTTCTGGATTCTCTTTGGGTAATAATTCTGCATCCTCCTACCTCAAGAAAATTATACAAATAGATGCACAGGATTTCAGTCATAGCAGAAAAACAGCAACTGTTATGGAACCAGAATGAACAGGTGATGTCTGAGCCAATAAATTAACTTTGGCATTTAGTGGCAACTTGGTCCTACCTGCCTCCAGGTAACTTCAGTGTTGGAGCTGCTGAACCTTTAGAAATTACAGTGGCTAGGGTTCAAAAACAGAACATCGCAGGGAATAAGAGAAAACACGGTAAATAAAATACAAGGTTATGTAGAAGTGAGGTGGAGCCATGTATTGACTGAAACACTGTAAATTTCACTATAAAACTGTGCTTCTCAGCACACTAGCTGTATGTCAGAATCCTCTGTGAAGCTTTAAAATAGAACAGATGCCTGGATATTCTGCTCAGGTGGGACCTGAGCAATACTAATTTTTTTCTAAGTTTATTTATTTGAGAGAGACAGAGACAGCGCAAGTGGGGGAGGGGCAGAGAGAAAGGGACAGAGAATCCCAAGCAGGCTCCACACTGTCAGCTCAGAGCTCAACACAGGGCTCGAACTCAGGAAACTGAGATCATGATCTGAGCTGAAATCAAGAGCTGGAAGCATAACTGATGAGCCACCCAGGTGCACCACTCGTAATTTTTAAAAGCTTCACAGATAACTCTGGTACACAGCCAGAGCATTCTGCAAAGGAGAACAGCTGAAGAATATGATCAGGAAATGCTGAATGAATTAATGAATGAAAAGGCTCCTGGGGATTATGAATTTTTCAAGAGCATGGACTATGTCTTATTTATTTTTGTACTCTAGCTTCCAATGTTTCTTGTAAAGAATGAATAATTGGATGAATGAGTCATGAATACTCTACCTTGGTAGCCTGATCTCTCAGGAAGACCTGAACTTGGGAAATAAAACAAACAAGTTGGCAGCTGAAGTTAACTGTAAGTATGAACTTCCTTAAGAGAATTCTGGGCATAATTTTAGACTAAATAAGAATAAACATATGTGATCATTATGACATGAATTTTTAAAAATTTTAACAAAATTAATTTTTGTTGAATTGTGGAATACTGGAGTTGGGTGCAGAGGAAATTCGTGCTATAATAAGATTTGCACAGTGAAATCCTACATCCAGAGACAGGGTATGAGGAAGAGCAGAATAACCTCATTCTGCCCTCTACTATTCATTTACTTTTGTATTTACTTCTCCTTGAGCAGCAGTATAAGGTACAACTGAAAATACCGAGTGTTACTGATATGATTAATAATATAATTCAGCACTATTTTGTGGGAATGCTGAATGTGCTAATGACTCCAAAGCTCTGGGCAAATGAAGCAAACATAAATTGGCTTAGTGAAATTTCTAGCTCCCTGTAAAGTTCATTCTCAAGCTTTGCGGAAACAAACCTTATGCTGGGAAAAGGCAAGCAGCATGTTTCACTTTCTAAATCGTCCTAGTTAAATACTATCATCACAGGCAACTCTGCCTGTTAAGCAAAGCTCAGTGAGACCCCAGATCCCAGTCAATTCCCCAAAAAGAGAAGGTGAAGGAGGAAGAGGAGGAAAGGCTGGCATGATCTTATTATATGGAGAGTCCAAGCCAAATTCTGCAGTCTTCTGCCACACTGACACTTGAGATTACATGGAAGTGAGGTTGGGGGCAGCACCGGGCAAGGGATACTGAACAAATGAAGGTGAAGTCTGAGACAGGCAGGAGAGAGTAGAATGGCCTGTAAGTAAATGGGAAGAAGGAATCTATTCTCTGTTAAAATGGTAAAAGGTCGCCAAAGCATTCTTTCCACAAGTTTTCCCAGAGGGGCCAGTAAAAAAAAAAAAAGTAAAAGAAGGAGAAGGCCTGAAGCACGCATGCAGGAGGGTTGTTAGTTTGACTGAGTGTCCTAATCAGAAGTCTGGCAGAGCGATCAGACACCCACATGTTCGACAGCGCTCACAAGGAGTGCTCTGGGCTCGAGTCTGCCTGTGTGGACGGGTGCTGTGCACTTAGCTACCTGCCTGGCTGACATGAGCAATTATACTAAACGAAGGCTGTCTTCCACCTCCTTAAAATAAGCAAGAATATAATGTTCAGTCCAAGGGCTCTCTTCCATAGGGAAAAAAAAAGCTGTGGATATTCCAGCTATTTATCATTTCTCTATGAAACTATAAAAACAAAATTAATAATATTAATGTTGTTTTGTTCTGTGTACTCTAGTATTTGGTGACTATTTCTATGGTATTCTTCAATCACCCTACACTTTCATGTGACTTAACTTTAAGATTACTAGAATGTTACAGATCTTAGAGAAACTAAAGACATCAACAGCTTTTGTTTTTCCTCAAATGATTACTCTATCCCAGCTCTACAGATTATATGGCCAGAAGCAGACCATATACTGACCAGGTCCCTTGGAAGTTTTTAAAATATTCCAGCACGCCAGAAAATTGAACATTAATGCTTTACGAAGTGATGATAAAAGACAATTTTTTTTAAGTTTATTTATTTGGGGAGAGAGAGAGAGCACACTCACACATGTGGGGGAGGGGCAGAGAGAAGGAGAGACAGAATCCCAAGCAGACTCCACACCATCAGTGCAGAGCCCAAAGTGGGGCTTGAACTCATGAGCTGTGAGATCATGACCTGAGCTGAGATCAAGACTCACTCAACCAACTGAACCACCCAGGTGTCTCAAAGACAAATTCTCTTTTTAAAGGAGTCTCAATAAATATCACAAATGATAATTTTTACAGCAGCCTCTTTCTTGACATGGCCTGAGTGAGCTCCATCCTTAATATTTTCTCTTTCTTATGCTTATTTATTTTGAGAGAGAGAGAGAGAGAGCGCGCACGCAGAAGCAGGAGAGAGGCAGAGAGAGAGAGAGAAATGGAGAGAGCATCCCAAGTAGGCTCTGCTTGATCTCACAGACCATGAGATCATGACCTGAGCTGAAATCAAGAGTTGGACACTTAACCAAATGAGCCACACAGGTGTCCCTATCCTTAATATTTTCACATACAGTTATTAAAATGTGTGTTCATATATTCAATCAAGGCTTTCATTTATCTCATTACTTCCATTTGTTTTGTAAGAATTTTCTCTAAGAAAACTATGGAAGTAAACAATTATACTGACAAGATAGTTTTAGTTCTGAGTTAACTCCACAAGTAGAAGGAGAAAAGGCACTTGGACAGGATTAGAATGTAATGGTTAACATCATAAGGCACTGCAGTCACAGTCCTCGAGTTCCAATTCTGGCTCTGACACTAACTGGGTGACTTTGGGCAAGCTATTTGATCTAAGCTGAGCTTCCCCTATAAAATGAGGGAAAACAGTTGTTCCTTAAAGCTTTATGGAAATTAATTAAGATCATTCATGTTTAGAGTTTACAAATATCTGATATCCATTAAATGTTTAATAAATGGTAATTAGGATTCATTCATATCTATTTGCTGGAGTATACATTTTTCCCACGCAGCACTTACATCACACAGGAAAAAACAGTAGGCCACAAACACAGCATATCTAATCCTGGAGGTCAGAAAGATTCCAGACTCTGCATGGTCATACAGGGTTCTAGAATTTAGCCAGGTTGCAGCATTGAAACCGTTATACTTGCTTCCTTGACAATAGTCTGGAATCTGGGCATGAATATTCCAATTTTGATAAGCAAAAGTCAATATAAGGTGTCTAATTCAATCTAGACTACTTAAAAAGTAGAGATGTAATTTACCTGAATACGATCTTAAAAGGTCACTGATCATGCAGGGATGACTACTATTCACTTAATCCTCCTTTTCCAGCAAGGTAATTTATTTGCTCAGGCCTTCTGGTTAGAATTATATGACTGGTTACTTAAAGGCTTTGTTACCTTGACAAAGAGTGTCCATGTGTTTTTCTCGAAGACTAGCTTAACCGACACTTGAGTTCACATACTTCTAAAGATTCGTTAACTGATTATACTCATCTCATTTGCCACCTGCATTAGCACCTATTTCTGCTTCAGTTAGTGTTGCAGCAGGGATGACAGAGAGAAAGCAATATTCCTTTTCATACTTCTTTGGGAGTTCATGGGCTTATCTGCCTATGAATCTAAGAAAAATATTCCTCCCTTACTTAGAATTGTTTGGGCCAGGAAGATGTAGGGCTTTACCGTTTTCCTGTCCCTCCACCCCTGCCCCAACCCCTATAATCAATCCTCAGTAACTTTAGCTACTTTCAGATTTAGCTCTTTCTTTGGGACAGTCTGAAACTTGGGAGCTGAGGGGGAAAAGGGGATTGAAGAAACCCTAGTTCAATACTGATGAGTTCCGTATCAGGCTCAGCCTAGCTCTAACCCATTGATTTTAATAAATTTCCAACTGATTGCTTATAAAATATACTAGGAGTCTATTGCCTCTGTACCCAAGTTAGAGAACTATTATCTCCATTTTGTCCCCTTGTGCATCTGTCCCCTCTTCAGGCCCTGAAGCTGACTCCCAGAAACAATGAATGCTGTTCTACTCCTATGGTCCCCATTTTTGTTGGCTTACCAAATTTTGTTAATTCTTGTGAGGCTCCCGCTCTTGTCCAATTCCATTTTTGCCTATGACCCTGTCCTACATCTAGAAGTGCTGGATTCCTCTCAGCATGCACAACAGATTCCAGGCTTCAATCCATGCTCCAAAACAGCCTGCAACCGTGCTGTCGCTGTTGACTCTTCCTTGGGCTGGCCGAGTTACAAGTCCTCTGCCCCATTCTCAGAGGACACTACATAAACCTGTGGTTTAAAATTTTTTTGTTGTTTTGCTATGTCATGTTGACAAAAGGCCATAGATAGAGATTCTTAAGGAATTTACATTCACTAAGCAATGAAATCAACTTTGAAACAGGCTGCATACCACTCAGGCTTGGTCTGGGTTCAAATTCTAAACACTCATACATCTGGAATGTTATCCTAAGTGCTACTCTAATGCTGTGAAGAAGCAACCCCTCAGACTTTGCATGTGCCTGACTGGCTGTGAGCCAGGCACACAGTATCCTGGCTGACTGCAACTTTGGCGTTTGTGAGAATGTCTTTTGCCAATTCTTCTGGCATTTGTTTGAAGGTGTCAAAATGTGTTTTACCTCCTAACGAATACTTTATTTCTTGTCCAAAGAATGTCTGTGGATTATTATCTGCCTACTAGTGTTGTTAGTCTACTACAGAAGAGAATTTGAAGACACTTTGGGATCTGCACTGTCAGTGATGTGCAATTCTGTGGATGCTTCTCTTGTCAGAGATTGGTATGTGAGTGCTTTCTTCTTTGAACCAACTGCCAAATGAACAACATTGATCCTGTATTTTTTAATCTCTTCTGTTTGTGTATCATAAAACCTGAGAAGTCTTCGGCTATTCACAGGCATCTCAAAAAGGTGATGTCAGTCAGGTACTTTTTATTCATCAGTTGAGAGCCTTTTATTCTGTCCTAATGCCAACTAAATAGAACAACTCAAAAATGTCACATGAACATTCCTGACAGATCTTCCCCATAGTAAACTCTCTCTAAAGGCAAGGCTTGGATGAACTAAGTGAGAAATGTATGTTGACCTAAAGGAAGCCTCTGGCCAGAGAAAGTGTGTCACATGTCACAAAAATTAAAGCAATAGCTCCTAATACAGTATTGCCTATAACGTGTAGTCAGAGAGCACTTGTCAACAGGATCAGAACAACACCAGAAATGCCTTACTCCAAACTCTGCTGTTTCAGGGATAACAACACTTGAACTAGAGTCAGAGGGAGAGGGGAACCTTGTGACCAAGAATGAACTTGTCCCAAATTATTTTGATTTCATTTTTTTCTGTCTCCTTTATTTTTTATTATCTTTTTTTTACAAACAGTTTATTGTCAAGTTGGTTTCCATATAACACCCAGTGCTCATCCCCACAAGTGCCCCCCTCCATGACCATCCCCCCCACCCCCATCCATCAGTCCTCAGTTTGTTTTCAGCATTCAAGAGTCTCTCATGGTTTGCCACTCTCCCTTTCCCCCACCATTTTCCCTCTTCTTCTCCCCCATGGTCCTCCATTAAGTTCCTTCTAATCCTCCTATACGTGCAAACATATATTTGTCCTTCTCTGCCTGACTTATTTCGCTCAGCATAACACCCTCAAGGTCCATCCATGTTGCTACACGTGGCCAGATTTCATTCTTTCTCATTGCCATGTAGTATTCCATCGTATAGATAAACCACATCTTCTCCTTTAGAACGAGGTTCTATTAATCAGTGTCCTCTTCCCCATCACTCACACACCTCCCTCAACATTCTCCTATCTTTACATTTAAAAACAAACAGATTTATTTGTATTCTGGATCCCTTCTAATTATTCTGTCCCTGTGTTTGAAGACAGTGGAGAGCAGTGGTGGAGCGTGGGTCCTTACAGCTGGGCTGCCTGGCGTCAAATCCTCGTACACAGATGGCAGTGTGACTGTGTTGTTACTTAACCTTTCTGTACCACAATTTCCTTATCAATAAAATGAGGATGATCACTGTACTTTAAAGTGATCACTGTACCTCATCATAGTTATTAAGAGGACTAAACAAGATAGCACGTGTCAAGCACTCAGAAAAAAAACAACAAACTGATTTTTACATATTCTCATAGTTGGTAGTTTTGTAGATTCTCTTGGATTTTGCTAGGAGAAAATAAAACTTTCTACCACATATAAATAATGACATTACTTTTGTTCCTCTCTAAACCTTATACTTTTTTGTCTGTTTGTCTGCTTGTTTTGTTTTATGCATGGGGTTCCAGTACAGTTGGTGAGTAGAAGCAGTGCTGGGGAGAATCTTAACTTCTTCCTGACTCTTCCATTCTCTTGTCTATTTACTCTGAGAGAGAGAGAGAGAGAGAGAGAGAGAGAGCGCAAGCGCATGTGCATGGGAGGAGGGATGGGCGGGGGGGGGGGGGGGCGGGGGGGGGGGGGGGGGGGGGGGGGGGGGGGCGGAAATCCCAAGCAAGCACCACACTTCCGCACTGCCAGCATGGAGCCCAATGCAGGGCTCAAACACAAGAACCGCGAGATCATGACCTGAATTGAGATCCAGAGTCAGATGCACAACCCACTGAGCCACCCAGGAGCCCCTCTCTTGTCTATTCTAATGAGGACCTCTGTTCCACTCTGTCACTGCAAGTTTCTGTCAGAGGCCATTAATGACTTCCTTGTTATTAAATTCAACAGGCACATTTCAGTCATCATTTTCCCACTCAGGCACCATTCAACAGTAACGACTACAGCTTTTTATTATTTTTAACTCTTGCTCCCTTTCCTTCCCAAGAACACATGCTCTGTGTTCATCTCCTACATCTCTGGACATTCTGTCTCAGACTTCCTTGATGACTACACTTCCTCTGACTGTCCCCTAAATATAACTGCAACATATAACTTAACTCACACTGCAACTCAGATTTAGAAAGAAAAAATAAAATCCCTTTATTTTGTTTAGAACTAATCTAGCTTGGGGCGCCCGGGTGGCTTAGTCGGTTAAGCGTCCGACTTTCGCTTAGGTCATGATCTCGCGGTTCGTGGGTTCGAGCCCCGCGTCGGGCTCTGTGCTGACTGCCAGCTCAGAGCCTGGAGCCTGTTTCAGTCTGTGACTCCCTCTCTCTCTGACCCTCCCTGCTCACGCTGTCTCTCTCTCTCTCTCTCCTAGAAATAAATAAAACATTAAAAAAAAAAAAAAAAAAAAAAAAGAACTAATATAACTTGCCTCCCAACCCTACAATCATTGGTTGGTGGGAAAAAATAGCTAAACATCCAACCCGGTTGCAAGTGTTTTCTTACCCAAATATTTACAAAATCCTGTTAGGTAAAGTTCAGTCTCTCTTAGATCACTTAGACAATCAGATGTGTCCACGAAGGCTTTTGTCCTCCTCCAAGATGATGACAAGTGGCATTACTGAATAATTAGCAAATTCTATCATTCTTCCTAGATATATTTCAATTTAGCCTTAGATTTTTGGATATGGCATTTATGGCAAGGACTCATTTTCCTGTCATGCTGTCTTTTGTAACATAAAAGAAATGGCTAATAAGTTATGACAGATTCACTTCCCCCTCTGGTGTATCTTGTTGTCTGACTACACTATAATGATTCATACCAAAAGGCTGCTCAATCCACATCAACCATAGTTAAAACAATTTGAAGTGGCAAAAGGAAAATGGGAAAGTGGAAAGAGAAGTTGACTATGCCTATGTGCATATCTTGTATATATGTTCATATGACCTTTGTGCTCAACAGATTTGCAGAACAAAATTTGTTAAGAAATATCAGTGACAATAAAACTAGTAATAAAGACTATTCCTCTACAGACATTCATATGGAAGGAGGAGAAACAAAATGAACATAGGAAGGGTCAGAAAGGGCATTCAGAGTATAATAAAAGGGCAGAAGGAGAAGAGTGGAGAGGGGAAATGCATTATTTGTTACCCACTTTCTTTGATGTGGGAGTACAATGCTGTTGTATTCTGAATATGAGAATAGCTGGCTTTAACACCAGGTCAATGAACTATCTCACTATAGGAAAGTACAGTCATTCTTCAGCTCACAATCGGGGCTTGAACAAGGTCTGTTGCCATTTGTCACTCTGTCACTGAAAGTTCAGTGGAATTATTCTATTTCTTCTTACTTACAACAGTGTAGCCTCTTAGCTGCTATCATCATTCATAGCACTGTTACATTAGGCTATTCTTCTGAGCTCAGATTTGCAGTAGTCTTGATTATTTTAGAAACATTCAATACATACACCTTCCACAGAGTAGGCATTCAATAAATAATTCCTAATGAACAAATGAATATGAATGGAATTCTTCTTTCATTGAAAAAAGGAAGGAGGTATCTCATTCTTCCCTTCTTAAATGTTCTCCCAAAGAAAAAGATTTTAGTGTTTTTAATTTAGCTCTTAATAGACACCAGGTAGGAGAGAAGTCAAAGAAAATTAAAAGGGGAGAAAGTAATAAATAGCTACAAACGTGTTAATTCATTACATTAAAAATGGAGGTAGACAAATCACACAATCTAGCAAAACAATTTTTGAAGACAACAGAAAATGCATTATGAGCTTTACTGCTCCAAGACTTTCCCATATAGTATAAATCCATCTACTTCTTTAAGGTTAATGCAACATCTAATAACCAAAGCCAGTTCAAGGCAAAGAGAAAAGTACAATGGACCACACACAAAAGTACTGACTGAAGAGGCTAATATTAATTTAATTTTCCAATTTTCTTTCCCAGCAGCTTTTCTGGTGTTTGCTAGCTTACGCTGACACAGATTCTGTTGGCCCTGGAACTGAAATACAATGTTGGTATAATTACTTTTCTAAGAATAGCAGTGGTCACTACAATTTTTCTAAGTACTTCCTAACCTTTTCACATTTTTTAGTGTTTTCAAATTCTTGGAAACAACACAGTGTATAAATTTAACACATATAGAAGTTGTTTTAAGGTTAGCCAAATTCAATTTCCCTTAATCTAATATATCAAGAACTAGGCATCCATGTACCTGGAGAAAAGATGATCCCATAACTTTTCCACATCCATACCAAATGGAACCATTCTTAAAAAGACACACATTCAAATTTTGCTGTAGGTATCTAGCATTCCAGACCCACCTTCACTGTGAGGACAACAGCTTCATTGAAATATTCTTCACACATTATAAAAGTCACCTTTTAAAGCATAGAAGTCAGTGGTGCGACTATCACCACGATCTAATTTTAAAACATTTTTTGCCTCCCTTAAAAGAAACCCTATAACAATTAACAGCTAATTCCCATTCCTCCCAACTGCTACCTGCCATCACCAACAGCCCTGGGTGACCACTAATCTACTTCCTACTTCTATGGATGTGCGTTATTTTAGACATTTCATATAAATAGAATTATATAATATGTGGCCTTTTGGGTCTGGCTTCTTTCACTTAGCATGTTTGCATGGTTCACTCATGTTATAGTATGAATTAATATTTTCTTTTTATTGCCAAATAATATTCTCTTATATGGGTATGCCACATTTTATTCATCCATTTCTCAATTGTTAGGTACTTGGGTTCTTTCTACCTTTAGGCTATTATGAATAATGTTGCCATGAACATTTTGGAACAAGCTTTTGTATGAATGCATATTTTTCATTTCTTTTGGGTATATACCTATAAGCGGTATTTCTAGGCCATATGGTAACTCTATATACACTTAATTTTTTAGGAATTGCCAGACTATCTTCCAAAGTGGCTATATCATTTTATATTCCCACCAAGTTTCCCCACATCCTCACAAGATGTATACTGTCTATTTTATTATGTTATTATTATTATTATTGTCATCCTAGTGGGTGTAAAGTGGTATCTCATTGTGGTTTTGATTTTAATTTCCCTAACAAATAATGATGCTGACACATTTTGATATATTTGTTGGTCTTTTATATATATTATTTAGAGAACTGTCTAGTCAAAAGGCTTTGCCCATTTTTTATGGGGTTGTATTTTTATTATTGAGCTCCAAGCATTCCCTATATATTGTGAATCCAAGTCCCTTATCAGTTATATGATTTGCAAATATTTTCTCCCATTATATGGGTAGTCTTTTCACTTTCTTGATGGTATCATTTGCAGCATAAAATGTTCTTATTTTAATAAAGTCTAATGTATTTTTTTTTGTCAGTTGTTGTTTGGATGCCATATTAATACTACTTTTTACTATAGCTGTATCCCTAGAAATTTATTGCTAAGACACTTTGTAGTTCTCGGGGGAAAGGAAGCATGCATTATTGTTACTTCCTGTAGATTTAAAACTTGGGTCATTAAAAAAATTTTTTTTGAGAGAGAGAGAACACACATGTGCACAAGCAGGGAAGGTACAGAGGGAGAGGGTGGGAGAGAATCTTAAGCAGGCTCCATGCTGAGCATGGAGGGCTTGATCTCATGACTGTGAGATCATGACCTGAACTGAAATCAAGAGTTGCAAGCTTAACTGACTGAGCCACCCACGTGCTCCAAAAATTTGGGTCATTTTAAAAAAATTTTAAAAAATCAAATTACAATAATACAACTGACAGGGAAACTGTTCAAAAAATGGCTGAGATGTGCTATCAACTACCTCCTAGTAACTCACAAAAAAGTGGGAGAGAACTCTGAGTGAAATCCATAAATAATATGCAATATTTATTTTAGATATAGTTTTAACCTCCCTCAATAGACCCCTGACCAGAGTTGCTAAGAAGTAGATGACTTTTTTGACTTTTACTTCTTCTTCCTCAGTCTATACCACCATCTGATAGAAATTTCCACAAGCCTTAAAGTTGCCCAAAGAAGAAAGGCAAACAAAAGTACAAGTAGCCTGAATACATTTTAAGCTGGACAGTGGGCTCTGGGAAAAAAAAAAAAAAAGAGTACTTTTAATGAATAAAGGACTGACTTTGCTCCTCCATTCCACATTCTATCCATTGTAAAGTCACTGTGAAAGCCTTTGTTAAGAATATATTTATAAATAATATATTCATTGAGATGCAGACATGGAAAATGACAGAATCAAATTAACGAATTTTTTTTTAATGTTTTATTTATTTCTAGGAGAGATAGAGAGAGACAGCGTGAGCAGGGGAGGGTCAGAGAGAGAGGGAGATACAGACTCTGAAATAGGCTCCAGGCTCTGAGCTAGCAGTCAGCACAGAGCCTGACACGGGGCTCGAACCCACGAACCGCGAGATCATGACCTAAGTGAAAGTCGGACGCTTAACCAACTAAGCCACCCAGGCGCCCCTCAAATTAACGAATTTATCAACTAAAGAATCAGCTGGAGAAAAAAAAGTCCTAGACATTAATTTCATACCACACTGTAAGAAGCAATAGATAGAACTAAAATGTCTTCCCTGCCTCCCATTTACAAATCCTTCAGACCCTCAACAACTGCTATTTAATACCTACTATGTGCTAGAGGTATGTAAATTAATAATACAAAACCCCTGACTTAGAGTTGTCTGCAAATATTTATGACAAAGTTCACCTACTCCTTACTTCATGGGGCTTTCCCAGAGTCTCCCATTTTGGAGGCATCTCTTCCATTACCCATTTTGGACAGCACTTTATCAACATCTCTACTGGAAAGTTATAACCCTCTACTTTATGGTATAATTGTTTATAAATGAATCTTGTCCCCAGCATTAAACGATAAACTCCATGAGGGCAGGATTTGTGTACAAAACACCTACCTGACTACCATATCACCCTATACATAACACACAATATATTTTAGTTGAGTGAATGAAGCTGGGGTTTTTTAATTAATTATTTTAAGAGAGAGAGAAAGAGAGCAGGCTCCACACTCCGAGCAGAGCCCATTGTGGTGCTCCATCTCATGATCATGAGTTCATGACCTGAGCCTAAATCAAGAGTCAGACACCTAACCGACTGAGCCACCCAGGTGCCCCAAGTGAATGGAGTTTTTAAAAAATTAAATTTAGAAACACCAGTAGAAGATTAATATAAAACCATGTCTTTCACAAAAAATTACATCCATGAATTGTTAATGCAGAAGCTTATTACCTTAGTCGGGAATACCAGCTATTCTAGTTTCCATATAAATGATTTCTTTTCATCTTCAGCAGTATGCCAAAAAGGGGGTGGCTATATTTTTAGAATATTTCAGCTCAAGAGAAAGAAACTCAAAACACTTAACACAAAAAAATTATGGGTAAGTTGTACTTGGGGGGTATCTGATGACTAAAACATATATTTTTCTTTTTCTTCCCTTGAATTTAGATATTTTTCTCAAATCTACCCCTAAATGAGCAATGGACAGATCCACAAAGCAAACAATTAGATCCAAAATTATTTCTCACTCACTCTGAAATTCGAGAGTCTTAACTCTTCCCTCTCTTTCATCCCCCAATTAGTGTATATATTCAGCCATCTTTAAAAAATTTCAATGATTTTTTAAAATTTTTGAACCATTTTAGAGAAATAGAAATTTGCAAAGATAGTACACATATCCCACACTCAGTTTCTTTTCCTATTATTAACATCTTACATTAGTATGGCACATTTGTCACAATTAATGAATCAATATTGCTATATTATTTTTAACTAAAATTCATATTTTATTCATTTTCTTTAGTTTTAACCTAATGTCCATTTTCTGTTCCAGGATCCCATCCAAGATACCACTTTACATTTTGTAATCATGGCTCCCTTGGTTGTGACTGCTTTTTAGATCTTCCTTGTTTTTTAATGATCTTGACAGTTTTGAGGAATATTGGTCAAGTACTTTGTATAATGTCTCTCAGTTGGATTTGTCTGAAATCTTTCCTGTGATTATGCTGGTATGGTAGGTTTTTTTAGGGGGAAGATGATTCTCACCACTCACCAAGAGTGCGTATTATGAACATTACTTGTCTCTAGTGATATTAATCTTTATCACTTGGCAAAGATGGTGTTTGTCAGATTTCTCCCCTGTAAAGTTACTCTCCCCCATGCTTTCCATGCTGCACCCTTTGGAAAGAAGTCACTATATACTTATAGATGGCGATTTATGTTCCACCTCCTTGAGGACAAGTAGCTACATAAATTATTTGGAATTGCTTTGCATGAGAGATTCATCTTTTTTTTTTATTTCTAGGAGAGAGAGAGACAGCGTGAACAGGGGAGGGTCAGAGAGAGAGGGAGACACAGACTCTGAAATAGGCTCCAGGCTCTGAGCTGGCAGTCAGCACAGAGCCCGACGCGGGGCTCGAACCCACCAACCACGAGATCATGACCTAAGCGAAAGTCGGACGCTTAACCGACTAAGCCACCCAGGCGCTCCGAGAGATTCATCTTTTTATCCCCACCTATTTATTATAGATTTTTCTATTCTCTCCCATTTATTAATTTATTCAATCATTTATTTATATCAGTATAGACTCATGTATGTTTACTTTATGCTTTTGGTCATTATACAATAATATTTTATTTTTTTGTTTGAATTGTTCCAGCTGTGACCATTGAGAACTCATTTGTTTGGCTCTTGTGTCCCTAACATAACCCACCATTGTGTTTCTTTTAAGTGCTTCCTTACTTTCTGGCACTACAAGACACCCCAGGCTCCTAATGTATATCTTCTACCCCAGTACTAGAATAGGGTACTTCTCCACAGATCTTTAGTTCCGTTTACTGGAGAAAGATATTGGGATCCAAAAGCTGTGTGCTAGATATACTTGTTGCTACCTGAGTGCCGTTGCTTCTACATCCACTTCTTTTTACACATTTCTCTCCATTTGCAGAATTAAAATGCTATTTTTAATTTAAAATATTTTTAAATATCACACAAATAATTATAACAATGCAACTGTGTTAAGTGCATAAAGGTAAATGAGATGAGAGAATACTGTGAGGACACTAGATCTGCTGTGGATTAAGATTCAGGGAAGGTTTCCCTAAAGAAGATAAGAACAGGTGGAATAGGAAGTAACTAGAGGGACCAGGAAGACAATTCCAAACAAAGGGAAAGCATGTGCAAAGGTCTGTGGCAGGAGGGATTGTAGTACTGGCAAAAAGCTCAGAGAGCTGAGGGAAACTGGCAAAAAGTGAGCATGGAAAGGAAGCAGAGACTAGACTACAAGTCCTTGTCAGCCATGGTAAGGTTTTGGTCTTATTTTAAAGAGGAATAGGAAGCTCCTGAAGTAAAAAACTCATTAAGGTTTTCTTTTTCCCCTTAAGGTTTTAAGTAAGGTAGGGTGGCTACTGACAGGTTGAGATTTGTGTTTTGTAAAGATTGTTCTGGTCGCTATATGGAGAATGGATTATGGGTGGGCAAGAAGTGCGAGGTGACCAGTCAGGAGGCTACTGGAGCAGGACAAAGAATTTGCTGAAGAATTTGGACAGGAAGTAGGGAGGGTATGGGCATGGAGAGAAGTGAACAGATTTGAGAAATATGTAGGAAGCAGAAATGAGAGGAATCTGGACATTCTGGGTGTGGGGTAAGCAAAAGGACAATTTAAGGGCAAGACCTTGGTTTCCGGTTTTGCACAATGAGATGGGTGGTGAATGGTAATATCATTCAGTGGGAAAGGAAAGAAAACAGTGGAAAAGGACAGGTCTGACAGGCAAGACCATGAGTTCAGTTGTAGATTTGCTGAACTTGAGCTATTTTTGAGACATACGAATGGAGAGGCCAAAAAGATCATTGGATTTAAAAATCTGGAGCTCAGGGTTAGTGATATAAATCTGATATAGTTAGTTTTACAGGGGATAAGTGAAGCTAGGAGCACAGTTAAAACAAGAAAGAATACAGAATAGGAAAAGAAGGGGGACACTGGGTAAGGCAGTTACCCACAAAACGAGATTTGTAATAATTCCTAACTTACAGAATTGTAGTCAGGATTAGATGTCATCACATATATGAAAGCAAATGGCAAACTGTAGGCACCAACTCTGTTAGTTATTACTATTAAAATTGTGCATTTTATTAAAAACTCCTGTGGGATACATGTATGGTTATTTACCTTCAGGTGTTCAACCACTTAATAATACGCATACTATTATTCACTACTTGAAAAACACAGAATCTCTGGCAGTTAGTGTAAAAGACTAAGAGCTATTAATGATACGAAAAACAATATTGCTTTAATGTTATCTCATTTACCTAATTATTGGCCTACAGGTGGAAAATGAGGCATTGAGGGAAGAATGAACTAAGGTATCCTAGGAGCAGCCCACATCCGAGCCTCTCTCCTATTACCTTTCCTGCAATTGTCTACTCTCCAAAACCATTTGGAAACAACTTGTTACAACCACAAAAACCCAAAACAGTCTAACTTTCGGGAAAATCTACAGATTTTGCCAAGACTGTCTTCAAATACACATTAACTAATTAAACATAAATGACAAAATAACATTACACTGTATAAACTGCTTCTTGAATGAATGAGAAAACATCTAATAATAAATCTAAGAAGAATTACTTAACAGATTATGACCATCAACAAATGCTATTTTCTTAAGGGCTGTCCTCAAGAAAATATAATTAGCTTCTTTATGTAGAACTATATATATTTGTAAAAACTGGATTCTATCTATATTTTAATCAGATGCAAATCAGATCCTATCTTTAGGATAAAATTGCAATATATGAGTTTTCATAAAGGTAATCCTAGAATCTTGGGCAAAATTCTTGGCTCTTAAACAGGGTCATTTGCCTTACCATCAGCATCGATATCTGATGTGTGACAGTCTATTTTGCAACTTAACCAAATATCACAAATCCAATAAAACCAGGCCACAGAAGGACTTATGAGAATTATAAGACCACATCTGTTCTATAGAAAAGTTATAAATATAAGAGTATTTTTAAAAACCAGTAGTATCAAGTGAAAGAAGCCAGTCACAAAAGTCCACATATGGTATGATTCTATTTATATGAAACGTCCAACACAGGCAAATCTATAGAGACAGAAAGTAATTTTTTTTAATATTTTTATTTATTTCTAGGAGAGAGAGAGAAAGAGAGAGAGAGAGAGAGAGAGAGAGAGAGACAGCGTGAGCAGGGGAGGGTCAGAGAGAGAGGGAGATACAGACTCCGAAATAGGCTCCAGGCTCTGAGCTGGCAGTCAGCACAGAGCCCGATGCGGGGCTCGAACCCACATCCACGAGATCATGACCTAAGTGAAAGTCGGACGCTTAACCGACTAAGCCACCCAGGCGCCCTGAGACAGAAAGTAATTGATGATTGCTTGGACAGGGAGTGGGGAAATGGAGACTGACTGTTAATGGACACCACGTTTCTTTTGGAGATGATGAGAACGTTCTAAAATTAGATTATGGTGATAGTTGCACAACTCTGAACACACTGAAAAACACTGAATTATATACTTTAAGTGGGCAAATTGTATGATATGTGAATTATATATCAATAAAGCTGTTAAAAACTAAGAGAGCTCTTTTACTGTTTGGAATGAACTGGCTCAGAGACCAAAAATATATATGAGGAAAAAACCAAGCATTTTCCTCTAAGGACAGAGAACTGCAAAGAATTTTACTTATTTGTACCTTTAAGAAGGTGCTGAAGAGGATCTATCTACACAGTAGCTTTAGCTGGTTTATGTCTCGCACTAAATTCCCCCAAGCAGCAAAGAGCCAAGCTCTTTGAGGGCAGACTACACAAAGAACTCAGGTATTTGTGCAACCGGCCAGAAGAGTTTCAATGTGAGCAAATGAAGATTGACACAAGTGAAGCAACCCTCAACTAGCATCATCACCAACTACAAAAGGGACCTGGGTGAGAGAGGGGGTTATTCAACTCAACAGAACATGTTGGGGACAGCTACTATATCCAAGGTACGGTTGTTAAGAGTAGTGGTAAAGATGGGGCACCCGGATGGCTCGGTTAGTTAAGCGCCGGACTTTGGCTCAGGTCATGATCTCATGGTTCATGGGTTCAAACCCCGCATCAGCCTCTGTGCTGATAGTCAGCTCAGAGCCTAGAGCCTGTTTCAGATTCTGTTTCCCCCTCTCTCTCTGACCCTCCCCTGCTCACGCTGTCTCTCTCTCAGAAATAATTTTTAAAAAACATTTAAAAAATTAAAAAAAATAAAAAAAAGAGTAGTGGTAAAGAGGGGGATACAAAAATGACATGAATAGATTCCCATTCCCTCCTTTACTTCAAAGAGCTTCTAATCTGCTAAGAGAGAGAATATGTGCACTGAAAGGCCAGTTGAATAAATGTTATGACACAACCTGAAAAGGTACTGGATGGGTTAAAGAAGGCTTCAAATAAGACCTGGCATTTTCTCTGAGCCTCAAACATAGAACATCAATCTAATATGCTGCTATACCCTGGAAAACCAATCAAATAATGGTTACTCAAAGAAGATAAGAAATACATTAAATTATTCTACCTTATTTAAAACAAAAAACAGGGTGCCTGGGTGGCTGAGTCAGTTAAGTGTCTGACTCTTGATTTTGGCTCAGGTCCTGATCTCACAGTTCATGAGATCAAGCCCTGCATTGGGCTCTGTGATGACAGCATGGAGCCTGCTTGGGATTCTCCCTGTCTCCCTCCCTCCGTCTCTCAAAATAAATAAATAAACTTAAAAAAATAAAACAAAAAATACTCTTAGTGTGGGTCACTACACTTCATGAGAAATAGAGTAAGACTTCATTTATATGGAGACAAGTTTCCTGACAAGTCCTTGGCTTAAAATTCAGATGTGCTTTCTTCTTTAAGTGTTTAAAGTTCAGAGTTAGCCCCTGAACATGTGGCTACAAAAACAGCCGAAAGTGCTAATGAGCTACAGGCAGATCAGATGGCTCTTTGTAGGAAAAGCCTTCCTCTGATTTGCTGACACTATCTATGAGCACAAAGGAGAAGGAAAAGAAAGTAAGGGGAGAGAGTGGTCATGCAGCAACAGAGGCTGGAGGCAGGGACTGGAAACAATGACAAGGTAGGTGCAAGGTTACAAGTGGCAGACACTGGTACAGAAGAAAGCCAGTTACAAAAGAGGAAGACAAGAAACTCCTACAGCTTAAGCCAACAAAGAATTATCAGCTCATAAACAGGCAGGGGGGAAAAGAAATTGAAGAGCACCTAAGGACACATGCATCCACCCAGAAGCCTGCCAAGCAAGGCAGTTCAAGGGCTCCTAGGGATAGGGGTTATCCACAGCACAGAGCTAATATAGTGACAAATCAAATCATTCAGCTTCATGCCAACACCATAAATATCCACAGCACAAAGCACTGATGTCCCTAAACATGAACATGAATCAAGAAAATATCAAGTCAAGATAAACAATCTCTGTTTCAAAAGACATGTCTAAGAAATGTTTTCATTCAAAATTAAAGACAAAATATTTGGGCCATAAATCATCAAATCCTCAACTATATGGCAAACTGATACTTTTATTTGCCAATGTATTCCATAATGACCTAGGACAATAGAAATTTCATTCCATAATTAAGCAAGGCAGCTCAAAGATAGAAATGATAATTCTATGAGGGCTATCTAAAAAAAGACAAGGTCAGAAACCATTTAATTACATGAAAGAATAAAAAGGAAAAACAAAAGAACATCTCTGGTATACTTATTCTCTAAATCTGAATCTGAGAAGACCTGGATGAAGGGCCTGTGTTCTATGAAAGGAACACAGGACCCTATGTGCAAATATTTTACATCCTTTTAAAAATATAAGCTCAGTGAAGGAAGGAACTGTTGCATGTTTCTATCCTCCACAGTACTTAGACATGTCATGCATGCTGTATAAATTTCCCTGTCATTTAACAATGAAAACTTTCACTATGTACTAACTACTGTCTTTGACTAGCTGAGAAGAGTACAGCAGTATCCTCCTACATTTTTCAATATGTGACACAAAGATACATCAATGGAGAAATCCTATGTCCTACCCACCTCTCTACTCCATGCGATTTATGGATATGATTTTATCATTACATTTTCTTTTCTCCCAGTTCCTACAACCCAGACATGCTGGCTTCTCTCAATATCATACTTACTTAACTCTGACTCTCTCTCAGTCAAAATTTAGGGGCAGATTTCAAGACATTTGGAAGAGATGATGGTTTCATTCTGGGCTTAATGTAGACAAAATGTAATATATGATCTCAGAGGCTCAGTTCTATAAACTTGTGGGGTTTATAAACTGAGGCTTCACCAAGATAAAAAGCAGTAAAGGGTGCCAATGGTTCCCCCACTATTAGTCTGAGCCTTTGGCTACAGTGTTATAATTATTCTTTGAATTTTTAATTGTTTAAGATTTCTGGTAAGCCATAAAGGTGTAATCATTCATCCTAGCCTGTCATCCATTCCAGTGTACATCTGCCATCAGGGAATTCCGTATACTGTGACATTTGGAACAGAGTATCCACTTTTCAAAGCATATTATTATTCACTGCAATAAAATAAGCTACAATAGGGGTGCCTGGGTGGCTCAGCTGGTTAAACGTCTGACTTTGGCTCAGGTCATGATCTCATGTTTTGTGAGTTCAACCCCTGCATGAGGCTCTGTGCTGGCAGCTTAGAGCCTGTAACCTGCTTCAGATTCTGTGTCTCCCTCTCTCTCTGTCCCTCCCCTGCTTGTTCTCGGTCTCTCAAATAAATGGATGTTTAAAAAATTTTTCTAATAAAAAATCAGCTATGATAGGAGTGGGATGGCTTTAGGTGCTCAGGTTTAAATTTCAACCTGTGCCATGGTCTTTTCTAGTGGTGATATGCATTTACATTTCCCATATGTTGCTGAATCTGCAAGATGACTAACAATCACTTTCCACCACAATTTCCTGATGTAAATAATTAACACCACCCTTTTAAAGACACAGCATATTAAGGTGCTTGCTGATAAAATGAAATATGCAGGAATACAAGCAGCTAGATGTTGACCAACATCTAACATCTCCCCAATTCCCTCACTCCCCACCCTCTGGCATTCTGTTTTTACAAGCTTGATGTTTTAGATTCCACATATAAGTGAGAACATATGGAATTTGTCTTTCTGTGTTTGACTTATTTCACCTAGTGCAATGCCCTCAATATCCATTCATACTGTCACAAAAAGCAGGATTTCCTTCTTTTTCATGGCTGAATCCATGTCTAGTATTATTCCCCAAAACCCATAATTTCCAGTTCAAACATAGGAAAACCATCAGACAAATCAAAATTGCGGGCCATTATACAAAATACCTGACCAATATTCTTCAGAACCATCAAGGTCATGAAAATTAAGGAAAGACTGAGCAACTGCCATAGACCAGAAGAAACTAAGGAGACATGATGCAACATGGACCCTTGAACAGAAAAAGGACATTAGTGGAAAAACAGGAAAAATGTAAAAGAAGTCTGGCTAAGATAATAATCAAACCTTTAATAAAACTTTTTTTGAATAAAAAACCTCATTTTTTTAAAGGTTACTCTTATTTAAAAAAACCACAAGTTTACCCGAAAAAAAAAATTAAACAATTGCAGCTACACAAGATATGTTTATATATCACTCTGGGAAGCATGACTTTTCAGTTAGGTCAAATGAATTCTAAAATAACTTCATTAATTTTCAATATTAAATTATTTTCACTGACTTCAGATCCATATAGGAATTCAGTAAATTCCAATAATGGAAGTCTGCTCTCCAGTGTGCTTTGAAAAATCTCAATTTGTGGGAAGAATTTTTGTCGGAACACCTAATTTTATTTTTTTAATGTTTGTTCATTTTTGAGAGAGAGAGAGACAGAGTGCGAGTTGGGGAGGGGCAGAGAGAGAGGGCAACACAGAATCCAAAGCAGGCTACCGAGTTATCAGCACAGAGCCCAATGCAGGGCTTGAACCCAAGAACTATGAGATCATGACCTGAGCCAACGTTGGATGCTCGACTGACAGCCACCCAGGTGCCCAAGAACACCTAATTTTAATTGGATGAATTTCTATTCTATACTAGAATAGGGGCGCCTGGGTGGCTCAGTTGGTTAAGTGTCCGACTTCAGCTCAGGTCATGATCTCATAGTGGGTTCAAGCCCCGTGTCAGGCTCTGTGCTAACAGCCAGCTAAGAGCCTGGAGCCTGTTTCAGATTCTGTGTCTCTCTCTCTCTCTCTGACCCTCTCCTGCACACGCTGTCTCTCTCTCTTTCTCTCAGAAATAAATAAAACATTAAAAAAATTTTTTAAATAGAACAGAATGAAATTGAAAAGTCCTATGATTTTACAGTATCTGTAATTGAACATTAAAAACAATTATAAATAGAGATCACTTGTCTTGCAAAAATACTTTTCAAAAGGCATTCTGGATTGAGGCAAAAAGACAGGGTTTATGAAAATATTTGGGCTGAAATATTTATATGTTATAATTTTTGAGGTATAATTTATAAAATTCACGCTTCATTAATGCTGAAGTGTATGGTTAAATGAGTTTTGACTCATTGTATACGGTCATATAATAATCACTACAATTGAGATATAAAACATTTCCAGTACACCAAAAAGTTCCCTTTTATCTTTG
The DNA here is from genome assembly GCF_008692635.1 of Crocuta crocuta. NCBI lineage: Eukaryota > Metazoa > Chordata > Mammalia > Carnivora > Hyaenidae > Crocuta > Crocuta crocuta. The sequence continues at coordinate 9,689,154 of NW_027530019.1, read as the reverse complement.
CTATCAATCCCTCCACCTCTCTCCAGCTCTTGGCAACCACTGATGTAATGTGTTTTCTTTGCCTTTTCCAGAATTTCATGTAACTGAATAGTGCAATATACGGTCCTTTGTTTCTGGCTTCTTTCACTTAGCAAAATGTTTTTCCATCCTTACTATTAACTGATCAGAAGATTTTTCCCTTTGTATTGCTGAGTAGTATTCCATTACATGAATGTACCACAGTTCACCTGCTGAAAAACATTTGGGTTATTTCCACTTTGGTGCTATCATGAATAAAGCTGCTATGAACATTTATGTATAACTCTTTATGTGGACATATGTTAAGAGTGGGATTGCAGAGTCACATACTCAGTGTATGTTTAACTTTATAAGAAACAAACTGTTTTCCAAAGTGGGTGTACCATACTGCATTCTTGCCAGTAATATATAATAATTCTACTTCCTCCAGATTTTCAACAACATTTGATATTATAAATCTTTAATTGTAGTATTGTGGTGGGTGTGTAGTGCTATGCCATTTTGGTTTTAATTTGCATTTTCCTGATGACTAATGATGTTGAGCATCTTTTCAAGTGATTATTGGCCATTTGTATATTGTCACTGGTGAAATTGTCTGCCTGTGATTTGTCTTCTTATTTTCCTAGCCATGTCTTTCAAAAGGCAAAAATTTTAATTTTAATTAAGTCTGATTTATCAATTTTTTCCTTTCATGGTATGTGCCTTTTGTTTCCTCTCAAAGATTTTTTTGCCTAACCCAAAGTCATGAAGATTTTCTCTTATATTTTGTTCTAGAAATTTTAGCCCTTACATTTAGGTCTATGGTCCATTTTGAACTAATTTTTGTACAAGGAGTGTGATAACAAGTGCAGTTACATTTATTGCACTTGGATATCCAGTTGTTCCTTTGTACAACTGCTAAAAAATGATTGTAGGTGTGGGTCCATTTCTGGACTCTCTATTCTGTTCCAAAGATGCACTTACCTATCCTTAGGCCTAAAGTAAATTATCTTGATTAACTGTAGCTTTATGTCAACTCTTTTTTTTTTTATTTAAATATTTTTATTTATTTCTAGGATAGAGAGAGACAGCGTGAACAGGGGAGGGTCAGAGAGAGAGGGACATACAGACTCTGAAACAGGCTCCAGGCTCTGAGCTGGCAGTCAGCACAGAGCCCGATGCGGGGCTCAAACCCACAAACCGTGAGATCATGACCTAAGCAAAAGTCGGACGCTTAACCGACTAAGCCACCAAGGTGCCCCATCTTTATGTCAACTCTTAACATCAAATAGCATAAGACCTCCACCTCTGTTATTCTTTTTTGAAATTAGTTTTGCTATTCTAGATTCACTGTATTTCAATGTGATTTTTTGCATCAGTTTGTAGGTGTCAGTTTCTTTTTTAAAAAGTCATCTGGGAAGCAAGAATATGCAATGAGAAAAAGTCTCCTCAACAAATGGTGCTAGGAAAACTGGACAGCTACATGCAAAATAGTGAAACTGGTCCACTTTCTTACACCATATCCAAAACTAAACTCAAAATGGACTAAGGACATAAATGTGGGAGCTGAAACCATAAAAATCCTTGAAGAGAGCACATGCAGTAATTCTCTGTAACAACGACTGCCTCTACACTGTCTCCTGAGGCAAGGGAAACAAAAGCAAAAATAAACTTTTGGGACTGCATCAAAATTAAAAGCTCCTGAAGAGCAAAGGGAAAAAATCTACAAACCTAAAAGACAACCTACAGAATGAGAAAAGATATTAGCAAATGACATGTCTAATAAAGGGTTAGTATCCAAAATATATTAAGAACTTATACAACTCAACACCAAAAACCAAATAATCCAATTTAAAAATGGGCAGAAGAAACAAAAAGACATTTCTCCATAAAAGATGTCAAGATGGCCTACAGACACATACAGATGATCAACATCACTCTTTTCCAAGGAAATGCAAATTAGAACCACAATGAGATATCACCTTGCACCTGTCAGAACAGATCAACTAAAAACCCCAAGAAACAACAGGTGTTGATGAGGATATGGAGAAAAAGGAAACCTCATGCACTATTGGTGGGATTGCAAACTGGTGCAGCCATTGTGGAAGACAGGATAGAGGTCCCTCAAAAAATTAAAAATAGAACTACCATATGATCCAGTAATTAATTACACTACTGGGTATTAACCAAAGAATACAAAAACAGTAATTCAAAGAGATATATGAACCTTTATGTTTACTTCAGCATTATTTACAATAGGCAAATTTTGGAAACAGCCCAGTGTCCTTGATACATGAATGGATAAAGAAGATGTGGGGGCGCCTGTGTGGCTCAGTTAAGCGTCTGACTTCGGCTCAGGTCATAATCTCACAGCTTGTGGGTTCGAGCCCCGTGTCAGGCTCTGTGCTGACAGCCAGTTCAGAGCCTGGAGTCTATTTCAGATTCTGTATCTCCCTCTCTCTCTGACCCTCCCCTGCTCACACTGTCTCTCACTCTCTCTCTCAGAAATAAATAAAACATTAAAAAAATTTTTTGAAAAAGATGTGGTTTATATATATACAATGAAACATTATTCAGCCCCATAAAAAAACCAAAATCTTGCCATTTGCAACAACATGGATGGATCTAAAGAGTAAACACTAAGCAAAATAAACCAGTCACACAAAGACAAAATACTGTATGATTTCACTCGTGTGGAATTTAAGAAACACAATAAACAAAGAAAAAAGAGAGAAACCAAAATGATTACCAGAGAGAAGGTGGGTGAGGGGATGGGTGAAATAAGTGAAGGTGATTAAAAGTTTACTTGTCTTAATGAGCACTGAGCAATATATGGGATTATTGAATAACTATATTGTACACCTGAAACTAATATAACATTGTATTTTTTTAATTTAAATTTTTGTTAATCTAAAAAATGTCATCTGGGAAGAGTTTGTACAGAACTATAAAATTTATCAATACATCTATCTAGGACTAGAGTTTTCTTTTCCATGGTTTTTAACTATCAGTTAAATTTCTTTAAAAGATTTAGGGCTACTCTAGTAGCCTGTTTCTCCCTGTTGAGTGTTGGCTGTGTCTTTCAAACTGTGTCACTTCATCTAAGTTGTCAAACTTATTAGCATTTACTTACACATATACATTTTAATGTAAAAGCAAAAGTAAAAATATTCTCCATTTAATGCAATTTGTTCTGAGTTTGTCAAGTACCTCAGCACCTTAGAGGAAGTATTTTTTTTTCAATTAATAATATTGTGGTTTAAATAGAAGAGTCAATAACGTCACGTTTATGAATCATAAAATGCAACTATGAAGATGATCATGAGCAATTTTGTAAAAATGCTAAAAACAGTAAGCTCACTGTGAAATATATTCTTCAGAAAAATACCAATGAAATGAAAATAGATACTGATGCAGTTAAGAAAAAGATTAGCTAATATGTCAGTTGCAAATATCTTCTCCCATTCTGTCAGCTGCCTTTTTAGTTTTGTTGATTGTTGTCTTTGTTGTTCAGAAGCTTTTTATCTTGATGAAGTCCCAATAGTTCATTTTTGCTTTTATTTCCCTTGCCTCCGGAGACATGTCAAGTAAGAAGCTACTGTAGCCTAGGTCAAAAAGGTTGCATTTTTTCTCCTGTAGGATTTTGATGTTTTCCTGTCTCATATTCAGGTCTTTCATCCATTGTGAATTTATTTTTGTGTATGGTATAAGAAAGTGGTCCAATTTCATCCTTCTGCATGTTGCTGTCCCATTCTCTCAGCACCATTGCTAAATAGATTGTCTCTTTTCCACAGGATACTCTTCCCTGCTTTGTCAAAGATTAGTTGTCCATATATTTATGGGTCCATTTCTAGGTTCTCTATTCTATTCCATTAATCTGTGTGTCTGTTTTTGTGCCAATACCATACTGTTTTGATGATTACAGCTTTGCAATACAGGTTTAAGTCCATGATTGTGATGCCTCCAGCTTTGGTTTTCTTTTTCAGCATTGCCTTGGCTATTCGGGAGATTATGCAAATGACATATCAAATAAAGGGTTAGTATCCAAAATGTATAAAGAACTTACCAGTCAATAGCGAAAAAACAAATAATCCAGTGAAGAAAGGAGCAAAAGACATGAATAGACCCTTTTCCAAGAACACATCCAGATGGCAAACAGACACATGAAAAGATGCTCAACATTACTCATCATCAGGGAAATGCAAATCAAAATACAATGAGATACCACCTCACACCAGTCAGAATGGCAAAAATGAACAACTCATGAAACAATAGATGTTGATGAGGATATGGAGAAAGGGGAGCTCTCCTGTACTGTTGGTGAGAATGCAAACTGGTACAGCCACTCTCGAAAACAGTGTGGAGGTTACTCAAAAAATTAAAAACAGGGAGGGAGGCATGATGGCAGAGAAATAGGGAGCTCCGTACATTTTGCTTGCCCCATCTCTCAAACAGAGAAAGCCTGAGCGATAGGACACTGAACCACAGGAGTCTGGGAGGAAAAGAGACAGAGACCACTAGGAAAGTCATGGGTGTGTGAATACGAACTGGGTAAGATAAAATGAGCCAGGACCCAGAGACACGGAGGTAGGGGAGGGAATCCCATTTGCAAGGAGCCATGGAGAGTCAAGGGGAAGAGAAAGAGCAGCTGAAACTGCTCATAGAACTGTCCCTGGAGAAGAGAAAAACCTCAGCTTAGGATGGAGTGATCCTATTTCTAGCTGTGGTGCTGACTTTGGGCTGGATGTGCTGGTCCCAGGCGGTGCCAGGAGAAACTGCTCCACTGCTCTCTCGGCTTGATCCCCAGCTGGGAAGCAGCAGACCTGCAGGATTATATTTTGGGCGGTATCAATAAAACTCACAGACTGACACCTGGAAACGAGGCGGGGCTTGGGACATAGAACACAATCCAACTTGGCTACACTCGCGGCACAGGGAGATGGGACCCAAAAGAGTGAGTTGCAACACTTGGTTCAAGAAGGGACTGGGACACCTCCATTTTTCTCCCCACAACCACCAAGGTGGGACCTCAGGGAGCAGCCGGCAGTACGCATTGGAGGCTAAGATCTGCCTACACCAAACCATGCCCATCCCCACTAGAAAGCTGCGTTGTTGTTGTTGTTGTTGTTGTTGTTGTTTTTACCAGAGCCTGGGGCAAGACCAGCATGGATGCACTGCCGTGATTAATTCTATACCAATTCTTTCTATTCAGATATAGTTTCCCTTGTCTCATTCGTATCCCTCCCCTCTGCTAGACTGGGCACTCTGGTCATTGGTTTGCTTTAACAGTCACATTTAATCCATTCTCTAGATGTATATTCTACACGTCCACCACTACCTTTCTATCTCTGTCTTTCTGGAGTAATCAGACTATATAGTTTCTCTGAGTAACATTATCTTCGTTCCTTTCTCCTCACCTCCTACCATATTCTCCTCTTTCTCTCCCTGATTTAAGCCTCTCCCTGATTTAAGTGTCTCTGCCTGGTCATTGTCCAATTTCGCTTTCTCCCCACCCTGTCACTTCTCTTTGTGTATATGCTCTTCCATCAGCACTGCATACACCCTGCTCTTTATTTGTAGCTGGGAATTCTGGTTTTATGCTTTTAGACTGTCCTTTGTCTTTTGTTTTTTTGTTTGCTTTTCTATTCTTTTTTTTTTTCTTTTTCCCTTTTGGTTTGCTTCTTTGCTGGATTTGCCTGTGTGCTTGCATGCATTTGTTCCCTGTGTGTTTGTCTGTCTGTTTTCCTTTTCAGGGCTACCTCAAGAAACAAGATAAAGTACACATGGTGGAGAGTCCCAAATACCACTACAAGTAGGGAAATAAAATAAACAAAGTCTCAACAAGAGAAACCAAGAGACACCATTAAAATTACACTTTCTGAATGGACAGACCTTGGACAGTCAATGAGCCTTCTTTAATATAGCAGTACTCGCACGTGCAGAGTGCATAATAAGTTTTTAAAACTAATGAGACAGGAAGCTAGCCAAAATGATGAAACAGAAGAACTCTCCTCTAAAGAAATTCCAGGAAGAAATGACAGTTAAAGAACTGCTCAAAGCAGATATAAGCAACATAACTGAACAAGAATTTAGAAGAACAGTCATAAAATTAATCTCTGGGCTTGAAAAAGGCACAGAAGACATCAGAGAAGCTATTGCTACAAAGACTATGGAGCTTAAAAATAGTTGTGATGGGGGTGCCTGGGTGGCTCAGACAGTTAAGCAACTGACTTTGGTTCAGGTCATGATCTCACAGTTCATGGGTTCGAGCCCTGTATGGAGCTCTGTGCTGACAATGAGCTCAGAGCCTGGAGCCTGTCTTTGGATTCTGTATTTCCCTCTCTCTCGACCCTCCCCTGCTCACGCTGTCTCTATCTCTCTCNTCTTCCATCAGCACTGCATACACCCTGCTCTTTATTTGTAGCTGGGAATTCTGGTTTTATGCTTTTAGACTGTCCTTTGTCTTTTGTTTTTTTGTTTGCTTTTCTATTCTTTTTTTTTTTCTTTTTCCCTTTTGGTTTGCTTCTTTGCTGGATTTGCCTGTGTGCTTGCATGCATTTGTTCCCTGTGTGTTTGTCTGTCTGTTTTCCTTTTCAGGGCTACCTCAAGAAACAAGATAAAGTACACATGGTAGAGAGTCCCAAATACCACTACAAGTAGGGAAATAAAATAAACAAAGTCTCAACAAGAGAAACCAAGAGACACCATTAAAATTACACTTTCTGAATGGACAGACCTTGGACAGTCAATGAGCCTTCTTTAATATAGCAGTACTCGCACGTGCAGAGTGCATAATAAGTTTTTAAAACTAATGAGACAGGAAGCTAGCCAAAATGATGAAACAGAAGAACTCTCCTCTAAAGAAATTCCAGGAAGAAATGACAGTTAAAGAACTGCTCAAAGCAGATATAAGCAACATAACTGAACAAGAATTTAGAAGAACAGTCATAAAATTAATCTCTGGGCTTGAAAAAGGCACAGAAGACATCAGAGAAGCTATTGCTACAAAGACTATGGAGCTTAAAAATAGTTGTGATGGGGGTGCCTGGGTGGCTCAGACAGTTAAGCAACTGACTTTGGTTCAGGTCATGATCTCACAGTTCATGGGTTCGAGCCCTGTATGGAGCTCTGTGCTGACAATGAGCTCAGAGCCTGGAGCCTGTCTTTGGATTCTGTATTTCCCTCTCTCTTGACCCTCCCCTGCTCACGCTGTCTCTATCTCTCTCTCTCAAAAAGAAAAAAAAAACATTAAAAAATAGTTGTGACGAATTAAAAATGCTATAAATGAGGTGCATAATAAAATGGAGGTGTCCAATGCACTGAATGAAGAGGCAGAGAGGAGAATAGGTGAATTAGAAGAAGACACAATTATAGAAAAAGAAGAAGCCAAGAAAAAGAGAGAAAAACTGATCCAGGAGCACAAAAGGAGAGTTCAAGAACTGAGTGATACAATCAAATGGAACAATATCCATATCATAGGAATTCCAGAAGAGAAAGAGAGAGGGAAAGGTGCTGAAATAGTACTTGAACAAATTATAGCTGAGAACTTCCCCAACCTGGGGAAGGAAACAGACACGGAAATCCAAGAGATACAGAGAACTCCCCTCAGATGTAACTTGAATCAATCTTCTGCACAACATATCATAGTGAAAATGGCAAAATATAAGGACACAGAGAGAATTCTGAAAGCAGCTAGGGGTAAAAGGGCCCTAACATACAAAGGGAGACCTATCAGAGTGGTGACAGACCTATCTACTGAAACGTGGCAGGCCAGAAAGGAATGGCAGGAAATCTTCAATGTGATGAACAGAAAAAATATGCAGTCAAGAGTCCTCTATCCAGCAAGCCTGTCATTCAGAATAGAAGGAAAGATAAAAGTCTTCCCAAATAAACAAAAACTGAAAGAATTCATCACCACTAAACCAATCATATAAGAAATCCTGAGGGGGACTCTATGAGAGAAATCTTGCAAGGAACACAAGGTACCAGAGACAACACCACAAGCATGAATCCTACAAAGAAGACAATGACTCTCAACCCATATTTTTCTATAATAACACTGAATGTAAATAGACTAAATGCTCCAATCAAAAGACATAGGGTAGCAGAATGGATAAAAAACAAAATCCATCTATTTGCTGTCTGCAAGAAAATCATTTTAAATTGGAGGACACCATTAGATTACAAGTAAGAGGATAGAGAAATATCTATCATGCTACTGGAAGTCAAAAGAAAGCTGGAGTAGCCATACTTATATCAGACAAACTGGACTTTAAAGTAAAGGCAGTAACAAGGGATGAAGAAGGGCATTATATAATAATTACAGGGTCTATCCATCACAAAGAGCTAACAATTATAAATGCCTACGCACAGAATACGGGAGCACCTAAATACATGAAACAATTAATTACAAACAGAAATAATCTTATGGACAAGAATATGCTAACAGCAGGGGACTTTAACACTCCACTTACAGCAATGGATAGGTCAACTAGACAGAAAATCACTTAAGAAAAAATGAACTTGAATGACACATTGGACCAGATGGATTTGACAGATATATTTAGAACTCTACATCCTGAGGCCACAGAATTCACTTTCTTCTCAAATGTGCATGGCACATTCTCCAAGATAGATCACACACTGGGTCATAAAGCAGCCCTCGACAAATATAAAAGAATTGAGATCAAACCATGCACACTTTCAGATCACAATGCTATGAAACTTGAAATCAATCACAGGAAAAAATATGGAAAACCTCCAAAAACATGGAGGTGAAAGAACACCCTACTAAAGAATGAATGGGCCAGGAGCGCCTGGGTGGCTTAGTTGGTTAAGCGTCCGACTTTCGCTCAGGTCATGATCTCGCAGTTCGTGGGTTCGAGCCCCGCGTCGGGCTCTGTGCTGACTGCCAGCTCAGAGCCTGGAGCCTGTTTCAGAGTCTGTGACTCCCTCTCTCTCTGACCCTCCCCTGCTCACACCATCTCTCTCTCTCTCCTAGAAATAAATAAAAAAACGTTAAAAAATTTTTAAAAAAAAATAAAGAATGAATGGGCCAATCAGGCAATTAGAGAAGAAATTTAAAAATACATGGAAACAAATGGAAATGAAAATACAACAATCCAAACTCTATGGACTGAGGCAAAGGCAGTCCTAAGAGGAAAGTACATTGCACTCTAGGCCTATTACAAGAAATTAGGAAAAAACACAAATACAAAATCTAACAGCTCACCTAAAGGAACTAGGAGAGTAACAAGAGCACCTCAAACCCAGTAGAAGAAGAGATATAATAAAAATCAGGGCAGAAATGAACAATATAGAATCCAAAAAACCCCAGGTGAACAGATCAATGAAACCAAGAATTGGCTTTTTTGAAAAAATAAACAAAATTGGTCAACCTCTAGCCAGGATTCTCAAAAAGAAAAGAGAGAACACCAAAACAGACAAAATCATGCATGAAAATGGATTTATTACAACCAATCCCTCCGAAATACAAGCAATTATCCGGGAATACTATGAAAAATTATATCCCAACAAAATGGACAACTTAGAAGAAATGGACAGATTCCTAACACACAAGACCAAAATTCACACGGGAAGGGACAGAAAATCTGAACAGACCCATAACTAGTAAAAAAATTGAATCAGTTATCAAAAATGTCCCAACAAATAAGAACCCTGGGCCAGATGGCTTCCCTGCAGATTTCTACCAGACATTTAAATCAGAGTTAACCCATTCTTCTCAAACTATTCCAAAAATAGAAATGGAAGAAAAACTTCCAGACTCATTCTATGAAGCCAGCATCACTTTGATTGCCAAGCCAGATAGAGACCCAGCAAAATAAGAGAACTATAGGCCAATATCCTTATGAATATAGATGCAAAAGTCCTCAACAAGATACTTGCAAATCGAATGCAAAAGTACGTAAAAAGAATTATCCACCATGATCAAGTGGGATTCATTCCTGGGTTACAGGGCTCGTTCAATATTCACAAATCAATGTGATACATCACATTAACAAAAGAAAAGATAAAAATTATATGATCCTGTTGATAGATGCAGAAAAAGCATTTGACAAAATACAGCATCCCTTCTTAATAAAGACCCTCAAGAAAGTTGGGATAGAAGGAACTTACTTAAACATCATAAAAGCCATCTACGAGAAGCCCTCAGCTAACATCATCCTCAATGGGGAAAAACTGAGAGTTTTCCCCCTGAGATCAGGAACACGACAGGGATGTCCACTCTCACCACTGTTGTTTAACATAGTGCTGGAAGTACTAGCATCAGCAATCAGAAAACAAAAGGAAATAAAAGGCATCAGAATTGGCAAAGATAAAGTCAGACTTTCACTTTTCACAGACGACATGATGCTCTACATAGAAAACCCAAAAGACTCCACCAGAAGCCTACTAGAACTGATTCATGAGTTCAGCAAAGTCGCAGGGTACAAAATCAATGTACGGAAATAGGTTGCAATTGTATACACCAATAATGAAGCAACAGAAAGAGAAATCAAGAAACTGATCCCATTCACAAGTGCACAAAAAACCATAAAATATCTAGGAATAAACCTAACCAAAGTTATAAGAGATCTGTATGTGAAAACTATAGAAAACTTATGAAGGAAATTGAAGAAGACACAAAGAAATGGAAAAACATTCCATGCTCATGGACCGGAAGAATAAATATTGTTAAAATGTCATTACTGCCCAAAGCAATCTACACCTTCAGTGCAATCCCAATCAAAATTGCACCAGCATTCTTCTCAAAGCTAGAACAAACTATCCTAAAATTTGTATGGAACCACAAAAGACCCCAAATAGCCAAAGTAATATTGAAGAAGAAAACCAAAACGGGAGGCATCACCATCCCAGACTTTAGCCTCTACTACAAAGCTGTCATCATCAAGACAGTATGGTATTGGCACGAAAACAGACACATAGACCAATGGAATAGAAGAGAGAACTCAGAATTGCACCCACAAATATACGGCCAACTAATCTTTGACAAAGTGGGAAAGAGTATCCAATGGAAAAAAGACAGCCTCTTTAACAGATGGCTCTGGGAGAACTGGACAACAACATTCAGAAGAATGAAATTTGATCACTTTCTCACACCATACACAAAAATAAACTCAAAATGGATAAAGAACCTGAATGTGAGACAGGAAACCAACAAAACCCTAGAAGAGAAAGCAGAAAACAACCTCCTTGACCTCAACTGCAGCAATTTCTTACTTGACACATCTCCAAAGGCAAGGGAATCAAGAGCAAAAATGAACTATTGGGACCTCATCAAGATAAAAAGCTTCTGCATGGCAAAGGAAACAATCCGTAAAACTAACAGGCAACTGACCAAATGGGAAAAGATAGTTGCAAATGACATATCAGATAAAGGGCTAGTATCCAAAATCTATAAGGAATTCATCAAGCCTCACATCCAAAAAACAAATAATCCAGTGAAGAAATGGGTAGAAGACATTGACAGACACTTCTCCAAAGAGGACATCCAGATGGCCAACAGACACATGAAACGATGCTCAGTGTCCCTCATCATCTGGAAAATGCAGATCAAAACAACACTGAGATACCACCTCATGCCAGTCAGAGTGGCTAAAATGAACAAAACAGGAGACTACAGATGCTGGTGAGGATGTGGGGAAACGGGCACCCTCCTACACTGTTGGTGGGAATGTAAACTGGTGCAGCCCCTCTGGAAAACAGTGTGGAATTTCCTCAAAAAAATTAATAATAGACTCCCCTTATGACCCAGCAATAGCACTGCTAGGAATTACCCAAGGGATACAGTGGTGCTGATGCAAAGGGGCACATGTACCTCAATGTTCATAGCAGTACTCTCAACAATAGCCAAAACATGGAAAGTGCCTAAGTGTCCATCAACGGACGAAGGGATCAAGAAGATGTGGTTTATCTATATAATGGAATACTACATGGCAATGAGAAAGAATGAAATCTGGCCATTTGTAGCAACACGGATGGAACTTGAGGGTGTTATGCTGAATGAAATAAGTCAGGCAGAGAAGAACAAATACCATATGTTTGCACATATAGGTGGATTAGGAGGAACTTAATGGAGGACCATGGGGGAAGTGAAGGTGAAAAATAGTTGGGGAGAGGGAGGGAGGCAAACCATGAGAGACTCTTGAATGCTGTGAACAAACTGAGGGCTGATGGGGGTGGAGGAAAGGGGAAGTGGGGTGATGGGCATGGAGGAGGGCACCTGTTGGGATGAGCACTGGGTGTTATATGGGAAACCAACTTGACAATAAACTATGGAAGAAAAGAAAATTAAAAAGAGAACTATGCTATGACCTAGCAATTATACTATTAGGAATTTATCCTAAAAAATGTTGATTCAAAGGGGGCACATGCATGCCAATGTTTATAGCAACACTATCAACAATAGTCATATTATGGAAAGAGCCCAAATGTCCATCAAGTGAAAATGGATTAAGAAGATGTGTGTGTGTGTGTATAATATATACATATATATACATGTATACATGTATATATGTGTACATATATGTGTACATATATACATGTATACATGTATATACGTATACACACACACACAGTGGAATACTACTCAGTGATGAAATACTACTCAGTGATGAAAAAGAATGCAATATTGCCATTTGCAACACCATGGATGGAACCGGAGGGTATTATGCAAAGCAAAATAAGTCAGTCTCTTTCAGAGAAAGACAGGTCTATGATTTCACTTATATGTGTAATCTGAGAAACTTAACAGGTGAACATAGGGAATAGGAAGGAAAAATAAGATAAAAACAGGGAGACAAACCCAAAGAGACTCTTAAAGACAGAGAACAAACAGGGTGGGGTGGGGGTGGGGTTAAATGGGTGACAGGCATTAAGGAGGGCACTTTTCGGGCAGAGCACTGGTTGTCATATGTACCAGATAATCACTGGGTTCTACTCCTGAAGCCAAGAGTACACTGTATGTTAACTAACTTGAAAATAAATTGAAAAAGGAAAAAAGAAAAAAATTAAATTATGTGATTATGCCAAGAATAATTACTTTGTTATTTTTGAATGTGCAGATAATCAATATAAAGTTTATACAAAACTTTGCTTTAACATTTGTGTTTTAGAAAAAAAGTATTTTTGGGAAACAGTTTTTGAACAGGCTATTTTGGGACAGAAGACCCAAAATCAAGGTGTAAAAATTTAAAACCAGAAGAAATCTTTTAAAACATAATATAATATAATAAAGTTTATTTTATTTTATTTTATTTTTTAATGTTTTATTTATTTCTAGGAGAGAGAGAGAGAGAGAGACAGCGTGAGCAGGGGAGGGTCAGAGAGAGAGGGAGTCACAGACTGAAACAGGCTCCAGGCTCCGAGCTGGCAGTCAGCACAGAGCCCGACACAGGGCTTGAATCCACGAACCACGAGATCATGACCTGAGCGAAAGTCGGACGCTTAACCGACTAAGCCACCCAGGCACCCCAATAAAGTTTATTTTAGAGAAAGAAAAAGACTGTGAGCGAGGGAAAGGGGCAGAGAGAGAATCTTATGCAGGTTCCTCACTCAGTGCAGAACCTGATGCAGGCTCAATCCCTGAACCCTGGAATCATGACCTGAAGTGAAATCAAGAGTCAGACACTCAACCCACTGAACCACCCAGGTGTCTTTCTTGCGGCACTTTTAAAATTAAAAACCACTGAACTGGGGGTGCTTGGGTGGCTCAGTCGGTTGAGCATCCAGCTCTTGATTTTGGCTCAGGTCATGATCTCACAGGTCACAGGATTAAGCCCTGTTTAAGGCTCTGTGCTGTCAGCACAGAAATTCTCTACCTCAGTCTCTGCCCCTCCCCTGAATGCAGTCTCTCTCAAAATAAATAAATAAGCTTAAAAAAAAATGTTGGGCACCCAACTGACTGAGCCACCCAGTTGCCTGTCCCCCCTTCTTTATTTAGAAGAAAATCTTTACTCAGCATGGATTTCTTAATAGATTTCTCAAGTTGGCATATTTTAAAAGACTGATAAAGTTTATTACATTGAAATACAAAATTTTTATAACCAAATATATCAAAAAGAAAGTTAAAAAGATAACAGACTGGGAGAAAGCATTTGCAACATATATAATAAAGAATGTCCAAACTCTGTGATGAACCACCAAAAATAAGCAGGGAAATAGTTATTCATGTAAGATGAAACTCCTGTGGCCAACAAACATGAAAAGATGATCACCCTCATTAGTAATTAGGGAATTACAAATTAAACCCACCAGACAGGCAGGCATTTTAAAAGTTTGGCAATTTTAAGTGAGGAAGTAGAGATAAAGGGAATCTTTATACCTTCTTGGTGGAAGTATAAACTAGTATAATCATTTTGAAAAGTAACAGCGGTATCTAGTAAAGCTGAAAATGAGCACATCCTATGACCTAGTAATTTCAAATCTAGGTACAGAATTACAGAGCAGCACTGTTGAACAGAAAGGTAAAGCAAACCAAATACATAATTTTAAATGTTTTAGTTGCCCAATTAAAGTAAAAGAAATAGGGAAAATTAATGTAAATAATGTATTTTCTTTAATCTAATATATTCTCAATAATTTCAACATGTAATTAATAATCAACGTATAATGATATAAAATACAAATGGAATATTTTATATTACTTTTTCACACCAAATCTAGTATGTATTTTATACTTAGAACACTTCTCAATTTGGACAGACCTCATTTTAAGGACTCAGCAGCCATGTGTGGCTAGTGGCTATTGTACTAGATAGGAAAGAACTAGAGCCTTGTTAATCAAAGCATCAGTACTACCTAGATATTTATCGGAAACACAGAGTCTCAGGCCAGACCTACAGAATCCAAACCTGTAGTTTAACAAGACCAACAGCTGATTCATAAAAATATTAAAAAGTCTGTGAGACAATGTCCTAGAGCTGAATTTCTCAGCCAGTATGATGTGACAAGACAATACAGGTAGACCAAAAAAAAAAAAAGACTCCTTCAGCCCTTAGGATGGCAGCTGGGCTGAGTTAGCCAGAGACACTGCCATTTACTTCTCACCTATTTACTGCAGCATGCTATGCAACAATCCATTTCAGTGTTTGTCTTGACAGACAAAAAGTTTGAGACGCCTTGCTGGAGAAAACCTCTCACAAAAATACACAGTGAAACATGTACAGGGGTGACCACTGAAGAACAAACTATAAGAAAAAAATAAACAACCCAACATCCATCATAAAAATGTGAGATAAACTGTGATACAGTTCTCTTTTTTTCTAAATGTTCATCTATTTTTGAGAGAGAGAGCACGAGTCAAGGAGGGGTAGTGAGAGAGGGAGACACAGAATCTGAAGCAGGCTCCAGGTTCTGAGCTGTTAGCATAACACCCAAAACAGGGCTCGAACCCACAAACTGCGAGACCATGACCTGAGCTGAAGTCAGACAATTAACTGACTGGGCCACCCAGGTGCCCCAACTGTAATATATTTCTATTATGGAATGGAACATGGTAGTAAAAATGTTTTACTAGATCTAAAGATACCAACATGGCTAAATATTGATGACAGTTGGTGGCTTAGGAAAGGAAAAGAACTGGGAGGAAAACATAGGAGACATCAATTACTATTATTTTAATTTTTAAAATTTTCTAAAACAAATATGAAAAAATGTTTACATTTCTTCATTTTGGGTGACTAGGTGTATGAGACTGTCTTACTATCTTTGCACTTTTTTCTTTTGGGGAAGTTGTTTTGCAAGAAAAACAAACCCAATCCAACCAAAATAGGAATAAGTGTACATATAATTTCAAATGAAACAAATATACAGAATAAACAGTCCTACTTCACTCCTTCCCTCAATCTCAAGTTTTGAGTTAACCATAGCTGATAGCTTGGTGAACATCATTCCAATCAACTTTATATGCATTTACAAATATGTAATTTCTATACATTCATGGTCTCTTAAGAGAGAATAAAGAACATATGTCTAGGACTTGCTCTGTTTACTTGACAATGTATCACAGACATCTTTCCTTGTCAGAACATATTTATCTAGCTCATTTGTTTCAATAGCTACATAGTATTTCCTTGTGTTGATACTCATTAAAAATGCTCATTTAAAAGTAGCATTAAGGGGCACCTGGATGGCTCAGTCAGTTAAACTTCTCGACTCTTGATTCTGGCTCAGGTCATGATCTCATGGTCATGAGCTCCAGCCCTGCATTGGTTTCATTTGGGGTGTGGAGTCTGCTTAAGATTCTCTCTCTTCCTCTGTTCCTCCCCACACCTCTCTCTCTCAAAAACAAGTCGGGGGGGAGAGAGTAAAAGTAGCATTAGAAAATTGGAGTCCTTTTACCTGAAGATAAAACAAAGCTTCCTTCAAAGTCTTTAAAATTATATTTATTTTTCTCATTTAACAGGTTTAGTCATGATATAAAGAAAACTTGAACACTGCCTCCATCTCTCCCTATAAAAAGACATAAGAGAGAAATTACTTAGAAAAAATAAAATTTAAAAACTCCTGAGGTATCAGAAAGCACACTGTAGTCTTCCATTACCTTCTATTTAAAATACAACTTTTAGAAACAGAAAAATACTACTTTAGATATCCAAATAATAACTCCCTCAAGTTCAATAACTTAAAAATCACTGAATAATGAAAATTATGTAATGCCTTATAACCAAGATGCTCTGGAAATTATTTTTAATTCTCACACTGCTATCATTAATGGACACCAGCTGTGGGCTCATAGTATCCGGGGAACATTACACAATAAAAACATAGACAGAATGTCACTGCACATATGCCATGTACACAGCTTGGGTCTAATTAGCATCGTAATGAATACATATTTATTGAAGAAGATGCTGTAGTTAGGAGCACAGACCCTGGAGTCAGACTGCCTGGGTTCCCATCTTGGCTCAGCCACTTATGTAATATAATGACCTTGAGCCAACAGTGAAGGCTCATTTTCTCCTTTGAAAAGCCAAAAAAGTATCTCACAAGCCTTCTATGAGAATTAAAAGAAATGATGAGCATGCAGTATTTAGGAAAGTGTCTAGCCCTTAGTAAGCACTCAACACATATTAGGAATTATCATTATTAGTACTACTGAATAATTATAATACTAAAGGAGTTCTATTAAGACTAGACTGTACAAAAAACATATAGAATAGCTTCCCAGTTTTCAATAGCTTACAGTTTAGAAGTCAATTTAAATATCCCAAAATGGAAAGATAAAAATGAGGAAGAATAGCATATTCCTATTGAGACTAAAAATTAAAATAAAATCACTTCTTGGTCACCCTACCCAAACACGTAAATGTTTAATCAATTTATCTTATCTGAGTACCTAAGAGAGTTAATAACACTATGCATATAATGGAGGTATGAATACAATCTAGTATATAGGTTAGCCTAAAGCTTTTTAATATAAATATTTGAGATTGGGCTTATCTTTGATTACATATTGTTTGATCAGGATACTGATCTCACAGCCCACAAATCCATTAAGAGTGGCTTCAAGAGGCAGCTGAGAGACCATCATTGCCCATCAACTAGTAGCATATAAGTTGGCCCATATTTTGTAGGAAATATTTTTAAATTTAAAGGTCAGCTTATAGGCAGTATTTTACAGTTCACAAAGTTCCTGCAACTTGCTACTTCCTTTTCTCCACAATTGGAAGATGAACATGACATCCTTCATAACAATTTTAGGGCCTTCATTCAGAACAGATGATATAATTTGTCACATAAGGTGACTCTACATCATTTTACTCAACTAATTCTACTTTGTTTTTTATTTACCCTTAGTGTTTTGAAAATAAAGAATACAATCTGCAGTGCACAGATTAGTTTTAAAAGCCAAAAGTGACATTCAGGAAAAAATGAGGTTTTGACCTTGTGTTCTGATTCATTGAAAGTATAAATTATCTACTCAGCTTCACCAATCTCTGTCTACCTCATGTTTTCTGCTTTATCTTTTTCAGATTTTTCTCCCAGGATATGGATGCCCAGGTTCTTGTTTTCAAATCAAGTTAGAGATACTTACTCAATGCCTACCAGATCTAAAACCTGTCTAATTGCTGGAGAGGGTCCAGAGATAGACAAACTACTAGTCTCTGCCTTCAGAGAGCTTACAATCTACTTTTAAAAACTGTAATACAAATACAGCATAATAAGGCCCACATAGAAGTTTGCAATGAGACAGGGATTTAAAGATTGGAGCGTGCCATCAACTACAATGCATTTGAGCAAAGAGAATTTTCATAGGAAAAGACAAAAGAAGACAGGCATTCTGGGGAGCAGGAATGAGGCAGGACTGAGGAGCAAGCAGTGTTCAGGGATGAGAGGGTTGTCCAGATCTGTCGGGTGGAGAAAATATGTTACAAAGAACTTTGAATATTAGGCTAGGGAGTCTTAGAGATAACTCAGTATTAAATGACTCATCAGAAGTTTTTGGGCCAGAGAGTTTGATGGTAAGAACTTTCTTTTGGGAAGATTTACCTCATGGAAAGTGTATACAATGAGTCAAACAGGGAGAACAGGGACTTAGAGATCACTGAGAAAATTACTGCAATATTTTATATGAGGTGAAACAGCTCTCTCAAGATTAAAAGTAAGGGGAAAAGTCAAAGAGGTTGGTAGGTAAAGGTAAAATAAAACTGGGGAAAGACTCTGCCCCTAATATTTTTCTTTAAAGGGGAAACATAGACCTGAGATTGTATGAGGGTAGAAAAAGAATAGCAGAAGAGAGATTACTGATACTTGGTGATAAAGAGAAGTCAACCACTGAATCAAAGTCCTAGAGGAGAGAATAGAATGGCCCAGGTAGAGGTACTCATCTTAAAAAAGCAAAGCAAAATGTTTGTATTTCAAAAGTGTGTGTGTCGGGGCGGGGGGGGGGGGGGGGGGGG
>NW_027530019.1:9647193-9670059 GCF_008692635.1 Crocuta crocuta | reverse complement strand
GGGGGCTGGGGAGTGATGACAAGAAAAGGAAGAATTAAAATATACAGACACTTCAATTTATGGCAAATAATCTTAGCCTTCTCAGAAAGTAGGAGGAAGTTCATCTGCATAAAGGAACTAGGAAGAGAGTGGGTGCTTGCTTTGAGTGCAGGGCACCTAGAAAATACTGAAGAGTAAAAAAGTATTGATTTAAACCTGCTAACATACTTAACACAAAGGAAAAATAGTTAAAATGATCTTATTCAGAATTAATGTTTGTGCTTCAAAGGACACCATTAAGAGTGTCATAATACAATACACAGAACAAGAGAAAATATTTGCAAATCATCTGATAGATGGTCTAACATCCTGAATATATAAATGAAAACACAAATAATCCAATTTAAAAATTGGAAAAGGATTTGAATTAGACATTTCTCCAAAGAAACACAAATAGCCAGCACACACATGTAAAAATGCTCATTAGTCATTAGGGGAATGCAAATCAAAACCACAATTTGGCACCACCTCACATCCATTAAAATGATCATAATCAAGAACAAGTGGTCATAAGTAAAAATAACAAGAGGTGGTAAGGGTGTGAAGGAATTCAAGCTCTCATATTGCTGATGGAAATATGTAACAGTTTGACAGTTCCTCAGTTAAACGCAGAGTTATCATATGATCCAGCAACTGCATTTCTAGGTATATCTCCATAAAAACATGTTATCTGCACAAAAACTTGAACATAATGTTCATAGTATCATTATTCATAATAGCCAAAAAGTAGAAGTGATTTAAATAGCCACCAACTGATAAATGAATTAATAAAATGTGGGATATCCATACTATGGAATATTATTCAGCCATAAAAATGAAGTACTGATACATGCTACAACATGGATGAATCTTACAAACATTGTGCTAATTAAAAGTAGGTAGACACAAAAGGCTACATATTGCATGATTCCATTTATATGAAATGTCCAGAAAGGGCAAATCTACAGAGACAGAAAATAGGTTAGAGGTTTCCAGGGACTGGGGTATGGGACAATACCCAATGGACTGATTGCTAACAGGTACAAGATTTCTTTTTGGCTGTTATGAAAATTGTATGGAATTACATAGTATAAAACTTTGTGAATATGCTAAAAATCACTTAACTGTACACTTTAAATAAATTAATTTTATGATATGTGAAATATATATAAAGATTTCTAGGCAGCAGTGAGTTCAGATGACCTGTATTTTGTTCTCCATCTATTAAGGACGGAATCATGGCTTTCTCAGGCTACAAGAAGTCACACAAGTCAGACTGTGGGAGTTTCTCTGAGCAGGAGACTGGAAAGATGTGAATGACAGAGAGTGAAAGGAATGAACAGCACATTGTTGGCCTATAACGGCCCAGGCTCTTTCAATACATAACAGTAAAACACAATCCAATCAGAAAATGGGCAAAAAAATATGAACAGACATTTCACCAAAGAGGATACATAGGTGGCAAATAAGGGCATAAAAGGACATTCAAAAGCATGAGCTGTTAGGGAAATGTAAATTATTTAAAACATTTTTTTTATTATTTATTATTATTATTTTTTTTACAAATAGTTTATTGTCAAGTTGGTTTCCTTAGAACACCCAGTGCTCATCCTCACAAGTGTCCTCCTCCATGCCCATCCCCCCCTCCCCCATCCATCAGTCCTCAGTTTGTTCTCAGCATTCAAGAGTCTCTCATGGTTTGCCTCTCTCCCTCTCCCCCACTAGGGAAATGAAAATTAAAACCACAATGAGGTATCACTATACATCTCTCAGAACAACCAAAATAGAAAATAACAACACTAAATGCTGGCAAGGATGCAAAGAAACTGGATTATTTATACCTTGTTGGTGGGAATGTAAAATAGTACCAACACTCTGGAAAACAGGTAGTTTCTTATAAAACTATATAGAACCCTACCATACAACCTACCGATTGTACTTCTGGGCATTTATCCTAGAAATATGAAAATCTATGTTTGCACAAAAACCTTTACACAAATGTTTATAACAGCTTTATTCATAGCAACTGGAAAGTGAAAACAGCCCAGATATCCTTTAACAGGTAGGGGTTAAACAAATTGGATTATACAACAGAATATTAGTGGGCAATAAGAAGAAAAGTATTGTTACACATAACAACCTAGATGAACATCCAAGGAGTTATACTGAGTGAAAAACGCCAATCCCAAAAGGTTACATATGGTGTGATTCCATTTGTAGGAGGTTCTTAAAATGACAAAAGTTATAAAAAGTAGAGAATGGATTAGTGGTTGCCAGGGGAGAGAGATGAGAGAATAGGAGAGAAGAAGGTGGTTATGAAAGAGCAAGAAGAGGGATCCTTATGATGGAGAGGTGCTTATCTTGAATGTATGAATGTCAATATCCAGTTGAGATACTGTACTATACTTTTGTAAGATGTTATTATTGGGGGAAACTAGGTAAAGGATACATTAGATCTCTCTGTATTTTTTTTTCTTACAACTGCATGTGAATCTATGATTATCTTAAAATAAAGTTTAATTAAAAAATAGTTCAGGTTGAGCTGAAGGCAAGCCAACCCAAAATGCGACATGAAGCTTTCATATCTATAATATGAGGATTATAATATCTACTAAGAGGAATTAAAATATATATATATATGTAAAGTGAGTAGCTTCTGAAACACAAGGTCTCTTAAGGATAAATGGTAGTTTAATGTACCATCTTCCATTACTAAAATGGTTCACCAACTGCAAACGGCTGGCCATGTCCAGAGGATTTATTATCAAGGACTCCATTCATTAAGTCCTTGAAAGGCACATCATGATACCTAAAACCCATTATAAAAAAACAAAAAACAGACTCCCCTCCTCTTCCCAGTGCAAACTGGGTCCTCTCACCGAGAGACTTCTTCTGTTCAAGAATGCTGGAAGTCTTAAGAGAATGGATCTAATGGATCTAATATTTACATGAGTCAGAGAACTGCATTTAAGCATCAGCTATAGCACAGAAATTTGCAAAACTGATTCTGGAGCCAGACTGCCTGGATTTGAATCCCACCTCATCAATTACTAACCATATGACCTTAGTCAAAACAAGGGGTTCCTGGGCCTCAGCTTCCTCATGTATTATAAGAATCAAAGAGATAATACATTTACATTATCTCCACATAGCACTCTGTAAGTGCTCAATAAATGTTAGCTGTTATTAGCAATTAAAAGAGCCTATATAAAATTAACAAGTGTGGTCTAACCTTTCCTGCGCAGACGGGATCACTTCAACATTCCCAACACCTTATCCAACCCTTACTTAAACATATCTGGTTATGGGTGGCTCACTGCTTTTCAAGGCAAGCTATTCCAATTTTAGGCAGCTGCAATCGCTAGAAAGTTGCTCCTTCTATTTTTAATCCAAATCTTCCCTTTAACTTCCAAACATTAGTCTTGGTTCTGCCTTTTCAAGCTATGAAAAATGTCTGGGCCCTCTTCCACACAGCATGTCACAATTTGGCACCTGCTATCTCATCATGTGGTGCTTCTGGAAACTAGTCGGCTCTTCTCTAGTCCTGGGACTCAGGACATATCTCTCTGAGCCTGTTTCCTCATCTCAAAAGTTGGAGTCCCAGATTAAATAATCTTTAAGGTTTTTCCTCCCAGGGAGGAAATATTAATCCTTTTCAGTATACCCATCATCTTGCTGCCTTCCTTTGAGTATGTCTGACAACCTCCTTAAAATGTAATCACCTAAATGAAACACAAAACTGAAGTTCTGGTCCTCCCTATTTAATGCAACTTAATAGAAGCATTTGGGGCTAATATTTTACCACTTTGCTGTATGGTGAACTTATAGCTAGGTAAAATTTCCTGCATCTTTTTGCCATGAAATGCTATCTTCTTCACCTTGTATATCTGGATTTGATTTTTGGAATCTATGGTCAGGATTATTGTATTTATTTCTGTTTAATGTCAGCTTTTGAAGCTCTGTCCCATTTTTTCAGCTTGAATCTTAATTGTGTTATTCCTTGTATTAATGAAGGTACACTGATTGTATTCTTATCAGGAAAACATTAAAAATATCTCTTAATATTCCACCACATACAAATTGTTTATATGTAAAAACTGCTTCCTGTTAATGTTAGATTTTTTTAGGAAAATCATGTCTACCAACATAATTTTTTAAATTTAATTTTGTTTTTTAATGTTTACTTATTTTTGAGACAGTGAGAGAGAGGCAGAGAGAGAAGGAGACCGAGCATGCCAAGCAGGCCAAGAATGCCAAGCAGGCCCC
Organism: Crocuta crocuta; assembly: GCF_008692635.1. Taxonomy (NCBI): domain Eukaryota; kingdom Metazoa; phylum Chordata; class Mammalia; order Carnivora; family Hyaenidae; genus Crocuta; species Crocuta crocuta. The sequence goes on along the minus strand of NW_027530019.1, from coordinate 9,665,775 downwards.
TCACTGTCAGGACAGAGCCTGATGTAGGGCTCGAACTCACCAAGGGTGAGGTCATAACCTGAGTTTAAATCAAGTCCAGAGGCTTAACTTACTGGGCCACCCTAATGTTGGATTGTTTTTAAAGATATTTCTTAAGAGTTCTGAGGTACAAACCAACTGAAAACATGTTTTGATTCTTTAGACCTCATTAGTTCTCTTTTACTGATCCTAAAACCTAGCAGTTCTAAGTGTGACACAAAGCAGTCAAAACAAAGAGTAGGATATGCCTCTCACTGTGTGGGGACTGCCTGATGGGAGAGGAACTGATCCATACTACCCTGCAAATATTTGCACTGTCTTCTATTTATAATAAGTACTGAATGCCTTTCCTTTGTTAATTAAATAGGGGATTTTGAAACACAGCTAAACTACCTGTCCTCCTGAGGTGGAAAAGGTAAAGATTATTATGGAAATTTACTGTCATAGACAATTTAACAAGTTTTAAAAAGCTTGAGAATTAGTTACTGCTTGTCTCCATTATAAAAACTTCCACTGAAAAGCTGAGTGGTTTTGCTTTTGTAGGACTCCAGAATTTACCATGTTATGTTCCTTTGTGTTATACTAATTAACATCCATATGACTGTGTTCAGGTTCTAAGAAGTTCATTTCACTAACTGGATTATGATTGTAAATGACAAATACTATGACTTTCAAAGCTAAAATTGTACCAAATTTTGCTAACAAAAAAATAGTCTGTGCTTTTTATTATCTATAAATTATACCTTGATAAAATCTTTAAAATGACAAAAATAAGGGCATCTGGATGGCTCAATCGGTTAAGCACTGACTCTTGGCTGAGGTCATGATCTCTCAGTTTGTAAGGTGAAGCCCTGTGTGAGGCTCTGAGCTGACAGCACAGAAGGGATTCTCTCTCTCCTTCTCTCTCTGCCCTCTCTTTCTCTCCCTTCCTCTCTCCCTCTCTCTCTTTCAAAATAAACATTTAAAAAAAAACATTAAAAATCAAAATGAAAAACACCGTCAAAATTTCCTCTCTCAGGTGAACCTTGGTATTTTGCTGCTCCCTGTTGCATGATTTCCTCTATATTCTCTAATGCATAGGGAATTTTGATTAATATTATTCTTTTGACCGTCAAACTTTATTGACCACCTATTATCATGCCGACATGTTCATAAGAGCAAAAATACAAAACATGGACATTAGAATCCTGACCCACCTCAAACCCTTGACCTTGTCTCACTGCAGAGTTTCACTCCTGGTTTTTTCTGTAGGTTTTACAAAGACTGACCCCACTGTTCACAAGAGTCACTCTGTGATGGCTGCTCTTGGCCTGATTTCAAATTGATGACACATCCCCTTCAAGCCATTTCCTCCTCTGGGACCCATATCCTTAAACAGGCAAAACGGGTCCTCTATGATGCCAATGCATATGAAACTTTTTTAACCTGGTAGAATTTTGTGGCCCATAACAATAAAACATTAGTATGAACTGTGAGCTAGACCATGAGGATATGCAATGATATAATACAGTATTTGTATGGAGATTCTATCTGTAACCTATTCCAGTCAGCACTAATCCAAATGCTATCTATTCTTTAAAAAGAAACAAGAACCTAAGGCTCATTCTAGAATATCTTTTTCAAGCCTGGCCTATATACCCATCGTAATAAGATTGTCTAAACTGGAAAATGGGAAACAACTGGTCTGCTTTACAGATAAGTCACTGCCTCCTAGCCCCTGAAGCATTAGCAAGTCTATCTGTAAAATGAGTTGATTAGACTAAATCACTGATTTTTAGTCTGCTCAGACTCACGAAGCCACCCCCACCCCAAAAGTAATATTGGGCTACAAGTTAATTTTATTTCAAAAAGCTTATTTGGTACATCATCTTAATAAATGTCAAATTTCCTTTTTTTCCTGAGCTTGAATTATGGTCCTAACCATGATTTTTCTCATGTTGACCAGAAGTCCTGCTTGGCTTTGATCAATAAAATTAGGAAACAAATGCATTATTACTTAATCAATGTAGAATAGTAAATCTTTCAAAATTTGGAGGCCATGAGAAACAAAATTAATTAAAAGAATTTTTGGCAAAGAAAAAATGGTACAGATTTAGATCACTGAGTTATATTTTCAGCTAAGAATTACTGTGTACTTTCCTGTGCAAGGTTTTCCTCTAGGTCTGAGGGTTATAGGGATAACATTGAGAGGTCCATGGTATAATCCAAGGGAATGATTTCTTAGGTGCCTTACATCTATCTGCAATATGGGAGGTTTACCTATATGTTAAAGGGGAAGTTGTTTGTTGTTGGTAGTGCTCTTTTAATTTATGATTTTCCCGTTAACTGTAGTTAGGCTGTAAGAAACTTTTAAACCTTCCTCACAAAGGGCACAAAACTCTCTGCCTGCTTTTCATAATAACGTCCGCTTTTATGCCATCACCAGACATTCCTAGGTCTACATATCAGAGGTCTAGAACTTATACATAAGCACGCAGGAGATGGGAGTATTGGGATCTCTCCCCAGGCTGCGGTCATAGCAAGGGCTGGGAAAGTTCAGGATGATGAATAGCCAGCTTCTCTGTCCAGGCCTTAGTACAAGCAAATCCTGATGGGAAAGTGTGATTCTTAGGTCCCGCGTAGTATAAAATAGAACGTGTTTGCTTCTTGTCTCTGCGTAATAAATCTCTTAAAAACCACACAGCCCTTGGACAGTTACTAGACATTGCTGGTTTGATACAGAGCCATCATTTGTCAGCCCAGAAAATGTCATCTCTCTGGCTTGGAGAGCAACAATTTTAAAGTATCGGATGGGAAGCGAGGTCTTAACCAAACAGACCTCAAATTGCAAATTCTAAAGTGGTGTCAATATAAATGGAAATAAATAAATTACTTCCAACAAGATGCCTCTTAACCCTTGAATAGCCATAGTTTATCACAAATATTAAAGGATATAAGTTTCTTAAGCCTCTATTTCCAAACACATAGTTCAAGCATTATAAAAGAACCAGTATTTCCTCTATTAATTTAAGTGAGCTCTGACCAAACCTGCTTTTTGACACTTGTAATAAAAAACATTCAATGGCAAATATACCCAGATGGTGGTATAAAAACAGAACACTATCCTCTTTAGACAGTACTTTCCTTTTACATAGGCCCACTGTATTGAAGAAAACAAGTATATCCATCCACATAGCATTCAGAGTTGTCTCCCCTGCGTGTTCTCTTTTAGACCCATTTCTTCTATAGAAATTCCATATGGAAAGGAGTGAGCCAACTATAAAAACAACTATCTAAATTCAATTATTCACTCCCCTGGTATGAGAGCAGGAACTTGTGGGAACACAAGTCCTAAGAGGCAGAAGGAAACAATCCAAAAAATGAAACACTCTATGAACAAGTACAAAGGGTTCCCGGTCTCTGGGTGGGAAACAATCCCTCTTCAAGTCATCTCTCAGTCTAAGATGCCCAGAAATGGTATCTGAGACTATCCTGGCTTGTCACCAGAAATCTCAATTCTAGCCATTACATACACTCCTAGAAATACCAGATTCATCTACATGGTTGGCACAGATTTGCTCTTGGAAATAGGCTGCTGTAGGGATAAGTTGTGATGTCTGAAATCACAACATTCTTGCCCTGATTCTTTCCCCAGAAAACACTGCTTTTGCTCAGTGTCCTGGAACATTATTCCTGGAGTGATCTATAAGCCAAAGATGACAGGTTATAGCATATCCATGTCACTGGGTAACTGAACACAGTTTAAGAGTAAACTGTCATTACCTATCATGGCTTCATATTCAAGTCAATCGAAGAAGATACCCTCTACTTAGAACACATACACAACTATTTTCCCTTTTCTTCCTAGGAACTATGGTGTACTATTCTGGGACAGGAAACAGTACTAGAATGGCTGAGGTTTTGTTTGAGAAAAATTATTACAGAGAAATGGGATTTTTTTTTAATTTTTAATGTTTTATTTATTTTTTTAGAGAGAGATAGAGACAGCATGAGCAGGGGAGGGTCAGAGAGAAAGGAAGCCACAGAATCCAGAAGAGGCTCCAGGCTCTGAGCTAGAGCCCGATGTGGAGCTCGAACCCACGAACTGTGAGATCATGACCTGAGCTGAAGTCGGGCACTTAAATGACTGAGCCACCCAGGCGCCCCAGAAAATGGGAATTTCTTACACATTCATAAATATAGGAGGAAAACATTCAGTTGCATTAAGAGTCAGAAATATTAATCAAAACTATATAAGACTGCAAAAAATGACAAAAGACTATTTCTGATATATTAAATTGACAAAGTTTAGAAAGGCAGTACTGTTCTTGGCACAACTTTTACATTGGGCATTTTGGCTACCTGTGCCAAAAATTTTACAATGCTTATAACATTTGACTCAGTAATTCTACTTTAAGGGAATTTACTTTAAAGCAATAATCAAATACATATATAAAGGTTTATAAACATAAATGTTCATCTCAAAAGCTTTTATAATAGGAAAATCTATTTTTTTATAGAAATAATAGTCCAACAACAGGGATTTGGTTAAATAAATTGTGGTACATCCATGAGAAAATACTATGTAGCTTTTTCTCTTTTCTTTTTTTTTTAATGTTTTATTTATTTCTGGGAGAGGGAGAGAGAGTGAGAGAGACAGACAGCATGAACAGGGAAGGGTCAGAGAGAGAGGGAGATACAGAATCTGAAACAGGCTCCAGGCTCTGAGCTAGCTGTAAGCACAGAGCCCGACACGGGGCTCGAACCCACGAACCATGAGATTATGACCTGAGCCCAAGTCAGACGCTTAACCAACTGAGCCATCCAGGTGCCCCTGTAGCTATTTTCTTAAAATGACACATTCTGCCATATCCCATATCATTAAAAAAAATATTTACTAAACAGCTACTATCTGCCAGACTTACATTTATACTGATACCTGGTGGCAATCATGATAAAGCAAACTTCAGTAACACAAACCACATTCACTTGGGTTTTGCTAAAATTGGAGATTTTCCATGATCTAGAGGATTTAACCAAGCTTGAAGCAATGACAGCCCAGTCAGTCAGTATGCACTCAGCAAGTCCTGCAGGGAAAGAATGTGTTTTCACATGGATGACCCATTCTTGGACACTTATGGTAGGAACCATCATACATATTTTAAAGGAGTCATTCACATCTTTGAAACAAAATCTACACATGATCTTTATTTGAATGTTAAGGAATAACCTTCTTAAATATATTCAGGTGAAGTATTTAAATGTGTTCTTTCAAAAAATGAGGTATGTTTCTTGTACTGAGCTCATAGCTTAAAACATGGTAAAATGAATAATTTCTCATTAATTTTTGTTTTTTCCCACTGCAACTGTAACCAAACTAGATCAACCATGCAGTGAGCCCATCAACTATTTGCAATAACTTATAATAAAAATTCAAATGGCCGAATTGGACTTTATAGCTAACAGCCTGTCTTAAATATATCAGCTAGACAGTAGTAAATATCCACATAATTTGGAACTTCCTGGAAACTAATCAGGTAAAATTGATGTGGTTGTTGCCTTTATGAGCAAATGACATTCTGCAGATTAGTGACTAACTTCAAGAGAAAGCTGACAAGATCTAAACTTTCACATCAAACTCTATGAGGATTTACCTTGTCTAACTGTGACTATGAAAAGTGTGGGTGGGCAGGCTTAACTCAAAGGAAGATACCAAGGCTGGACTCTAACACTCTGCCATTTCCCCAGGATAGATCTGATTTTACCTGCGAGGGAGGATGCAAATCACTTCTAAAATAAAAGTAAATAATCAGATAAGTAACTGCAAGATTAAAAAAAAAAAAAGACTGTGCAGCATGCTTAAGTTCAAGGCCAAAACATATTTGGTGATTCAAATAAATGAAAATGTTGATGGAAAAATACTAACTTCTCACTTTTTAACCAAAATGATTCAACAGAGTCTAGAAAATTTTTAAATGTGATCATCACTAACAAATAAAGTAAGTATTCTTCATTTGAACAGAGAAGGGAGAAAACTAAGTGGCTAGCTGTATTAAAATAACTAAGTCAGGAAAGTTTCTTCAAATACTGCCTATTACTGGATATGGAAAAGTGGACATGGAAATTTTAGATTTCATTAGGAAACAATTATAAAGCATCTGCTATGGAAAGTAAGTCTATGCTAGGTTTCATGAAGGTTATGAAGATGAGAAAGTTTTACAGTTATCATGATTTATGTAGCCTTAAACAACAGAAGGTAGCCACTGAAGATTTAGGTTAATTTTCCATAGCTTACATATTACATGCATATGTTATATGCTGTGGTAGAAATCCCCTAAGCGATCCACTTGCAAAGCAAAAAGTAAGACTATTAGAAAACAGGAGCAGAATGGCAGGAAAAGAGGGGCAAGAACAGATCTAAATTCTTTTATTTTCTAAGGGCAAATGTAGATTATTTTCCAACTAGATTTTTTTTGAAAGTCAAAAGGCATGTTAACTGTTTTTTTGGACATGTTTTTTTTCTCCCTTTTACTCTAGAAAGGAACTATATCTTTTCCAAAACCTATATCCTGTAACTGTTTTTTTCTAAGGGTTTAAAGAACACCATGTAGCCTTATATTGGCTTAAATTATCAGACCCTGATATTTACCTAAAATTCAAACAAGCTGGAGAGGATTATCTCAAAAAAAGATTTTGTGTAAAACTGTCAAAAAGGACTTCCTATAAAATAGTTCAGTGATCGTAAGTAATGGCAAGTCACTGTCCTAAAATTCACATAGAGATAGATGGTGGTGATAGCTATGTAACATTATGAATCTATTTAATAGTAATGAACCATACACTTAAAAATGGTCCAGGTGGGAGGGTGCCTGGGTGGCTCCACCAGTTGAGCATCCAACTCTTGATTTTGGCTCAGGTCATGATCCCAGGGTCATGGGATCAAGCCCTGTAGTGGTACTGAGCCCTGCATTGAGCTCTGTGTGGAGTGTGGAGCTTGTTTAAGACTCTCTCTCTCTCTCTCTCTCTCTTTTCCTCTGCCCTTCTCCCCCACTCACATGCTCTCGCTCTATAATATTTTTTTAATGGTCAAAGTTGTTAAGTTTTATGTTACTTGTATTTTATCATGAATTTTAAAATTAGGGAAAAGAGTTGATGGGAGAGGTCCAACAAGCAGTGGACTATTCAGGTCTGTGGTTTAAGACAGAAAGTAGGACTAGTGATATACATTTAAGAGCTTTGTAAATACGAGAATTATTTTGCATCACTGCCTGCTACGGTTATGGCACTCAAATTTACAACCCTGAGACAGAGTCACATGCATTACTGACTGAGCCATCCAAGTGCCCCCAGATTGTAAGCTTTTAAAGGGCAATGGAATGAATGACTTACTCATCTATTTGTCCCATGCAGCATTAGGACAACACCTCTAATAGGCATGCAACAGATATTTATAAAAATTGAACTGGGAAAGATGGTGGTGGAGTAGGAGGACCCTAGGTTTACCTCCTCCCACAAATACAACTATGTAAGTATCATACCATCCTAAATACCCCAGAAGTTGACCTGAAGACTGGCAGAACAAACTCCACAACTAGAGGTAGAGAAGAGGCCACAATGAAGAAGGCAGGAAGTGTGGAGACACAGTTTGGGAGAAACAGACCATGGCTGCTGCAGCGAGGAGGGAGTATGAGTACAATGCTAAATGTCACAACTGAGTCAATGATTCGTCTCTTGCACGTGCATGCTGCAGGATTGTGGGTGACTGTCTCCCATGCCTGGATGCTCGGTCTCAGGCTGCAGTGTTGGAAGAAATTAGTTATCTTTCAGAAAGTTGGAAGGTGCCCACAATGGGCACTAGTGTATTTTTTGTCACTTCAAAGCATCTATGGGCAGTCCTTTGCTTTTCCATGCAAGCTTAGCTTAGGCATGCTTTGCTTCATTCTAGGTCAGGCTGCCTGCAGATATAAACCATTTCCTCTGCTGCCTTATTGCCACTTAAAGTCAGTATACGACAAGAGTTTATTAATACTGTAATGTAGTCAACATCCATGTGAACGTATACAATGGCCCCCATGCAGAAAAAGTTTGAAAAGAAAGGCACTAAGAAAAAGGAGATGATTATAATGGAAGTTAAGAAGGAAATCATTGAGAAGTATGAATGAGGCACACAACTGGCCAAAATTGCAAGATTTTATTAGAAGTCTATGTCAGCATCTGGTCTACAGAGGAGGAGAAAAAGGCAGAGGAATCCCTCACCTCAAAAGAGATTAGGGAGATGTGGAAAACAGTGCAAAATTTTATAGCACCACTCCAATAAAGCTGTAGCAGTGCGAGGAATCTGTTTAATGACAATGCAATGTCACATTTCCAAGAAATCCTCAAAAGAAGGCCAAAGCAAGTGTCATTGGATAGGTTCCTTGCTAAAGCTGCACGAAAAGAAAAAGATTCCATTGAGCCAATAGACAGCAATCATTCTGTTAGTGACGGTGAAAGTCATCCTACACAGTAACCCTACTCTCTCTTGTCTCCCTCACACCAGCCATGAAGGTTTTCAAAGGTAAGTTCAGGTTATTTTTCTTTATATTTTTTATTTTCTTTAGTATTTTGTATTATATTACAGTATTGCAATCATTTTCATATGAATAGTGGAATGAATCATTTGAGTTTCCATTATTTCTTATGGGGAAATTTGCTTTGATATACAAGTGCTTTGGATTACAAGCATGTTTCTGGAATGAATTATGCTCATTAAACAAGGTTTTACTGTACCATGTAATTTCACTCTTATGTAGAATTTAAGAAACAAAACAAATGAGCAAAGAGAGGAAAAGGTAAGAAAAAGAGAGACAAATTAAGAAACTGACTCTTAACTAAAATTTTTTAATTTTTTTTTTTTTTTGAGAGGAGAGCGAGCGTGAGCAGGGGAGGGGCAAAGAGAGAGAGAGGGAGACACAGAATCTGAAGCAGCCTCCAGGCTCTGAATTGTCAGTACAGAGCCAAACGCTAGGCCTGAACCCCTGGACCATGAGCTCGTGGCCTGAGCTGAAGTTGGAAGCCTCACTGACTGAGCCACCCAGGTGCCCCAAATCTGACTCTTTAACTATAGAGAACTGATGGTCACCAGACTGCAGTGGGTGGGGGAATGAGTTAAATAGGTGGTGGGGATTAAGGAGTGCACTTGTGGTAATGAGCACCAGCCACTGTATGGAAGTACTGAATCACTATATTGTACACCTGAAACCAATGTTTAGTTTATTCTATTAACTAGTTGTAATTAAAATCTTAAAAATTAGAAAAAGTATATAAATAGGGATTTAGAAACTTGAATTGCATCTGAGCACAAAACAGAGAACCTTCGGTCTTTCTCCATCTGGTGTAGCCAGACCTAACATTCAGAGATTTATTCTAAATCCTGGCTAATCATTTTGGCTCTCATTTGTAAATGAGAGGTCAGAAGTTCGCAGCTAGACCATAATGTTTGTATTTCTGAATCCATTTTACTACATGAACATCATCCAATAAAAAGTGTAAGCCAGGGGAATCTGGGTGGCTCAGTCAGTTAAGCATCCAATTCTTGATTTCAACTCAGGTCATGATCTCATGGTTCATGAGTTCAAGCCCTGTGTCAGGCTCTGTGCTGACAGCAGGGAACCTGCTTGGGATTCTTTCTCTCTCTCTCTCTCTCTCTGTTCCTCCCCTGCTTGTTTGCTCTCTCTCAAAATAAATAAACTTAAAAAAAAAAAGTAGAAGCCAGACTTGCTGTTTTTTTTGGTTCACTCAACTCCAGACTCTCCTTGTATACCCACCCCTCCTGAGACTCCTGGCACAGAGTTTCACAGCCAAAAATAAGGCACAGGGTCAAGCAGTGCTCCCTAGGCAGGGAGGATATTCCCTCCCTTCCTTTTGGAAACACTTCAACTAACCCTGTTTTAGTTTGGCTGCTTTGCCTCATTTCAAAAATATTTCATTATACTCTATAGCCTTTCCCTGGATGCCCTAGTTAATTAAGTTTACATAATTTCCTACTGATTAGTTTTGAACAGCTTGTTCTGGATTTTCTCTCCTTTAATTTTCTGCCTTTAGTGACTGCTTAAAATCCTCAACTACAAACTTAGAAAAGTATGTGTTACCACAAAGATCACTGTCCTAATACAGCCAAAAGCAAATGAGCACTATGATTATTTAAGAGATCTGCGCTTGTCTATTCCAGGAAACAAAGAGACTGTTAGGTGGAATCCAGCAACAAGCCAGTAATAATAAATCCAAAGAAGTCATTAGTTATATTCTTTCACATACAAAAATGAACTATGGTCCATTCCTTTACTTATAATACATTTCACATTTACTGAGATCCTTTGAGATTCTTTCTCTGAGCTTAAGAACTCAGAAGATTAAAAAAAATTACTAGATGTCCAAAATTATGCTGATTTATATCCCTCCTCAAATAGAAGTCTTGACATTTTACCTTTTTTTTGTGTGTGCCATAAATGAATAGCCTATAAGTTACTGAAAATGCATTCATTGTGGCCATCTTTGTGGCTGATGTGAATTGATGCACAACCAATGGAAGTTTCTAATAATGAATATGGTCAAAATTAATGGGTCAGCTGTGCCACAATCTGGTCCATCTGCTGCATATGCACAGCCTCAGAGGATAAGGAGGAAAGAAAGTGAACCCAAAACGTCAACACCAATATCATAAGGCCTTTCATGATCCGAGAAATGGCAATAGACTTTTTTCATTTTTTTTTAACATTTATTTATTTTTGAGAGACATAGAGAGACAGATCATGCACAGGGAAGGGGCAGAAAGAGAGGGGAACACAGAATCCAAAGCAGGCTCAAGCCCATCAATTGTGAGATCATGACCTGAGCCGAAGTCAGATGCTTAACCGACTGAGGCAACCAGGCACCCCTTTAAAAAAATTTTTTTTAATGTTAAGTTATTTTTGAGAGAGAGACACAGAGCACAAGTGGGGGAGGGGCAGAGAAAGACCAAGACAGAATCTGAAGCAGGCTCCTGGCTCTGAGATGTCAGCACAGAGCCCGATTGTGGGGCATGAACTCATGAGCTGTGAGATCATAACCTCAGCTGAAGTCAGAAGCTTAACCAACGGACACACCCAGGTGCCCCAAAATGGCAACAGACTTTAAAATTACTCTGAACTCTGCTTTTCTCATAAATTCTTTAATTTCTTGGTACTTTGGGGACAATATTTAATTTCATAAATGGTCATTCTTAAGACCAAAGTTTCATGCAATGTTTCTTCTTGCTCATGTTAACTCTGTAAAATAAGGTCCCTCTGCCCCTTCCTCCACCAGCCTACATCGGGACACAGAGGAAAAGTGAGTATCAAGATTGCAGCAAATCTTCAAATACCCTCTTATCCATGAATCAAGAATGAACTGCAATGGCAAAAAGCAAACAAATGTATTTTTTTTTAATAGTTTATTGTCAAATTAGTTTCCACATAACACTCAGTGCTCATCCCCACAAGTGTCCTCCTCCATGCCCATCCCCCCCTCCCCCCACATCCATCAGTCCTCAGTTTTTGTCAGCATTCAAAAGTCTCTCATGGTTTGCTTCTCTCCCTTTCCCCCACCATTTCCGCCCCCTTCTCCCCCTTGTTCCTCCGTCAAGTTCCTCCTAATCCTCCTATACGTGCAAACATATGATATATTCTCAGGTGATTTTTCTGGTTGTGAGATCCCCACCACACTGTATACTAAACTATTCTAGGTCAGCCAGGATTCTTGCTATGTGACAATCAGTCTTCCTCCCTGGAGGGACCAGTGTTTTATCTCTGGTCAATTATGGATTTTGTCCCTAATTGACAGCCAAATGTGCTGAGTTTTCAGAAACAGGCTTTGTACAAATTTCATTCCAGTGTTCTTTTATTTCTGTTGAAATCTACCTTGTTTCTTGTGCCAAGAAACACTCTGAGATGGGAGGTTTTTTAAATTTGTTTAAAAAAAATCTGTTTTCGCATCCAGTATGCAGATTTTTTTAAACCCAGACATATATAATCACTTCCTGAAAGCATAGCTGAAGGTCATATTATGCAGTGGTGAGATGTCAAGTAAAGAAATACATACATTTCAATTTACAAGCTCACAAATAGTGTCAGTACTTGGAAAAGAAAATTCATAGGCTTGGGAATAAAAGATAGGGAACACTGGCTAATTGGCTAATTCACAAGGATAGCCTCTCCTTGGAACAAGCATAATTCCCATTATGATAAGCACTTTGCAGGTGTGCTGAAGGAGGAGAGATAAAGTTTGGCAATTAAGTTAGTGTTTCCCCCAGTGAATTCTGACTCCAACAATGGTACCAAAGGAGTGTGATGCAATTATGAAACTCAATTTCACAGGATTTTGTGGCTGAAGATACTATGTCAATGACTCACTTAAAATCCTCGTAATTTATGCCAAGCTTCTCAAACACTTTCTGATTATATACCTTAAAAGACAGATTAAAATGCCCTTTTTTTCCATCTCTGGGCCTCTGTGGACTTACATAAATACCACAGGATATTTCATGTGATAATAAAACTGACAAGAGAACTGGAAATAGGCAAATTATCCTAAACCATCCTCTCTTCAGGATGCAATCAGGGAGATTAAAACATGCAATCCCACAGAAGAGCTGAAGTGAATCAAGATCCATTTTAAACAAACAAGCAAAAAATGATCTGATAAACTCCTTTTAAAATATTCAAAACAATGATCAAGGTTAGATTTCATTTCTCATTCCAGTCCTCCATGTTCACCAAATGTTGAAATATTTTCATGCTATGTGCCTAAATTTTGAGGACAGAATTGCTGTCCATCCACTATCTAACTCATCTGTGTCCAACCTGACCACCTCAGCAGTCCTGCAAAGGCCTCACGACTGGCTGACATGCTTCTAGCCAAGCTTCAACAGAGCCCAGGATTTTTTCCCCCACTGCTATTATTTCATTGTTCTTAAATGCTTTACTACTTTTATTGTTATTGATGTTAGAAGCCTTGAAACGTTTTACTGTTTAAGGCATTTGTTGTGTTAAACATTAAAGACACTGAGATAAAGGTGAACCTGAAATAAAACAAGATCAGTGGGATCAAACAATGAAAATAATAGAACATTCAAAAACAATGACAAAAGGCAAAGAGAGCAAAAACATACAGACACAGAACAGTTTAAAAGGCCATATTGTGTCAAATCAATGGTTCATTCAGTTTAATATCTTCTCTCTGACAGCGGCACTAGGGTAAGTTTTATGGTAAAGCTTGTCATTCATGCTCTTTGATTTTGTCCTCTAAAGGTTAGAAAGGCATCCTGAACATATCTAGCTTTCATTAATAATACATTAAGCATCTAGTCATAAGCTAGTCTTGGATTTGTCAGTATTTCTATCCAGTAGAAATATGTACTATTTCTTAATTGTTAAAATGAGTAATTATTTTACTTATTTTAAAGCGATATGGATTCTAATCCAGACTCTGCCAGTAACTGGGTATTTCACACTGGGCAAGGTGACTAACGTCTGTATCTGAGTGTTGCTGTCTATGTAACAAGGGGGCATAGACAAAGCAATCAATGAGGTCCCTCCCTCCTTTCAAATTTTAAGATTTGGCTACCAAATTTCAAAAGGATGATAATACACTCATCCTTACATTATACATACCTACTGTCCTGCAAATTGTAACTTCCCCCACCTTTGTTTTCCCTAGACTTCCAAGAATTAGTTCCTCATGATTACAAGAGATCTCAAACATCATGTAATGCAACGCTAGGATGCCTGAATCACCATTACAGAATTCCCTACTGGCTGTCATCTTGATCCTTTTGGATACTGTTATCAGTAGAGATGTTTCTGAGCTCCCAAGGCAGCCCAATTCATTTTCAACTAACTCCAATTTTCAAAAATTATTCTGATATGTATTTGGATATAAATGTTGAAACAAATCTATTTTCTTGCAACTTCTTGTTTCTTTCCTCTGGGGCAAGACAGAACAAAAAGATCGAAACCTTTTTTCTACATGGTCCACATGATAGATCTTCTAATACTCGAAGAAGCTGCTATCACATTCCTTTAAGTCTCCTCCCTTCTCAAAGTTAATCACTCATTAGCCTTTATTCTTGATTTCACTGGCTACTCTTCTCTGAACAAACTTCACCTTGACAGTGCTTGTCTGAAAGTATATCATCCCAGATAGAAACTAACACTTCAGCCATGTGATAGTTAAGTGCTAAGAATAGAAGGATTATATCCTCCCTTGTTCCAAACATCCATTTGGATATTTCTATAAACACAACTAACATCACATTAACTTTTGAGATTTACACTTTTTAATATTTTTAATGCACTGCTATTCAGCCATATTTCCCTCACCTTATATCTGCAGGTGGATACAAATGAAGGCTAGAAGCTCAACAGAGAAAGTTGGCCTCTAAGGGTGTTAGGAGACACACTTCTTATTAACTATGTGACCTCAGGCAAACAATTTCAATTTCCTGTGCCCTGGTTTTATCATTTCTAAAATGGAGAGAACAATTCCTCTAAATATCTTCTTCTAAATATCTAAGATATTATAAAGATAAATGAGTAGATATAACTATTATTTCCTTAAGTTAAAATAATTATGGAAAAACAGGCTATAGTTCCTGAATGATTAAACACAGAGGTTCTATAAGATCCAATAGTTTCACTCATAGGATATACTCAAGGGAAATAAAAATATGTATCCACACAAACACTTGTACACAATGTTCACAGCAACATTATTCATAATAGCCAAAAAGCAGAAACAATTTAAATAACCATCAACTGATGAATAGCTCAATAAAATGTGGTATGTCCATATAATGGGATAGTATTCAGCCATAAAAATGAAGTATTGATACATGCTACAATGTGGATGAATCTTACATACATTATGATAACTAAAAGAAGCCAGACACAAAAGCACACATATTTTTGCATGACTCCATTTACATGAAATGTCCAGAATAGGCAAATCTAAAGAGACAGAAAGTAGATTAGTGGTTGCCAGGCTAAGGGAAGAACAGTCTGAGAAGTGACTGGAAAAGTGAGGTTTCTTTTCCTCAATTTTCTCATCTGAAAAATGGGAATAACAATAGAACCTATCCCAAGTTGTTGTGAGGATTACATGAGTTAATATATATTTTAAATGTTTTGAATAGAAAGTGGTCAATTAGCTATCATCATCACATCATCGTCACCATCGCAAGCACTGAAGGAGGAGTAAATCATATTTAGGAATAGAACTCAGCATTTCAGGCCAGCAATTTTCAAACTTTTTTGAATTTTCAATTAAGATAAAAACTCTAGGGGCGCCTGGGTGACTCGGTCGGTTGTGTCCAACTTCAGTTCAGGTCATGATCTCACTGCTCATGGGTTCAAGAACTGCATAGGGCTCTCTGCTGACAGCTAGGAGCCTGGAACCTCCTTCCAATTCTCTGTCTCCCTCTCTCTGCCCATCTCTGGCTAGTGCTCTGTCTCTTTCTCTCAAAAATAAAGAAACATTAAAAAAATAAAAAAGATAAAAACAGGAAGCCCAATATTTACATGGAATTGAAGCATAGCTGTAACTGAAGTGATTCCTATATGGTGAGTCACATCATTTGAGACTTCTGTACTGGGCATTACAGACTACTTACCTGGGGAGTCATTCATTATTCAACATTTGGTGACCATCTATTGCTAGTAGTTTTTTTTTTTTTTAATTTTAAGTAATCTCTACACCCAACATGGGCGATCAAGAGTCACATGTTCTATCGACTGAGCCAGCCAGACCCCCCATGTGCTAGTTTTTGTAATAGATCATGAGAATTTAGCAAAGACAGACCTAGACCTGCTGTTCAAGGAAGTTGCATAAATCCTAGTTGATAAGACAGGCAAGAATCCAACAACTTCACTGAGAAATAATTCACATGATACAATTCACCCATTTAAAGTATACAATTGGTTTGTAGTGTATTCACAAGGTTGTGCAACCATCACTATAATCAATTTTAGAATATTTTCATCACCCCACAAAGAAACTCTCTACCCAGGGATCTATTTTTATATGTAAAATAAGAAAAAAAAAACCCTATGTAAAACTATTACAAAGGCTGTAAGTGCATGCGTAATGTGGTACTGACCACTCCTTGTCAATACAAGATCCTAGGAGATAAACAGGCATGCCAACTTTCCTTTAAAAAGTTGGTCAGTTGGGGGCACCTGGGTGGTTCAGTTGGTTGAGCATCTGACTCTTGATTTTGATTCAGGTCATAATCCCAGGAGTTGTGGGATTGAGCCCTTTGTTGGCTCCACACTGAGCATGGAGCCTCCTTGGGATTCTCTTTCTCCCTCTGACCCTCTCTCCTGTTTGCAACATTCTTTCTCTAAAATTAAAAAAAAAAATTTTTTTAATTTTTAAAAAAGTTGATCATTTCCTAACAGGTGGCATTTTATTTGAGTGGTTTTCAACAATCAGAGCAAGCAAAAGGAAGAGAATCAGGAAGTAAGGAATAACAAGAATCTCACTGGATAAAATCCATAGTGCATGAAGCCAGGTAAGACATCAGAAGTGTACAAGGCTGAAGAGATGAAAAAGCAGCTGGTTAGGCATAAGAGCCTAATAAAATTTTGTTTTCCACCCCTCCCTTTATCTTAAAAGAAAATGCATAGCAAAAAATCTCCAACACTGTGTCCCTCAGCACTGTGTGCATGAGTGTGTGTTTGCACACAGACACGTGTATGCTTTTATCACTCACTTGAACTAAATCTGTAATTTATGGAAATTTTACTCCAGTCCCCATTTTAAACTTGGCTGTTTTGAAGTTCAGGCCACAGGCAGACTATGACAATGCCAGGAATCTGAAATGAGTGGTATTGGTCAATGTCAGATACATCAGGGTACAATTTTAGATCCTATGTAAAAGCTTCCAGGCCAGAAGCAAATTACTTAATCTCTTAGAGCTTCAGAACACTCACCCATAGAATTATCAAGACGATGTAAATAAAATACTCAGTGAGTACTATTCTTTTTATTTTTTTTATTTATTTATTTTTTTTACAAATAGTTTATTGTCAAATTAGTTTCCACATAACACTCAGTGCTCATCCCCACAAGTGTCCTCCGCCATGCCCATCCCCCTTCCCCCCCACATCCATCAGTCCTCAGTTTTTGTCAGCATTCAAGAGTCTCTCATGGTTTGCCTCTCTCCCTTTCCCCCACCATTTCCGCCCTTCTTCTCCCCCTTGTTCCTCCGTCAAGTTCCTCCTAATCCTCCTATACGTGCAAACATATGATATTTGTCCTTCTCTGCCTGACTTATTTCGCTCAGCATAACACCCTCAAGGTCCATCCATGTTGCTACACATGGCCAGATTTCATTGTTTCTCATTGCCATGTAGTATTCCATGGTATAGATAAACCACATCTTCTTGATCCATTCATCTGTTGATGGACACTTAGGCTCTTTCCATGTTTTAGCTATTGTGGAGAGTGCTGCTATGAACATTGGGGTCCATGTGCTCCTATGCCTCAGCATTTCTGTATCCCTTGGGTAAATTCCTAGCAGTGCTATTGCTGGGTCATAGGGGAGTTCTATTGTTAGTTTCCTGAGGAACCTCCACACTGTTTTCCAGAGGGGCTGTACCAGTTTACATTCCCACCAACAGTGTAGGAGGGTGCCCGTTTCTCCACATCCTCGCCAGCATCTAGAGTTCTCTGATTTGCTCATTTTAGCCACTCTGACTGGCGTGAGATGGTATCTCAGTGTGGTTTTGATTTGCATTTCCCTGATGAGGAGGGATGCTGAGCATAGTACTATTCTTTTTAGATGCCCCATATATGTTACACTAACTTTAATTATGTGTACAATAGCCAGATTTTATATCTTGATGTGATTTTATATTTTGATGTATATTTCAGCATATACAATATTTAACCACAGCAGTCAGCTCAAGATACTTTATCAGAGACAAAATGCTGCAGAAGCCTTCTCTGAATTACCAGAGAGATGAATAACTGCAATTTTCTCCTGAAGATGTGTGTGTTTAAATTAGGTCTTATTGTACTCATTTCCAAAGAAAGTGCTATATTTTAATCACTCTACCTTCCCTGTTTTGAATGTTTTAAAAGATCACTCTGAATTCTTACCACAACTACTAAATTCTTCCCAGTGCTAAAGACTGCAAATATGCAATCTGAGAAAATGGGCAATTTGAGACTATCTAACACAACCAGCTTAGAGGCCTTGTACAAAGAACACTGTAACTATGGAAACACTTGGCAATGGAGTTACAACATAAATCAAAGAACCTGTTTCATTATTCAAGTACCAAGCATTTGAGATCAATTTATAGCAACAGTAAGCTATTAATAATTGTGTTCTATTTAATTTGTCAAACATGATTTTCTCTCTCCATGAGATCTTTAGGAAAGCCTGAAGTGTTTTCCTTAAGAAGAAGGAAATGATAAATTAAATCCACTTAAATGGTGCAGTGTACCTGACTGGTGGTTTTGATCCATTTATGAAACAAAAACTATGAAATCAGGCTTATTTTGGCATTTGGCATATGCTTTGTT
>NW_027530019.1:9631996-9647166 GCF_008692635.1 Crocuta crocuta | reverse complement strand
TTTTATATATATATATATATATCTTTGTAATATATATATATCTTTGTTATATATATATCTTTGTAATATATATATCTTTGTAGTATATATATATATACACACATACATACATACATATACACACCAATGACCTGGTTCCCCAATCAGGATTATAAATTCCTCAAACACAGGAAACATAAACAACTTAAAAGACACCACACCATCAGTACCTAACAAAGGGCTCATGATATAGTCTATAATGAGTGTTTTACTAGCTAATTTAGCTCTTCTTTTCTAAGCCCAAGAGACTTTGGAAGAAGAAAAAATCATAGCACATTAATGCGAACAGGATTTTATGATGGGAAAAGAAAGAGCCCTGCAGTGAAAAGTTCATGAAAGTTATCTTTAGGAAGTATATAAGCTATGCTATCATTTTAGTTTATGGGACACAGAACTTTTTTCTCTCCACAAAAGGTGGTGAGAGAATAAGAAGTCCACAAAACCTTGTTCTCTGAAGTACACCCACTGATACTTCTAATGGGAAAATTCACTTTGCCATGGGTTGATGAGTAAAGATACAACAAACCCAAGGGGAGAAAAGAAACAGCTGCACTCACCTGGTAGGAACTGCAGACTTAGTGAAAAATTCTAAGGTGTCAATTTATTCTGCAAACATACTCTCTAGGGGAGACTTTGGGCACACAGTCCAGGCCATAAGATTTACTCTAGTTCAGATCTGAAGCCCTAGAATACCATGGCTGTGGATGTATCCAGGCTAGACAGACAAGAAGCAGAGCACCCATCAGCCTGACACATGTACTGCCTGTGGATGAAGTAGTAGGTCCTGCCAGAGCAGACTAAAGGGAAGCTCTCCAAAGAAAGCAAGGTAGCCCAGGGGAGGCTCTGCCTTCAATACTACCTAGAGAGAGAATATGTAAGAGTGTATACAAACAAATGCACACATGGTAACAGTCTAACCACATCCGGAAGATTCAGATGTAGTAACTTGTCTGATGTGTACAAATTCCTTGTGTGGGCGGAAGGACTGCAACTGTGTGCCCAGATGGATACACGGACAAATTATGTTTACCCAACTTCAGAGAAACCATGCCAAAATATTCCTCCCAAACAACTAATTTCAATTTGTTCTTGTTTTCCTCTACCAGCAGCCTAACAAACTGTTTCATACATGCATTTGACTTTTCAAATATTTGCAACCATGGCAAACTCAAGTGATTCCTTGTGCTCTAGAAGCTGCAGAATGGCCTTTGAATGACATGTGTATGGCATTCTGATGTAAAATGTCATCTTATTACAGTACAGGAAAAAGGACCTGCAGCAGCACAGATCTGACCTGACCCTGTGCTATATGCATCGGCAGGAGCCAGATGCCTAAAGCAGCCAAAAAAGAAATGCCACGCTCCCAAAAGTTCAGCGGCAGAAAAACAAAATCAGAATCCCAAGCTTCAATGCCTATATGACTCTTCCTGGTCACTTCACTCTTCACTTAACAGAAAGCAGAAGGAGGTGCTAGCAGAAAAGCAATCTAGGAACTAGCTTCCGCCAGAGCCATCGGGCTCCCTTTATCCCTAGAACTGCCGAACTGTAAGCCCCAACTGCAGATGTGCTATTTCCTCACCGATGGTCATGTGACACTCCTGATGCCTCATGGAGATACCCTGTCACAACCCTACCTTAAAGGAAACTTTACCCCACACCTTAGTGCCTACATTTTTTACATTCATTTAACTCCTTTAAACATCATGTATTTGAATAGATGTGTATCAGGCATACTTAGACAAAGTGACCTTTTCCTAAAAAATCTACAAACTTCATGTAAAAAAAACTTTGTTTAAAAATTACCTTTTTTGGGGGCGCCTGGGTGGCTTAGTCGGTTAAGCGTCCGACTTTCGCTTGGGTCATGATCTTGCGGTTCGTGGGTTCGAGCCCTGCGTCGGGCTCTGTGCTGACTGCCAGCTCAGAGCCTGGAGCCTGTTTCAGTCTGTGACTCCCTCTCTCTCTGACCCTCCCTGCTCCCTCTGTCTCTCTCTCTCTCTCTCCTAGAAATAAATAAAACCTTTAAAAAAAAAATTACCTGTTTTGGGATAGGGTACCTGGGTGACTCAGATGGTTAAGTGTCCAACTTCAGCTCAGGTCATGATCTCATGGTTCATGAATTCGAGCCCTGCATCAGGCTTAGTGATGACAGCTTGGAGCCTGGAGCTTGCTTCAGATTCTGTGTCTCCCTTCCTCTCTGCCTCTCCCCTGCTCAAATTCTGCCTCTCTCTATCGCAAAAGTAAATAGCATTTAAAAAATTATCCTTTTGGGGGTGCTTGGGTGGCTCAGTCAGTTAAGCATCTGCCTTTGGCTCAGGTCACGATCTCACGGTTTGTGAGTTCCAGCCCCTCATTGGGCTCTCTCTCTACTGTCAGCGCAAAGCCTGCTTCAGATCCTCTGTCCCCCTTTCTCTCTGCCCTTCTCTCTCTCTTTCTCAATCAAATAAATAAATAAGTAAATAAATAAAGCCTGTGTTGGGCTGTGTGCTAACAGCTAGGAGTCTGGAGCCTGCTTTGGATTCTGTGTCTTCTTCTCTCTCTGCACCCCCTTCCCTCGCTTGTGCTCACTTGCTCTCTCTCAAGAATAAACACTAAAACGTTTTTTTAATAAATCAACTATAAAACTCATTTTTTGTGTCAATTATGCTCAAATTTAAAAAATGTAATTATCTTTTGTTTCTAAAATTAACTATTTTCTCTTTATAGTAAAGGTGTTTGTTTTACAGATGAAGAGCAGTAAACTGTTTTCCACCTTCTTGATGTCTTGATCCAAGTAGAACAAGAGAGTACTCAGATATCAAAAACATGACATTATCCTTCAGGTTCCCAGATGAAGAGCAATATTATCAGAGCTGTTTATGTTGGGTATTATATGACTTCTGCATGGGAGGCTACCACCCCCACATATAAACACCTCCCTCACACCAATATGTTGTTGTTCTGGTAAATTTTGACAAGTTCACAGCCATTTTAACAACCAGAAATGCTCGGGAAATAGTGGGGTCATGACATGTAAAAATAAATAGCCATAATTCCCTATGTAAGTGCTTCTCAAATTCTAAAAGGTATCCAAATCACCTAGAGATCTTGTTAAAATACAGGTTCTGATTCAGTAGGTCTGGGATGAGGCCCAGGTTTATGGAGTATAACCAGACTCCAGATGCTGCTGATGGTGCTGATCCATGGACACATCTTGAATACCAAACCAAGACCTTCTACCATGACCTCCCTTGGAAGCTCAAATTTCTCTGACACACAAGAATTTCCCATCACATGATTATGAAAAATAGACACTGTTAAAAAGTGCAGGGGCGTCTGGGTTGCTCTGTTGGTTAAGCATCCGACTTCGACTCAGGTCATGATCTCACAGTCAGTGAGTTCGAGACCCACATCAGGCTCTGTGCTGACAGCTCAGAGCTTGGAACCTGCTTCAGATTCTGTGACTCCCTCTCTCTCTGCTACTCCCCTGCCTGCACGCTCTCTGTCTCTCAAGAATGAATAAATGTTAAAAACATGTTTTTAAAAAAAGAAAAGAAAAAGTGCAGTCCTCAATTCTTGAGAATGGGGAAACAAAGCAACATTGGGATGTTTGGCCCCTATATTTTTTAAATTTTCTAATGTTTATTTATTCTTGAGAGAGAGAGACAGAACATGAGCAGGGGATGAACAGAGAGAGAGAAAAACAGAGAACCCCAAGCAAGCTCCAGGCTCTGAGCTGTCAGCACCAAGCCTGACATGGGGCTCGAACTCATGAACCATGGATCATGACCTGAGCTGAAGTCAGACACCTTACCTACTAAGCTACCCAGGTGCCCCTGCCCCTATTTTGACTCATAACCATCAGTCTACTCTCCTTTCCTCAAAATTAGCTTGATATGCTAATTCCCTTAGGAGAGATAGAGATGGTTTGTTGCCAAAGCTTACTAGTATCCAAGATACAAAAGCATTAGCTTTGGTTGTCAGCTTGCAACTACCACAGACAAGCCAGTCATGGCTTGGTTTCAGGCTTACCAGGAAGAAAGTCATAAGACTATCTCTGGCATTGGAAGCACACCTAAGCAGCCATGAATACTCTATAAAGAATCACAAAGAGTTCTGCAACATCTAAAGATAATCTTGTGTGAGGTTAGCCAAACTATTCTGATTAAGCAATTTTTGCTGACTTTGCCTCTTAGTGATTAAGAGGGGATTTAGTTAACACTCTGATAAAAGTCCTAAACTCTGAGTCTAGAAACATAACATTAGAATATAGTTCAAAATCTTTTATTTTAAAAAATAAAGGACAGGGGGTAAAGTTTAAATTTTATTCACTAGAGCTGAAATCCAGTCATCTTGATTATATTTGATGCCTCCTTACTCACAATTTTGCATCCCAAATATCCACACTGTCACTTCTTGCAAATGGAATCCACAGTACCAGAAATAATTAGGGTGTATCAAAGTGCTCACGGATGCATTTGAATCACTAATAAGAAAACACATACTCTATGAATATACTTTCTCCTAGTACAACATTTTAAAATACAAATTATTGAAAAATTGCTGCTCTGAACTAAAAACCACTCCTACATTATTAATCTTAATGACCTCACACAGCAGCCAAGACCTCTCGTAACAAAACAAAGTGACAACCATGTCAAATGAGACACCATGTGAGAAGGTGATCTCTCCCTAAGCAGATGAACCACAGGCAGCTTGACTTCTGAGCTTAACATTTTACCTCCCAAAGAAGTTGCTATAAGAAAAGAATCCTGGTTTTTCTGAATTCGTTATATTTGTTGGGCTAACGGGCCTAGACAAGAGAACTAGCTCCTGCAGCTATAAACAAACTAATCCTTCAGGGCTTGTGACACCAGGCTGGGGCTGGGCAGCTACTCATATAATTCTGTGGGATGCCCCACCCCTCCCAGAAAGAGGAGCACTGAGAAAGCCTGTGGATAGCAGGCAATGTATGATATAAAACCAAATAACATCAAAATATCAGAAGATATGCGTTTCCCCCAAAATGTATGTGCAGTGAACTATCTTAATATGAAACACCTAATACCATAACCTCATTAACTAACCTACTTACTATATATTTCCTGTTGCTAATTCCCTGAGGTGCTTCTGGATTCTAGGCCTCTTACAGATGATTCTGAAAATCCTGTGAAGGTGGAAATAGACTGATAGTGAGAATTGGTATGCTGCTTCTTTTAGATCTTCACCATAAAGAATGGCAATGAGGGGTGCCTGGTGGCTCAGTAGGTTAAGCAGCCGACTTCAGCTCAGGTCTTGATCTCACAGTGAATAGGGGTCTGTGCTGACAGCATGGAACCTGCTCAGGATTCTCTGTCTCCTTCTCTCTGTCCCTCCCCTGCTTGCACTCTCTCTCAAAAAATAAACTAAAAAAAAATTTTTTTTGAAGGAATGGCAATGAAGCTATTTGTCCTCAAGGTGAGGATGAAAAAATATAAGGTGATGAGTACTATTATTTCAGAAACAGATATATTTCCAGGTCTTTGGCCACTTCTACAATATTATGCAAATTACTATTAGTTCTGCCTTATTCTCTAGGGAGGTAGCCTACAACTAAAGGAAAGGGTATTACGGCATTTTCTCCTCCAGGAATGATGGCCGGACCAACTGCATCAGAATCACTTGGATGCTTTATTTTCTTTTTTTTTTTTAGATGCAGATTTCTGGGACCCACTTAAAAAAAAAGTATGAATCCCAGGTTTGGAATGGGTACAGAAATCTACTTGAACTATTATCCTTAATAATTCTGAATTCTCTAAAGTCTAGAGAACCCTGGGTTAAGGTACTGCAGGACTGAAAAGCTCTGTCCTACTGACTTGCTGAAAATCCCTATTAATTGATATTTATAGTGATTACCACATCTCACTCAATGGCAGGAACATGCAGCTTGACACCAATATGCATTTTGTGCCTGTACCTTTAACCTCTTGGACACACCTACTACCGTGGACCACAAGTTCTAAATATAAACACGATGCAGTTGGTCATTTACCAACATATAGAGCCTTGAAAAAATATCCAATTAGGGGATAAAAGAAATATGCAGTGCATTACAGGAAACAAAGATGGATCAGCTGAAAGGTAAGAAGTAAGCCTGGATACTTCAGTGTGAGAAAATGGTGTTGAAGCCAATAAGCATTAGCTGAGTTCCAGGCAAAGGAAGAAAAAATTCTGAGAAGGGAGTGGTCAGGAGTGTTAACACTGAAGTCCAATAAAATGAGGAATAAGGGTCTTGGTATGAAGGATATCTCCAATCTATAAGAATGTTATTTCTGGGACAAATACCATATGTTTGCACATATAGGAGGATTAGGAGGAACTTAATGGAGGACTGTGGGGGAGAAAAAGGGGGGAAATAGTGGGGGAGAGGGAGAGAGCCAAACCATGAGAGACTCTTGAATGCTGAGAACAAACTAAGGACTGATGGGTGTGGGGGAGGGAAGGGGGGAGATGGGCATGGAGGAGGGCACTTCTGGGGATGAGCACTGGGTGTTATATGGAAACCAACTTGACAATAAACTATTTGTAAAAAAAAAAAATAAAAATAACAAAACAAAACAAAACCAAAAAAAAAGAATGTTATTTCTGGTAACGGATCTGGCAAATCAGTGGAAACAAGAGCTAAATTCAAAGGGCCATGAAGAAATCAAGGTAAAGAGATAAAGATCTCATCAACAGACTACTCTTTGATAGGAAAAGGAAACAAAGAAACTGACCTAACTTGGAATGAAATGCAGATTTGTTGTTGTTTGTTTTGTTTTGTTGAAGATGAGAATATTTTCAGCAATTCCCAAGAAGACTTCCATTCTGTACTGTAGACAACAGTATTTNCTTCAGATTCTGTGTCTCCCTTCCTCTCTGCCTCTCCCCTGCTCAAATTCTGCCTCTCTCTATCGCAAAAGTAAATAGCATTTAAAAAATTATCCTTTTGGGGGTGCTTGGGTGGCTCAGTCAGTTAAGCATCTGCCTTTGGCTCAGGTCACGATCTCACGGTTTGTGAGTTCCAGCCCCTCATTGGGCTCTCTCTCTACTGTCAGCGCAGAGCCTGCTTCAGATCCTCTGTCCCCCTTTCTCTCTGCCCTTCTCTCTCTCTTTCTCTCTCTTTCTCAATCAAATAAATAAATAAGTAAATAAATAAAGCCTGTGTTGGGCTGTGTGCTAACAGCTAGGAGTCTGGAGCCTGCTTTGGATTCTGTGTCTTCTTCTCTCTCTGCACCCCCTTCCCTCGCTTGTGCTCACTTGCTCTCTCTCAAGAATAAACACTAAAACGTTTTTTTAATAAATCAACTATAAAACTCATTTTTTGTGTCAATTATGCTCAAATTTAAAAAATGTAATTATCTTTTGTTTCTAAAATTAACTATTTTCTCTTTATAGTAAAGGTGTTTGTTTTACAGATGAAGAGCAGTAAACTGTTTTCCACCTTCTTGATGTCTTGATCCAAGTAGAACAAGAGAGTACTCAGATATCAAAAACATGACATTATCCTTCAGGTTCCCAGATGAAGAGCAATATTATCAGAGCTGTTTATGTTGGGTATTATATGACTTCTGCATGGGAGGCTACCACCCCCACATATAAACACCTCCCTCACACCAATATGTTGTTGTTCTGGTAAATTTTGACAAGTTCACAGCCATTTTAACAACCAGAAATGCTCGGGAAATAGTGGGGTCATGACATGTAAAAATAAATAGCCATAATTCCCTATGTAAGTGCTTCTCAAATTCTAAAAGGTATCCAAATCACCTAGAGATCTTGTTAAAATACAGGTTCTGATTCAGTAGGTCTGGGATGAGGCCCAGGTTTATGGAGTATAACCAGACTCCAGATGCTGCTGATGGTGCTGATCCATGGACACATCTTGAATACCAAACCAAGACCTTCTACCATGACCTCCCTTGGAAGCTCAAATTTCTCTGACACACAAGAATTTCCCATCACATGATTATGAAAAATAGACACTGTTAAAAAGTGCAGGGGCGTCTGGGTTGCTCTGTTGGTTAAGCATCCGACTTCGACTCAGGTCATGATCTCACAGTCAGTGAGTTCGAGACCCACATCAGGCTCTGTGCTGACAGCTCAGAGCTTGGAACCTGCTTCGGATTCTGTGACTCCCTCTCTCTCTGCTACTCCCCTGCCTGCACGCTCTCTGTCTCTCAAGAATGAATAAATGTTAAAAACATGTTTTTAAAAAAAGAAAAGAAAAAGTGCAGTCCTCAATTCTTGAGAATGGGGAAACAAAGCAACATTGGGATGTTTGGCCCCTATATTTTTTAAATTTTCTAATGTTTATTTATTCTTGAGAGAGAGAGACAGAACATGAGCAGGGGATGAACAGAGAGAGAGAAAAACAGAGAACCCCAAGCAAGCTCCAGGCTCTGAGCTGTCAGCACCAAGCCTGACATGGGGCTCGAACTCATGAACCATGGATCATGACCTGAGCTGAAGTCAGACACCTTACCTACTAAGCTACCCAGGTGCCCCTGCCCCTATTTTGACTCATAACCATCAGTCTACTCTCCTTTCCTCAAAATTAGCTTGATATGCTAATTCCCTTAGGAGAGATAGAGATGGTTTGTTGCCAAAGCTTACTAGTATCCAAGATACAAAAGCATTAGCTTTGGTTGTCAGCTTGCAACTACCACAGACAAGCCAGTCATGGCTTGGTTTCAGGCTTACCAGGAAGAAAGTCATAAGACTATCTCTGGCATTGGAAGCACACCTAAGCAGCCATGAATACTCTATAAAGAATCACAAAGAGTTCTGCAACATCTAAAGATAATCTTGTGTGAGGTTAGCCAAACTATTCTGATTAAGCAATTTTTGCTGACTTTGCCTCTTAGTGATTAAGAGGGGATTTAGTTAACACTCTGATAAAAGTCCTAAACTCTGAGTCTAGAAACATAACATTAGAATATAGTTCAAAATCTTTTATTTTAAAAAATAAAGGACAGGGGGTAAAGTTTAAATTTTATTCACTAGAGCTGAAATCCAGTCATCTTGATTATATTTGATGCCTCCTTACTCACAATTTTGCATCCCAAATATCCACACTGTCACTTCTTGCAAATGGAATCCACAGTACCAGAAATAATTAGGGTGTATCAAAGTGCTCACGGATGCATTTGAATCACTAATAAGAAAACACATACTCTATGAATATACTTTCTCCTAGTACAACATTTTAAAATACAAATTATTGAAAAATTGCTCCTCTGAACTAAAAACCACTCCTACATTATTAATCTTAATGACCTCACACAGCAGCCAAGACCTCTCGTAACAAAACAAAGTGACAACCATGTCAAATGAGACACCATGTGAGAAGGTGATCTCTCCCTAAGCAGATGAACCACAGGCAGCTTGACTTCTGAGCTTAACATTTTACCTCCCAAAGAAGTTGCTATAAGAAAAGAATCCTGGTTTTTCTGAATTCGTTATATTTGTTGGGCTAACGGGCCTAGACAAGAGAACTAGCTCCTGCAGCTATAAACAAACTAATCCTTCAGGGCTTGTGACACCAGGCTGGGGCTGGGCAGCTACTCATATAATTCTGTGGGATGCCCCACCCCTCCCAGAAAGAGGAGCACTGAGAAAGCCTGTGGATAGCAGGCAATGTATGATATAAAACCAAATAACATCAAAATATCAGAAGATATGCGTTTCCCCCAAAATGTATGTGCAGTGAACTATCTTAATATGAAACACCTAATACCATAACCTCATTAACTAACCTACTTACTATATATTTCCTGTTGCTAATTCCCTGAGGTGCTTCTGGATTCTAGGCCTCTTACAGATGATTCTGAAAATCCTGTGAAGGTGGAAATAGACTGATAGTGAGAATTGGTATGCTGCTTCTTTTAGATCTTCACCATAAAGAATGGCAATGAGGGGTGCCTGGTGGCTCAGTAGGTTAAGCAGCCGACTTCAGCTCAGGTCTTGATCTCACAGTGAATAGGGGTCTGTGCTGACAGCATGGAACCTGCTCAGGATTCTCTGTCTCCTTCTCTCTGTCCCTCCCCTGCTTGCACTCTCTCTCAAAAAATAAACTAAAAAAAAATTTTTTTTGAAGGAATGGCAATGAAGCTATTTGTCCTCAAGGTGAGGATGAAAAAATATAAGGTGATGAGTACTATTATTTCAGAAACAGATATATTTCCAGGTCTTTGGCCACTTCTACAATATTATGCAAATTACTATTAGTTCTGCCTTATTCTCTAGGGAGGTAGCCTACAACTAAAGGAAAGGGTATTACGGCATTTTCTCCTCCAGGAATGATGGCCGGACCAACTGCATCAGAATCACTTGGATGCTTTATTTTCTTTTTTTTTTTTAGATGCAGATTTCTGGGACCCACTTAAAAAAAAAGTATGAATCCCAGGTTTGGAATGGGTACAGAAATCTACTTGAACTATTATCCTTAATAATTCTGAATTCTCTAAAGTCTAGAGAACCCTGGGTTAAGGTACTGCAGGACTGAAAAGCTCTGTCCTACTGACTTGCTGAAAATCCCTATTAATTGATATTTATAGTGATTACCACATCTCACTCAATGGCAGGAACATGCAGCTTGACACCAATATGCATTTTGTGCCTGTACCTTTAACCTCTTGGACACACCTACTACCGTGGACCACAAGTTCTAAATATAAACACGATGCAGTTGGTCATTTACCAACATATAGAGCCTTGAAAAAATATCCAATTAGGGGATAAAAGAAATATGCAGTGCATTACAGGAAACAAAGATGGATCAGCTGAAAGGTAAGAAGTAAGCCTGGATACTTCAGTGTGAGAAAATGGTGTTGAAGCCAATAAGCATTAGCTGAGTTCCAGGCAAAGGAAGAAAAAATTCTGAGAAGGGAGTGGTCAGGAGTGTTAACACTGAAGTCCAATAAAATGAGGAATAAGGGTCTTGGTATGAAGGATATCTCCAATCTATAAGAATGTTATTTCTGGGACAAATACCATATGTTTGCACATATAGGAGGATTAGGAGGAACTTAATGGAGGACTGTGGGGGAGAAAAAGGGGGGAAATAGTGGGGGAGAGGGAGAGAGCCAAACCATGAGAGACTCTTGAATGCTGAGAACAAACTAAGGACTGATGGGTGTGGGGGAGGGAAGGGGGGAGATGGGCATGGAGGAGGGCACTTGTGGGGATGAGCACTGGGTGTTATATGGAAACCAACTTGACAATAAACTATTTGTAAAAAAAAAAAAATAAAAATAACAAAACAAAACAAAACCAAAAAAAAAGAATGTTATTTCTGGTAACGGATCTGGCAAATCAGTGGAAACAAGAGCTAAATTCAAAGGGCCATGAAGAAATCAAGGTAAAGAGATAAAGATCTCATCAACAGACTACTCTTTGATAGGAAAAGGAAACAAAGAAACTGACCTAACTTGGAATGAAATGCAGATTTGTTGTTGTTTGTTTTGTTTTGTTGAAGATGAGAATATTTTCAGCAATTCCCAAGAAGACTTCCATTCTGTACTGTAGACAACAGTATTTCAAAGGTAACTTTGTAAGAGTTCAAAAGGTTTTCCAGTCCACACAGCCTACCCATCCCACTAACCAAGTGGATGCTTAGAGTTGGACTTAAGGTTCACTGACTCACTTGGGGGTCACTTAGACAGCAATGAGACAAAGAAAGTGGTCATGCTCTCAGCTCTACTGTGTGTGCCTTTTAAGAGTGAACAAATCAGAAAAGCTCACCAGGCACAACCTTTAAGGTCCAAAACTTAGAAACCTAAAATGAATGAAGAAGGGAAACAGATAAAAGAGGATGACTTTGGAGCAAAAGCTTTGCTGCTGTCATACCCTGGGGCACTGGGAGAGGAAGAGAAGAGAATCCCAACAGTTACGGCTGAGAAGTTTTCCTTCTGTTGTCCAAAGACAGGACTAAGACAAGAAGGCACCTGTGATCAATCAGGAAGAAAAACCTCTTTGTGCCTGATACACTGGATGCATTGTCCTCATGCCATTTGCCCTAACCTAAATATAGCCTTGGGAACACAGCCAGCCCGGGTGTCCATTTGACTCATCAGCTGTAACAGTGTTAGCCTCTGAGACCTCAGGTCAATATAGAATGAGCTCTGTCGGGGTGCCTGAGTGGCTCAGTCAGTTGAGCACCCAACTCTTGATTTTGGCTCAGGTCATGATCTCAGCATTGTAGGATTGAGCTCATGTTCCGTGCTGAGCACTGAACCTGATTAAGATTCTCATTCTCTCTCTCTCTCTCTCTCTCTCTCCACCCCCCTGCCCCTCTGCCCCTCTCCACAGCTCCCCAGCTTGCACATGTTCTTTCTCTCTTCAAAAAAAAAAAAAAAAAGAAGAAGAAGGGAATGAGCTCCATCGGAGTCCAAAGTTTCTCCAGAAAGAGATAAAATAGAAATTAAATATTAATAAAATGACTGCAAGATACAGAGTATTTTTACCTTGCAAGTGGGGGGAGGTGAAAATCCTTCTATTCATACTGTGAAGTTTTAAGGAATAGTTCTGATTAGATACATTCTGTACAATATAGTCTTTGGCCTTGTACCTCCCCTCACCATACCCATTTTCAAATTTTTCAGTACTGAAGTTAGCACTCTATTGAGATACAGATAGATGGATAAGTATATCAAACAGCTTTATTAAAAAAAATTTTTTTTAATGTTTGTTTTTGAGAGACAGACAGTGTGAACAGGGGAGGGGCAGAGAGAGAAGGAAACAACAGAATCCAAAGCAGGCTCCAGGTTCTGAGCTGCCACCACAGAGCCCAATGCAGGGCTCGAACTCATGAATTACAAGATCATGACCTGAGCTGAAGTTGGACGCTTAACTGACTGAGCCACCCAGGCACACCTCAAACAGCTTTATTTAGATATAACATACCTACTATATAATTCACTCATTTAAAGCATATAATTCAGTGGTTTTTAGTATATACACACAGTTGTACAACCTTTGCCATAATCAATATTAGAACATTTTTCTTATCCTAAAAAGAAGTCCTGCACTCATTAGCTGTTACTCTCCATTTCCCAAAACCCTCCCTCCCTCAGTCCTAGACAACCATTAACCTACTTTCTATCTCCATGAATTTGCCTACACTGGACATTTCATACAAACAAAGATTACGTCTTTTGTGACTGGTTTATCTCATTTAGCATAATGTTTTCAAGGCTCATCATGGTATAAGATATATTTCTTCCTACTGCCAAATAATATTCCATTATATGGATATACCACATTTTATTCACCCATGTCTCAGCTAATGGACATTTGGGTTATTTCTACTTTTTGACTGTTATGAATAATGCCTCTAATACTTTCACATTAGTACCATACAGTAGTCAGAAGCCTATCACTCAAGTTATTTCAAAGGTCTGGAAACAAAATTTCTTAAAAATAAATGCATTAATTGTAAGAAACTGTCACAGATTTAAATGTCTGCAAAACAAATGATGCAGATTCAGTAACATGTTTTGTCATTTCTTACTGAGTTGAGGATTTAAAGATTTGTTCATCTTTCTGCTATTTATTTGTTGCCTGTCATTCTTTCTTTCCTGGCTATCTCGCTGAGCTCTATCAATTCTCAATTTTCCCTTTCAATAAACAGAAATACTTTTTACATTCATTAGCTTTAACAAGAAAACACATCATCATTAATGCTCATTAGAACTAAATGGATGATGAATATTTACCACACAATTCTTTTCCATCAAGAGCATTACTGTGTTTAAAAAGCTATAGTTAAACTCTGTTTCATAGAAAAAAAAATGTTAAATGTTTTCGTCAAAAGACCATAAACTTGCAAAAATGTTTTTCAATAAGGAGTAATGCTACTATGTACTAATGCTTATTTTTCTACCTACTTTTTCAAGGTTATCATAGAGCAGAGGGGAAACTAGTATTTATAAGCAGACATTAAAAGACACTAACCATTTGATTTTAAAGCAAATACATCAAGCCATATATGGACAACACAAAGCAGAGAATCCACTGGAAGGTCAGGGGTAGAAAAGTAAACACAAAGGCAAAGTTAAGTCAAGATATGGAACAAGCTTATTTTATACACATTCACTGCAGAAATCTTTGAATTTCCACATATAACCAAGCAGAGGGCTGTGACCCAATTTACACATATGCCTCATAACCTGCATTTGAAGCTCCCAAGGGAGCTTCAAATTTCACATTTTCACAGAAGCCTATTAAGATCCCATTTGCTAAATGTCTATCAACAAATGTTAATAGAAGGGTTTTATTGTTAGTAAGTCAGAGACTCACTTTTATTATCTGAGTTGTATCCATAAAGCTCTATGCTTCTCAACATAGGATATTACTTTACTGATATAACACATGACCAGAAATTTCACCCTTCAAAATGCACACGTTGGTAGTTTTTAGTGCTTTCACAGAGTTAGTTTTCATTTTTGACAACAGTTTTGCAGCTAGCTGCTCATCTGCCCACCCATTACCTTTTCTCTTTTTTTTTTTAAAGAGAGAGGGGGCGCAAGTGAGCAAGGGGCAGAGAGAGAGAGAGAGAGAATCTCACAAATGGCAGAAAGAGAGGGTGCGAGATAGAGAAGCGGGGCTCACCGGAAGCAGGGCTTACCCAAAGCAGGGCTTGAGCTCATCCAATGCAGGACTGAATTCAGGAACCATGTGATCATGACCTGACCCAAAGTCAGATATTTAATGACTGAGCCACCCAGGTGCCCCTCCTTCTGTTTGTATGGAGAGGTGCTAGAGCATACCAGTGAAGAGTACTAATTCTGGATGCAGCAGGGCTGCTTGGACCTAAATATCACTTTACTCTCCAGACACCTCTGTATTGTAAACTTCTCTGAGCTTTCGTTTTCTCATAACTAAAATGACTATGTATGTGAAGTGTTGATATGTGTGAAATGTTTAGAAGCTAATCTGACATTCAGTAATTAACTAATATTATCTTATTTTATTTTTTTTTAATGTTTTTTATTTTATTTCTAGGAGAGAGAGAGAGAGAGACAGCGTGAGCAGGAGAGGGTCAGAGAGAGAAGGAGTCACAGACTCCGAAACAGGCTCCAGGCTCTGAGCTGGCAGTCAGCACAGAGCCCGACGTGGGGCTCTAACCCACGAAC
>NW_027530019.1:9538238-9631667 GCF_008692635.1 Crocuta crocuta | reverse complement strand
GAGAGAGAGAGTCACAGACTCCGAAACAGGCTCCAGGCTCTGAGCTGGCAGTCAGCACAGAGCCCGACGTGGGGCTCGAACCCACGAACCGCGAGATCATGACCTAAGCGAAAGTCGGACGCTTAACCGACTAAGCCACCCAGGCGCCCCAACTAATATTATTTTAATTAAACCAAACTCTTATGTATAGAAAGAAGCAAAAAATCAATTATGTGCTTAAAAAGATAGACGAAAAAAAATGATAGAGCTTTCTTTCCTTCTAAAGATGAAGTCCAAACTCCTAATAGGCCAAAAATGACTAACAGCTGGCTTCTGCCATCTCTCTAGCCTCTCCTCCACTTCTCCCTGAGGCTCACACACAGTAACACAGCTCTGCTTGTATGCACACACTGTACCTTCTAGCTTCCTTTCCTTTGCTCCTGCTGAAGAATGCCTCCTGGTCATAGTCCATCACCTAGCTAACTCATTCTGATATTAAAATCAAAGGTTCAGTGGTCACCTCTTCTAGGAAGTCCTAACAGATATGATTCCCTGTTCTCACTGATCCCTTCAACCACCAGCACCATACTTATGATTAGTTAAGAATCCTTCCCTCTGGATTCCCATGATATGTAACATTTCTGCACTTATTGCCTCCAACTATATTTAAGCTTTGAGGAGTCTGTGTTCTCCACTGAACCATGAGAACTTTTTTAAATTTCAGCTTTACTGAGATATAATTAAGATATAACATTGTAAGATATTTATTTATTTATTTGTTTATTTATTTATTTCTAGGAGAGAGAGAGAGACAGTGTGAGCAGGGGAGGGTCAGAGAGAGAGGGAGACACAGACTGAAACAGGCTCCAGGCTCTGAGCAGGCAGTCAGTACAGAGCCCGACGTGGGGCTGGAACCCACGAACCGCGAGATCATGACCCAAGCGAAAGTCGGCCGCTTAACCGACTAAGCCACCCAGTCGCCCCACATTGTAAGATATTTAAAGGGTACACTGTGGTGATTTGATATGCATATACATTGTGAGAGGGTCATCCCATCTAGTTAATTCACACATCTGTCACTTCACTTTTTTTGTTGTTGTTGAGAATATTTAAGTTCAACTCTCCTAGTAAATTTTAATTATACAATATAGTGCTATAAACTACAGTCACCATGTTTTATATTAGGTCCTCAGACCTTATTCATCTTATAGCTGTATATTTGCACTCTTTTATCAACCTCTATTTAAACTGTGAGGTCGTTGAGGAAAAACCATCACTTATTCTAAGATTAGAACCTGCCTAAAAATACAAAGTGTTTAATCAATGTTTGCCGATAGGATAGGATACATCAACCATTCTCAAACTTCTTGGTCTTAGGATTCCTTTACACTACTAAAAATGATTAAGGATTTGAAGAGCTCTTGTTTATGCAGATTATATCTATTTAATATCTACCATACTAGAAATTAAAACTGAAAAATCTGTAAAATATATATGAATCAAGAAAACAAGATAAATAATTTTTAGCATTATTATAAAAATAGTTGTGACTCTGAGGACTCTATGAAAGGGTCTCAGGGACCCCAGACCTCAATATAATGGCATATGGGAAGGTGTTTATTTCTTAAATTGTAAAATGTATTTTTATTCACATGAAAGTTAAAGTATTTGGGAAGGGTAATGGACAAATGAAAATACCTAAGAAGGGAAGGGAAATACAACTTTTGCCTTAGCTAGAGAAAACTGCTGGAGATAAGGAGGCAAAGAAAAGGCAAGGTAGTAATAAAGCACAAACAGCACCAGTCTTATGAGACATAATAAAAGGGTTAAAAGTAACTCTGCACAAACACAACCAAGAATGGCACTGAAGGCCAGAAGTTTAAACAAAATCTTAAATAGAAATTGATCTTTAAGGGCACCTGGCTGGCTCAGTCAGTAGAGCATGTGACTTGATCACAGAGTTCTAAGTTCAAGACCCATGTTGGGTACAGAGACTACTTAAAAAGAAAAAATCTTAAAAAAATTGATCTTTTAGGGGTGCCTGGCTGGCTCAGTCAGTAGAGCATGTGACTTGATCACAGAGTTCTAAGTTCAAGCCCCATGTTGGGTACAGAGACTTCCTAAAAAGAAAAAATCTTAAAAAAAATTGATTTTTTAGGGGTGCCTGGCTGGCTCAGTCAGTAGAGCATGTGACTCTAAGAAAGAAATTGATCTTTTAGGTCTGAAATGCACCATTTTGACAATTCTGTCCCACCCCACTCCCATCTTTTTGTCCTGCTCAGTCTTCATGTGCTCTTTTTTACTCCCCTCTCCTCCCTCCTCCTTTGGAAATCTCTCTTGCTTTGTATTCATTGGCTGAAAAATACTGCTCAGATGTTATGTGATTAGAGAAGGGGGAAAAAGTGACAGCTCTGATGAAGCTGCATGATTGGAATCCAACTGATAAATTTTTTAATATTCTATTAGATTATAAAAAATGATAATGAGATTTTAAAAATAGAATGCTGAAGTTATTTTTACATGCTGAAAATACATTAAAAATTAGTGTCCTTAAAATATGCTGCTTGAAGGTCAGGATTGGAAAGTAATGTGGACTTGGTCATAGTGCAAGGGTGGTAGATGAGTTGAATTATTTCTTTAATGTTGTGATATCATCCTTTCTACATCAACAAAAGCCATGGAAATACAATTAATTCTCAACTTACATTTGCCTTTGGTATTTTCTACAAACTTTTCAGCAATATATAATTGTTAAGTACCCATATTTGATTCTGAGGTCAAAAACTCAAGGTCTAGACGAAGGGTAGCCATATTACAGGCCCAGGCCAAGTCCAGCCTGTAGACTGTTTTTGCATAGTCCTTGGGTTAAGAATCACTTTCACATTTTTAAAAGGCTGGAAAAATGAAACAAAAATATCAAACAAACAAAAACAAAGAACAATATGCAAAATAAACTGTACATGGCCAACAAAGCCAAAAATATTTACAGTCTGGCCATTGCCAAAAATGTCTGGCAATACCAAACATAACACATTCATCATAGTGTCTGGTTCAGAATATAAACTAAATATATGTTAGCTACCATTGTTATTAATTCTAATAGTCTTATTTCTATATTTTATTATCCTAAATTATTATGCTCCTTGAATAATTTTAACTTCTCAACTCTGAGGAAATGGCTTGAACTTTGTCTAGTCACATTAACTACAAAGTATCGATGTCACTGTTTTACCTTTGCATTCTTTACATCCGGTCTATTCTTTTTTTTGCTAAGTTTATTTATTTATTTTGAGAGAGAGAGAGAGAGCAAGAGAGAGCACAAGTGCACAAGCTGGGGAGGGGCAGATAGAGAGGGAAAGAGAGAGAATCCCAAGATGTGAGGCTCAAACTCATGAACCATGAGAGCATGACCTGTGCTGAAATCAAGAGTTATACGTGTAACCAGCTGAGCCACCCAGGTGTCCCTCATCCTGTCTATTCTTGAAAAATATTGAAAAACCTCGATTTCTCCTTTTTTTCTTTTACTATGGTAAAATACATGTCATACAAAAGTTGCCATTTTTTTTCCTTTTTTAAACTTTTATTGTGCTAGGAACACTGAACATGAGATTTAACCTCTTAAATTCTTTTTTTTTTTTAATATTTTTATTTATTTCTAGGAGAGAGAGAGAGAGACAGCGTGAGCAGGGGAGGGTCAGAGAGAGAGGGAGATACAGACTCCGAAATAGGCTCCAGGCTCTGAGCTGGCAGTCAGCACAGAGCCCGACGCGGGGCTCGAACCCACGAACCGCGAGATCATGACCTAAGTGAAAGTCGGACGCTTAACTGACTAAGCCACGCAGGCGCCCCTTAACCTCTTAAATTCTTAAGTGTACAATACATTATTGTTGACTCTAAGTTCAATGTTGTACATCAGATCTCTAGAGTGTATTCATCCTATATAAGGCAACTTTATGCTCACTGATTAGCAACTCCCCAATTCTCCTTTATCCCCACCCTTGGCAACCACCATCCACTATTCTATGAGTTTTACTATTTTAGATACCTCGTATAAGTGGAATCATGCAATATTTGTCTTTTTGTGATTGGCTTATTTCAGTGAGTATAATGTCCTCAAGGTTCATGCATGTTGCGTATTGCATAATTTCTTTCTTTTTAAAGTCTGAATAATAATCTATTGCATGTATATGTTCTCTTTACCCATGATCTGTTGATGGACATTTAGATTGTTTCCACATCATGGCTTTTGGAAATGAACACAGGAATGCTAATATCTCTTCCAGATCCTGATTTTGATTCTAAATAAACACCCACAAGTAGAACTGTTGAATCATATAGTGTTTTTTTTTAATTTCGTAAGGAACCTCCATATGGTGTTCCAAGTGGCTCCACTATTTTGCATTCCCATCAACAGTACACAAGGGTACCAATTTCTCCAAATTCTCACCAACACTTACTGTCTTTTGGTTTTTATAACAGCTTTCCTAAGAGGAGTGAAGTTATAAGTCATTGTGGTTTTGATTTGCATTTCACTGACAATTAATGATGCTGAAAATTTTTTCATATACCTGTTGGCCATTTGTTTTCTTCGAAGAAATGTCTATTCAGGTTCTTAACCCTTTTTTAATTGAGTTATTAGTGTTTTTGTTATTGAGTTGTAGGAGTTTCTGATATATTTTGGAGATTAATTTCTTATCAGATATATTGTTTGCAAATATTTTCTGGCATTCCATAGGTTGCCTTTTCACTCTGTTATTTCTTTTGCTGTGCAGAAGTTTTTTTAGTTTGAAACAGTCCCAGTTGCCTATTTTTGCTTTTGCTGTCATATCCATGAAACCACTGACATGACCTAGGTCACAAAACTTTTTCCCCTGTTTTCTCCTAGGAGTTTTAAAATTTTAGGTCTTTAATCCATTTCGAGTTGTTTTTGTGTATGGCTTAAGATAAGGGTGTTGAAGTTTGTCAAATGCTTTTTCTGCATCTATTAAAAAGATCATGTGATTTTTATCCTCTATTTTGTTAATGTAGTAAGTTGCATTAATAAATTTTTTTTATGTTGAACCATCCTTGTATTCCAGGGATAAATCTACTTGCTCATGCTGTATAATCCTTTTAATGTGTTGTTGGATTCAGTTTGCTGGCATTTGGTTGAGGATTTCTGCATTTATATTCATCAGGGATATCAACCAGTAATTTTCTTTTGTTTTGGTGTCTTTGCTTGGCTTTGGCACCAGGGAAATATTGGCCTCCTAAAATGAGTTTAGAAGTGATCCCTCTGCTTCAATTTTTGGAAGAGCTTGAGAAGGACTGGCATTAATTAATTCTTCTTTAAACATTTAGTGGAATTCATCGGTGATACCAGATGGTCCTGGACTTTTCTTTGTCGTGAAGTTTTTGATTACTGATTTAATCTCTATACAAATTATATATTTGTACAGACTTCTGTTTCTTCAAAATTTAGACTTGGTGGCTAAATTGGTGCATTGTATGTTTCTAGAAATTTATCCAATTTTTCTAGGTTACCAGTTTGTTGGCATATAATTGTTAAATCTCTTTGATCCCTTTTATTTCTGAAGCATTTATTTCCAAGGTAAAAATGTTCCTTTTTCATTTCTGATTTATTAAGTCTTTGCTTTTTAAATTTTAGTCAAGAGTTTGTCAATTCTGTCTGTCTTTTCAAAAATCAACTCTTGTTAACTTTTTCTTTCATTTATCTGTTTTCTATTTTTTTAATTTCTACTCTAATCTGTGTTCCTTTCTTCCTTCTTCTAACTTTGAGCTTAGTGTTTTCTAGCTCCTTGGGGTATAAAGTTAGTTTTTTAAAA
Source organism: Crocuta crocuta (assembly GCF_008692635.1). Lineage (NCBI taxonomy): Eukaryota > Metazoa > Chordata > Mammalia > Carnivora > Hyaenidae > Crocuta > Crocuta crocuta. The sequence goes on along the minus strand of NW_027530019.1, from coordinate 9,625,863 downwards.
ATCTTTCTTCTTTTTAATGTAGGCCTCTATCACAGTAAACTTCCCTCTTAGTACTGCTTTTGGAGCATCCCCTAAGTTTTGGTATACTGTTTTCATTTTCATTTGTCTTGTGCTATTTTCTAATTTCAGTTTTGATTTACTCTTTACCCAATGCTTGTTTCAGAGTGTGTTATTTAATTTCCACATTATTTGTGAGTTTTCTAGTCTTCTTGCAGCTAATTGATTTCTAGTTTCATTTCATTGTGATCAGAATAAACATTTGGTATGATTTAAATCTCTTAAATTTTTAAAGACTTAATTTGTAACCTAACATGTTATCTATCCTAAACAAAGTTCTGTGTGCACTTGGGAAGAATATATATTCTGTTGGTACTGAATGGAATGTTGTGTGTCTGTTAGTTCCATTTGGTCTAAAGTAAGGTTCATGTACAGTATCTCCTTGTTGATTTTGTTTGATTTACACATACTTTTTAAAAATGTTTTTATTTATTTCTGAGAGAGAGAGACAGCTTGAGCAGGGGAGGGTCAAAGAGAGAGGGAGACACAGAATCTGAAAGAGGCTCCAGGCTCTGAGCTAGCTGTCAGCACAGAGCCCGATGCAGGGCTCGAACCCACGAACCGTGAGATCATGACCTAAGCCGAAGTCGGATGCTTAACTGACTAAGCCACCAGGTGCCCCATGATTTACACATACTTTAAAATGATTACCACAATAGGTTCAGGTAACATCCATCTTCTCATATAGAGACAATAAAAAGAAAAGAAGGGAAAAAAATTTCTCCATGTGGTAAGAAGTCTTAGGATTTACAACTTTCCTCTATATTGTACAGTAATGTTAGCCATAGGCATCATGCTGTATAATACACCCCTAGAACTTACTTATAACTGGAAGTTTGTACCTTATGATCACCTTCCTCCAAGTCTTCTTACCTGCCCCACCCCCTCCCACACACACATTGATAATCACAAGTGTGAACTCATTTTCTATGAGTTGGGTTCTGTTTTTAGATTCCACACATAGGTGAGACCATATAGTATTTGGTTTTCTTTGACTTGTTTTTCTTAACATAATGCCTTCAAGGTCCATCCAAGTTGTTGCAAATGGTAGGATCTCATTTTTTACGACTGAAAAGATACATATTTTTCTCACAACCTTTATGTGTTCATCTATTGATGGACACTTGGTTGTTTCCATGTCTTGGTTAATGTAAATGATGCTGCTATGAATATAGCAGTGCATTTAGTCACTTTTTGAGCTCATGTTTTTGGGTATGTTCCCAGAAGTGGAATTGTTAGGTCATATGGTAGTTCTATTTTTAATTTTTTGAGGACCTTCTATATTGTTTTCCACAGTAGCTGCACCAATTTACAATCCCACCAACAATGTACAATGGTTTCTTTTCTCCATATCCACATTAGCATTTGTCATCACTTGTCTTCTTGATAATTGCCATTCTAACAGGCATGAGATGATATCTTGTGGTTTCAATTTGCATTTCCCTAATGACTAGTAATGTTGAACATTTTTGCATGTACCTGATAGCCTTTTGTATATGTCCACTGAGATTCTTTGCCTATTTTTAAATTATGTTATTTGCTTTTTTGCTATTGGTTTTATGAGTTCTGTATATGTTTTGGATATTAACTCCTTATCATATATGCAGTTTGCAAATATTTTTTCCCAACTATAGGTTGTCTTTTCACTTTATTGATGTTTTCTTTTGGTGTCAGAGGCTTTTTAGTTTCTCATAGTCCCACTTGTTTATTTTTTGTGTTGTTTTTTGTTGTGCTTTAGGGGTCATACCCAAAAAAATCATTACCAAGACCTATGTTACAGAGTTTTGCTCTTGTGTTCTCATCATCTAAGAGTATAATAATTTTAGGTTTTACATTTAATTCTTTAATTCATTTCAATTTAAAAAATGTAAAGATGTATTACTTTTTTGTTTTTTAAAATTTTTAATGTTTGTTTATTTTTGTGAAAGAGACAGAGTGTGAGTCGGGGTAGGGGTAGAGAGAGAGGGAGACACAGAATCCAAAGCAGGCTCCAGGTTCTGAGCTGTCAGCATAGAACCCAACACAGGGCTTGAACCCATGGACCACAAGATCATGACCTGACCCAAAGTCAGATGCTCAACCAACTGAGCCACCCAGGTGTCCCATGTCAAGTTAATTAAGAGATTACTTAATCTCTGTACCCAACGTGGGGCTCAAACTCATGACCCTGAGATCAACAGTCACATGCTCTTCTTCCAAGTTACCCAGCCAGGTGCCCCATGTCAAGTTAATTTTTGTGAGTGGTGTATGATATGGGTTCAATTTCATTCTTTTACATGTGAATATTCAATTATCCTACTGAAGAGACTGATTTATCTCCACTAGGTATTCTTAGCTCCCTTGTCAATATTAGTTGACTACGTATGCTTGGTCTTGTTTCTGGGCTCTCAATTTTGTTCCATTGGCCTTTTGTCTGTTTTTATTCTAATACTAGACTGTTCATGACTAGTTTTATAATATATTTTGAAATCAGAGAGCATACCTTCTCAGGATTTCTTTGGCTATTCAGGGTCTTTTGTTACTCGATGTAAACTTTAGGACTGTTTTTCTACTTCTATAAAACATTCGATTGGAAACTTAATAAGGATCGCACTGAATTTATGGATGGATTTCAGTAGTACTGACATTTTAACAATATTCTTAAAATCCATGGACATGGGATACCTTTCCATTATTTGCATCTTCTTTGATTTTTTCATGTTTTATAGTTTTTAGCTGAGATCGCTCACCTCTCTTTAATTTATTCCTAAGTATTTTGTTGTTTTTAATGCTATCATAAATAGGATTGCTTCCTTTATTTCTTTTTCAGAAATTTTATTTTTAATGTATAGGAACCTCATGGATTGTTACTTTTGAATTCTGCAACTTCACTGAACTTTTTATTAGATGTAACAGTGTTTTGTTTGAGTCTTTAGAACCTTCTATATATGAAATCATAACAACTGCAAATAAAAATAATTTTACTTTTTATTTTCCAATTTTATTTATTTTTCTTACCTGGTTGCCCTAGGTAGGACCTCCAGTACTATGTTGAAGAGGAGTAGTGAGAGTGGACACCCTTGTTTTGTTCTTGATCTTAGAAAAAAAGCTTTTATCCTTCCAACAGTGAGCATGTTAGTTGTGAGCTTGTCATATATAGCCTTTATTATGTTGAGATATGTTCTTTCTATGCCTAATTTGTTAAGGATTTTTAACATGAGTAGTTGAACTTTGTTCAATGCTTTTTCTGTGCCTATTGAGATGATCACATTTTTTTTCATTCTATTAATGCACTGCATCACATTGACTGGTTTGCATCTGTTGAACTATCCTTGCATCCCAGGGATAAATCCCACTCGACCTTGGTAAATGATCCTTTTAATATACTGCTGAATTCCATTTGCTAGTATACTGAGAATTTTTACATCCATAGTCATCAGGAATATTGGCTTATAATTTTCTTTTTGAGTAGTGTCCTTTTCTGATTTTGACGTCAGGATAATGCTGGCCTCATGAGTTTGGGAGTGTTCCTCCTCTTTAATTTTTTGGAATAACTTGAAGAGTGGTTGTTAATTCTCCTTTAAATGTTTGTTAAAATTCACCAGTGAAGCCATCTGGTCCTGGGCTTTTCTTCACTGAGAAATTTTTTTATTTCTGATTCAATCTCCTTACTTGTAACTGGTCTATTCAGATTTTCTTTTCTTACTGATTCATTCTTGGTAAGTTGTGTGCTTCTAAGAATTTTTCCGTTTCTTCTAAGTTGTCCAGTTTATTGATGTATCATTTTTCATAGCTTGTTGATTTTCTGTCTAGAGGTTATGTCCATTATTGAAAATAGAGTATTTAAGGCTCCTACTATCATTGTGCTCCTGCCTATTTCTCTCTCCAGTTCTGTCAATGTTTGCTTTATATATTTAGATGCTCTGATGTTATTTGCGTATCTATATAGAATTATTATATTTTCCTAGTGGACTGACCACTTATCATAATACATTATCCTTCTTTATCTCTAATGACAGTTTTCCCCTTAAAATCTATCTCTCTAATGACAGTTTTCCCCTTAAAATCTATCTGTGTTGACAGATTTATTTCCTTTCAGCACTTTAAGAATGTCATTCACTGCTATCTAGCTTGCAGGGTTTCTGAAAAGAAGTCTGTTCTAATTAACATCTTCAGTCCTTTGCATGTAATGTGCCTTTTTGATTTGGCTGCCTTCAAGATTTTCACTTTATATTTGATTTTCAGAAATTTGAACATATGCCTAGGTAGAGATTTATGTATTGTGTGTAGCATTGATCCTACTTGGAATTCTCTGAACTTCTGGATATGTGGCTTGCTGTCCTTCATTTCAAAATTTATGGGAAACTCTCACCTATATGCCTTCTAATAATTCTGCCCATTTTCTCTTTTTCTTCTGGGATCCTAATTATACACACATTATTATGGTTGACCATTTGATATTGTTCCTGAGCTCTTGGATGCTCTGTTATGCACTGAACTTTTTTCCCTTCTTTTTTCTCTTTGTGTTTTGATTTGGGTAATTTTTTTTAGGGTGTTTTTTTTTTTTGAGAGAGAAATAGTGGGAGAGGGGCAGAGAGAGAGAGAGAGAGAGAGAGAGGGAGAGAAAGGGAATCCCAAGCAGACTCTGCAACACCAGCACAGAACCCAGCATGAAGCTTGAACTCACAACCATGGGATCATGACCTAAGCCAAAACCAAGAGTCAGATGCTTAATTGACTGGGCCAGCCAGGTGCCCCTGATTTGGGTAATTCCTATTTACTACCCTCAAGTTAACTTCTCAACAGATATCTTCAACAAATTCTTTCCTCAGCTGTAGCTACACTATTGATGACACTGAAAGACATTCTTCATAACCATTACTATGTTTTACACATTTACCATCACCATTTGATTCTCTCTTATAGGTTCCCTCTCTTTGCTGACACTCTCTATCTATTTGTGCATGTTGTTTATCTTTTCCACTAGAATCTTTGACATGCAAATCATAGTTATTTCAAATTCTGTTTGTTCCAACATATGAGTCATCTCTGAGTCTTGTTCTGTTGATTGCATTGTCTCTTGACAGTGGGTTGGTTTTTCTCACTTTTTTGTGTGTCTCATCATTTTTTTTAGTACATTATATAGAAGACCTCTAATGGACTGAGGCCCAGATCATTTCCATGTCTTCCCCCATGGGTACAGTATATTGTATCTCCTTTATCCCTAGCCACAGTGGCTAATATAGAGGGCACCTGTACCTTAGGGTGCAGTAGAGTTTCCTCTCCTTCAAATAAATGAAGGCTTCCCCCCCACTTTAGAGTTATAATATGGGTAGAACTTTGTGTCTTTCCCATAACAGCAGCTGCTCCCCTGTCCAGTCTTGCACAACTGACGGAGGATTTCTCTTGTCCCCCATCCTGCTCCCAATTTTCCAAAGGATACCCAGCGGAGGACTTGGATATAAAACTGTAAGTAGGTGCAAACACGATTTGTATCTGCAGCTCCTAGGTTTTCTATACCCTCACCCTAGTCCACACTCAACTTTTAATAATTTGTTAAATTTTATAGCTAAATTCTTATTCACTGGTATCGTGATTCCATCTTCCTCCCATTTTCTGCCACAGGTAAGCCAATGCTTTCATCTTGTCTCTCCTTGGAAGTGGCTTTATATCCCTAGATGTCAAACTAGTTGACTACCTTGCACTGTTGGCTTTCTGATAGGCTCAAGAAAAGTTATGTTTTTGTATATTATCTGACCTTTTCCTGTTGGTATGAGAGCAACACTCTTCCCAGGTTTCCACATACTAGGTGTAAAACTGTCCCATCCTGACAATTCTTGAATATTCTGGTTATGAAGAGTTCTTAGTTATTTCATAATATCATTTACTCTTCTAATTTAGAGTTATCATATTCAATGTCATCATGCATCAAGAACAACTTTGTACCACAGAGTACACATCTCACAGCAATTATATGCAGATATTTATCAATTATGATTGTCCAAGCTATTTTTAAGTTACTATCATTGTTACTCAGGCAAAGCAAATTCTTCACTGTCACCTACGTTTTGCAGGATTTCATATATTTTACAACTGTAGTACAGACAGTTCTTAATTTATTGCCACTCAACAAAGCAAATCACTTACACAATCCTGTGGCAACAACGTCTCATAATTGCTTTTAACACAGTAAAAGCCAAGACCATTTCTTCTTTTCCATTATAATCCATCTCTAGACTCAATATTTTTTCATTTCTACTCATATCTCTGTTCCCGAAATTCTCAAGGGGTAAGCATTTTCTAATCCTTTTAATGAATCCATGCTCTATAGCACTTCTTGGACCTATGATCTTCCTCAGATTATTGAACTTCTCTAAACTTCAGTTTCCTCATTTGCAAAATGAAGATAATAGTTTGAGAAATTAAATGAGAAAATGCATTATCTTTGAAAAGTGCTTGCCTATTATTGTACTTTTCTATCATTAATAGCTGGTTAAATATTAGATTTATAGCCAATTGTATAAAGACTAAGGTATCTTTCTTCTAGTCAAGCATATAATCCCTATCTAATGTTACTTTTAAAGGAAAACCAAATTATGGGGCGCCTGGGTGGCTTNATTTAAAAAAATAAATAAATAAAGGAAAACCAAATTAAATTTAAAAATCATTTCCACTTAAAATGCCTTTTCCAGGAATACACTACAAATATGAGGTTTTTCTGTGCACTACTAATTATCCTTTCATTAAATTTCATATCTACATAGAGATGTATATGTGTGTGTTATGCATTTCTATACCTCTATGAGCTTGATGACTGGCAACTGCTCCTGCTCACCTGGCCTTCCATCTGCAACAGGGACAGTGCCAGGCACAGTGCTTAGCTCCTTTTTTCTTAGACAGATTCATATATTTTACTGACTCTAGAAGAACCAAGCAAATAATCTGATGGCTTCGGTAATTTAAAGACTTCCTACCAGCATGCATTTTCAGCATTTGCTAAAGGTATTGCAGAGTGATAAACTGCTCCTGCAAGGACTTGATCAATTTATTTCTCTTGATCTTCAGGTTTTATCCTGTCTATAAACAAAGTCCCTAAGAATATTTTGATGCAGCTGCTAGCAGCATCCTTCAGATACTGAGTATGCATCCCTTCATGACAGTAATTTTCAGGCTAAAAAAAAAAAAAGACTCAAAAAGAGGATTTCTATATCTCAAAACAGGATTTTTAATGTCTTTAGGACACTTCTTAGGTATGAAGACATGTTTGTATAAGAAGCATTTGGAAATGAATTAGATAACATTTGCAGATCATGTGGAAATTTTTGCCCTTAAAATAACTTGCATGTGGAAAAGTTCCATAGGTTAAAAGGCAGTCTCATATGATGAAAACAATACGCAATAGAGATTAGTGGAGTTCTAAGTATGATTTATATTTGCTCTGAATTTATACTAATTCAGCCAAAATGCATACCATTAATAAAGGTGTAATATGATTTCTTTTCAGCTTCTTTGTATATCTCAAGGTCACTGGACCTGGAGGAGCTAGGCTCCAACTTCCTTTTAACTCCAAAACATTTAGAGTTGTTTTTTTTTTTTTTTTTTTTTTTTTTACCATTTACAGTTGTTTTTAATCACCCATTCTGAATCCTTTGAAGAAGTAGGACAATAAGCATCTTGTTTCTAATCTCTACAAATGAAATGGATGCTACTTTTGTGCTCTTCCCATTCTTAGCCATTTGGGGTGCAATAAAGAGCTAGGAAACATATTCACCAACTGATATTTCAAAAGTTAATAAAAGAAAACCCAAATGCCAGAAAAACAAATTGTTAAATACTTCTCCCTTTTTATATGAAAATGCCAGAGGTCCTTGAAGACAGAAATATATCTTATTTTTATATTTCAAAGTTGTACTGTAATGTCCATGTGTATAAGAATTATCATGAGCTTACTTTAAAAGTAGTTTTATATAAAAATCTTATTATTACATGGTTTAGAAATCATTTTGAGAAAATAAAAGCCTGAAAAGAGTATAAAAACTGCTTATATTAAACATTTTGCTCATTTTGTAAAAATTCCTAATTCATTATTTCCATCGTTTAAAAAAATACAAAGGAAAAAAATTTAATGAGAATGGAATCTCCTATGTATAAGCCTATTCTCACTGATTTTTTTCCTGCTGTCATAACTCTATTTACACAACCTCTATTCAAACAAAAATGCTTCAGGGAGAAGTTTTATTAGTGAATATCTTTGTGTCTAGCCAGATGCAAAGAGGGTCTTACGAGAATGTATCTGCAAAAAATCTCTCTTCAGCCTTTGCTTTCCTACCTGCAGCTACACCAGACAGGATCAGAGGGTACCCAATTTTCAGGACTCTAATAAACAGGATGCAACTGTCTTGTCCTTTCTGACAAGTTCTGCACCACTTATACCCAGTCAGGTAATGCTGCAGTCTCGGTAGAAACAGAAAAGACCTACAAAAGGAACAAATTGCACCTTAAGGTCATGCTTCCTCCTAGTTTCTGACCACTAAGGCCACTGTTTGGTTCTACTTGATCTCCTGGACTCCAGACTGTTGCTTATTTCAGAAGCAGGGACTCTGAAGTCAGAAAATCTGTTTTATTCCCAACCCCATTACTTACTAGCTTTTTGACCTTAAGCAAGTAACTTATATGCTCTGCTCACCAGCTTCTTCATTTTTAAAAATGGGGGTCATGATACTCTATCTCAGAGGACTCGCACAGGGAGAGAATGTAATAAAACAATATACTGAACTTTATTTGGAGAACTACCAAGTATCAAACAAATGTCAGTTCAATCAGCACATAAGAACAAAGTATACCCAGAACTTGGAAAATATAACTGAACATGAATCTAGAAAGGGTAAACATGTAATGTCATTAGTTCTCTGTAGAAGTCATCCATCATAAAAAGGCCATTTGGGGTCTTCTACTCCAAGTCTAATAAGCTAATATCTCAGCAAAAACGATTTATTTAAAAATAAAGCTATAACCTAATGTTACTGAAATTTGTAATGAAGAATGTATTAAAAGAAGATGGCACTACAGATTTTATTATAAAGAAGGGAGGTGTTGCAAAGAAAAATGTGGCAGTATTCAACCAGTAGTGTTCAAGAGAAATGGAACCTAAGTCAGTTGGCATTAGGATTTTGAGAGACAAATGTTCTGTTTTTTGTTTTGGAGTTTTTTTGTTTGGTGTTAGTGTACTTTTCTTTAAAGTTTTTATTTAAATTTCAGTTAGATAACACACAGTGTAATATTAGTTTCATACATCACACCATGTTCATCATAACAAGCACACTCCCTCATCTGTTAGGAGCTGTTTCTGAGCTCATAGGTTGAGAAAGAACTCCCTATGAGGTAAAGGTGAGTTTCACAGACTCTTACCAGTCAGATGGCAACCGACATCCACCCTCCACCCAATTGTTTCTGCTTGGAGCACCGACCCCCAAGGCATCTTGTGATTGGTATTGGAATGACTTATTCTGGCCTGGAATATGCTGATTGCACCCTGTGAAGGAACCTATTGTAGGAACTTCTTTTGTGATTATGGGAGCAAACATTTGTGTTTCCTGAAAGACCTGTTTTTCTTAATACTTCCCCTTAAACAAAAAAGCTATTGACCCCTTCTCACAAAGAACTAACTTCACCCTTTTTATGCTAAAAACATTGTCTTGGATGCTAAAGACACCTTCCTTCCCCATAGGATAAGCATCTAAATCATGTACCTCAATCACTATTGATAAAGGTTATGCATGAGTCTTCTACAAATCTATGTTCCGGGAAATTCTTACAAAGAACTTTGTCATCAGAAATCACTGTCTAAGACAAATGCCACTCTGTGCCATCCCCCAAACACTTAATTATAAAATAAAGTTGAGCCCCAGTCAGAGCAGAGATGCCTGCCTGGTGACCAGAAAGATTCTCGTGACTCTCTCATCCCTCCCTCACCAACACCATCCATCCTTCAGGGACCCCTGAACCTGCTGGAGCCGGCCTCTGGCACTCATCCTCATTACCTACTAACCCATCCCACCTCTAGTAACCATCAGTTCTCTATGGTTAAGAGTCTGTTTCTTGGTTTGCCTCTCTTCCCCCCACTCCCCTTTGCTCATTTGTTTTGTTTCTTAAATTCTACATGAATGGTATCATATAGTATTTGTCTTTCTCTGAATTATTTTGCTTAGCATAATACTCTCTAGCTCCATCCATGGCATTGTAAATGGCAAGATTCCATTCTTTTTTATGGCTGAGGAATATTCCATTATGTATGTATACCATATCTTCTTTATCCATTCATCAGTCAATGGACACTTGAACTGTTTCTATATTTTTGCCATTAAAGATAATGCTGCTATAACCACTGGGGAGCACATATCCCTTTGAATTAGTATTTTTGTGTTCTTTGGGTAAATACCTAGTAGGACTGTTCAATCATAAGGTAGTTCTATTTTTAAAATTTTTTAAAAGTATTTTTGAAAGAGAGACAGAGAGCATGAATGGTGGGAGGGCAGAGAGAGAGAGAGGGAGACACAGAACCTGAAGTGGGCTCCAAGCTCTGAACTGTCAGCAAAGAGCCCAACACAGGGTTCAAACCTATGAACTGTGAGATCATGACCTGAGCCAAAGTCAGATGCTCAACCAACTGAGCTATTCAGACACCCTGAGAAGGTAGTTCTATTTTTAGGATGTTCTGTATTTAAAAATAAGCTGACTGTGCCAGTCTTTCCTGCAGTATAATAAAATCTTTTTTCAAGACCAACTGGTGTCTTTTATTCTATGTTCACCAAATCATCTTGTGATTACTAATTGGATCAACAAAAGTAAAAACCACACCTAAACTGATATGACCCACAGTGAGACACTGGAGGTGGGAAGTCAGCCTTTCTTCTGACTTCTCAATTTCAACATTACCTACTTTTTATTATTAACATTACCTATTATTTTTACCTATAATTTAATTTCAACATTACCTATTTTAATTATGAAGGTATTTTGCATATTTTCAAGAGCTATGTAACTGTTCCCATTCTTCTTCTAGGTTACAATGCCAATGTGGAAAAATATGTTTACAAAGTTGAAAATAATAGAATTTTATACGTTTAAAAACACTGATGATTATAGTGCTCCTACTCTATGGATATTTGATAATAATTTTTTTAAATGGTTGTAAAGACCACATATACCAAGAATCACAAGGTCACATACCCACAAGATCAGGATAAAAACAATAAAGAACCAAACTTGTTTAAGACCAGGTAATGATGGGAATCATCATTAATGAGAAAGGTGAACTGCACGGCAANGAAACTAATTTGACAATAAACTATTTGTAAAAAAAAAAAAAATTAAAATTAAAAAAAAAAAAGGTGAAATACTAGCCAACATGAGCAGCCACTACTCAGCTCTAGTCATTTAATGCCACAGAGCAATGCAGGCCGAATGTTGCTNCTCTCTCTCCTAGAAATAAATAAAAAACATTTAAAAAAAAAAGAATCTGGAGGTCAGGATTTGTTTGTGAAATATTTTACACACTGGCAATTAATTCAATCAAAACAAAAAACAAACAAAAAACCCCACTGAGTAAGCTAATATGAGAGTCAAATAAAACATGAGTATAGCCTAGATTTGGCTCAATGTCCACCAGTTTGAAGTCTGCTCTCCAACTTTGAAAAATGCTTGTGTTACACTGTTTAAAAACACAAAATATTGGAACATAAGTCAAATGATACAAATGCAATGTACTCTCCCCATAAACAGAGATTTATCAAAACTATACACGTGTCACATGTGATACAAACCAGCACTGAAGTTTGTTATCAATGTCTGCTTTTATCTCCATAAAAATAGCACTACTCAGACATTTATGTCACATTGAATTTTAATTCTTTTAAATCTGGGATTGATTTACAAAACCAACTTTAAAATATTCTATACTTTTTAATATACTTGAGCTGAAAATATGTTTCTTCCTCACAAAGAAAACTATAAATGGGGTGCTTGGGTGGCTCAATCAGTTAAGCATCTGACTTCAGCTCAGGTCATGGTCTCACAGTTTATGGTTTCCAGCCCCGTGTCTGAATCTGTGCTGACAGCTCCAAGCCTGGAGCCTGCTTCAGACTCTGTGTGTGTGTGTGTGTGTGTGTGTGTGTGTGTGTGTGTGTGTGTGCCCACCCTTCCCCAGTTCACACTCTGTTTTCTCTCTCTAAAAAGTAAGTAAATAAACACTTTAAAAACAATGAAAACTATAAATAATGCTCAGATATTTAATAAGGTATTGAGTCAATTACACACAGAAGGGTGATATTACACAAGACTACCAATACATATATGTAAAATAATAAAAACTAAGACTGGATTGAGATGATAGACTTTATACATATCTAAACCTCTTCATATTTTAAATTCAATGAAATGAAAGAATATACTTTAAAAGAATAATTTCAGAATTTCAGTGAAAGCAAGAAAGAGTGCTAAGCAGATCACAAATTGTGAGGATTTCTCAAAGGACAGAAAGCAGATGGAAACAGATCAGAGAAACAAGATTAGAGGAAAGCTCAGTTTTAGACACTCATAGGAAAAAACTGCTGTGAAGGCAGGCGCAGTTTCAGGGAGTTTCAGACTTAGAGTCAGTTGAGTAAGGAGCAGATGGAGGTTCTCAGACAACCATTAGGACGCAAAGGTGTTCCAAGTACAGCAAGACAGGGTCTCTCCCTCTCTAGATTATGTTAATGAGTAAATGATTGATGAAAGCAGCTACAATGAGCATTGGAGTTCAGACTACTGTTTGTTGGTAATTCAGGCCTTGCCCCATCACCCATATCTGTCTGCTCGCCTTCTTCAATATGATAATGGCTAAGGATATGTGCTAACCAGGGAAAACAGTAGGGCTAGGGAAGAGAAGGAGAGATGATTTAATAGGATATATGGAACAATGTTTCAAAATATATTTCCTTAGTTTAACAAGTGGCAGAAATTGCCCTGGGACTGAGTTTATTTTTGTGTATGGTGTGAGGAAAGTGATCTAGTTTCATTCTTCTGCATGTTGCTGTCCAGTTCTCCCAGCACCATCTGTTAAAGGGGCTGTCTTTTTTCCATTGGATACTCTTTCCCGCTTTGTCAAAGATTAGTTGGCCATACATTTGTGAGTCTGATTCTGAGTTCTCTATTCTATTCCATTGGACTCTTGATTTCAGCTCGTCATGATCGAGCCCCACATCACTATTTCAGATTCTCCCTCTCTCTCCCTCTGCTTGTGCATTCTCACCCTCCCCTCTATCTTAATTTAAAAGAAAGAAAATCAGTTTGGGGTATCAGAAAGAGCTCGATATTTTTGTGAGAGAGGGGTTGCTGACCAGCCCTAATTTGAAAGAATTGGAAAAAAGAATACACAGGATTGTGAGAAGCATTACTGTGGATTATAACTTATATTTTATTTAATAATCTTTGAGAGAAGCAAGCCAAGACTGAGATCTCTTTTAAATTCTTTCTGGTTGCTGGACTGTGCCCCTCTGTATGCAATTCTGCAGGGATGATCCAGCAGGGCCTTAGTATTCACAAAGGTTAGGGACTTGTGGCCGCCAGGAGTGAAAGGAAAAACAGCATAATCAAGAGTTCCAGCAGCTATGTGGACTTCTTCCCCTATCCAAGATATTTATGTCCCAAATACTAAAATTAAAAGGCATTTCTAAATAGAAGAGCAGCTTTAAAAACATTTTTTAATGTTTATTTATTTTTAAGAGAGAGAGAGACAAATGAGAGTACGGGCAGGGAAGGGGGCAGATAGAGATGGAGGCAGAACTGAAGCAGGCTCCAGGCTCTGAGATGTCAGCACAGAACCTGACAAAGGGCTCAAAGTCATCAACTATGAGATCATGACCTGAGCCAATCATTAACCAAATGAGCCACCCAGGCACCCCAGAACAGCAGCTTTTAATCACTAATAAATCTTCCCTCTTTCTCAAACACATACCCCACTTTAAAAGTGTGCTTTGAAGGGGCACCTAGGTGGTTCAGTCAGTTAAGCATCTGACTTCGGCTCAGGTCCTGAACTCATGGTTCATGAGTTTGAGCCCCGCATTGGGCTCTGCACAGTGTGGGGCCTTTTTGGGATTCTCTCTCCCTCTCTCTCTGCCCTTCCCTTGCTCTCTCTCTCTCAATAAACTTTTTAAAAAGTGTGCTTTGAAGAATTAAATGAAAGAATAAAAATTAGTTAATCTGGACTCCAATTCATTTTTTGGTCATTGTTTTAAACAGAAACAAATATCTCAAAGATTAATGAAGCTTGCTAGGGATGGTGGTTGAGGAAGGTTCATATATTCTAGTAATTCTCCACTTGTGATTTAGAATAAAATCATGAGAAAGAAATTAAACAAGCAATTATGAAAACTCCAGTACTTAACCTTCTTTAATAGGCCCCAAGTGACTCCATATTAATATATAACTCCCAGCAGGGCCTATCCTATCTTTCAAAGTAAACCAAATTTTAATTTAGGGAGTACAGAGTGTTTTTCTTTCTTCACATATTTATATTGCACAAGGCCAAAGACTCTTTTTTTTCTTAAATAGTTTATTGTCAAGTTGGTTTCCATATAAAACCCAGTACTCATCCCAACAAGTGCCCTCCTCCATGCCCATCACCCTCCTTCCCCTCTCCCTGACCCCCATCAGCCCTCAGTTTGTTCTCAGCATTCAAGAGTCTCTCACGGTTTGCCTCCTTCCCGCTCCCCAACTCTTTTTCCCCTTCTGCTCCCCCACGGTCCTCCATTAAGTTCCTCCTAATCCACCTATACGTGCAAACATATGGTATTTGTCCTTCTCTGCCTGACTTATTTCGCTCAGCATAACACCCTCAAGGTCCATCCATGTTGCTACACATGGCCAGATTTCATTCTTTCTCATTGCCATGTAGTATTCCATGGATTAGACAAACCACATCTTCTTGATCCATTCATTAGTTGATGGACACTTAGGCTCTTACAAGATTGTTCAGCCTTCACTGGAAAAATGGAAAATATACTTTAAGGCAAACAGAGTGTCTTTCTGGTGCTCCTAAAATCCAGAACATGTTGATGGTCTCCTCCTCTGACCACTACAAGGTTAACTTTGTTTAACACTCTGTATTATTCTATCATAAGTACCTCATTTGCCATTTCGGCAATATTCTGTCTCTATATTCAGTCAATTTCTTGCTCCTCCATACTCACTTTTTCATGAAACTATCTTTTCTTGATTTTCTATCTTTTTCACTGAACTAAATTCTTACCTCAATTTATCAGAGCATTTACTTCTCTCATTCAAAATCCAATTCAGGGTGCCTGGGTGGCTCAGTCAGTTAAGCATCTGACTTCAGCTCAGAACATGATCTCATGGTTTCGAGCTCTGCATTGGGCTCTGGGCTGACAGCTCAGAAACTAGAGACTGCTTCAGATTCTGTGTCTCTCTTTCTGCCCCTCTCTCATTTGTGCTCTCTCTCAAAAATAAACAAACTTAAGAAAAATAAGTAAGATCCATCCAATTCAAACTCAAGACTCAAGCAGGAAATCTTCATAAATTACACAGTCATGGGGCACCTGGATGGCTCAGTCAATTGAACATCTGACTCTTGACTTCAGCTCAGGTCATAATTTCAGAGTTTGCGGGTTTGAGCCCTGCATCGGGCTCTGTGCTGACAGTGCTAAGTCTGCTTGGGATTCTCTCTCTCTCCCTCTGCCCCTCTGCTTGCCCTCTTGCTCTCTCTCTTTCTCTCTCAAAAAAAAAACCATTTTTTAAAAAGTCACAAACTCAGATTCACCCAGATTCCCCAATGGGATCCACAAAGGTGTTAGAGCTTTGTATATAGTATGTCCTCTAAAGATTTTTAAATTATTATTGCTGATTTATTATCATTTATTAGATTCAATGGCACTTTTCCAAAATGGGTCACCAATCTTCCTAAGATCCAAGAAAAGGAAGTAAACAGTAATTCTCTCCTTAGTTGACAAGTGGAAATAAATAAGTAGTATGAACAAGCTCAAAGTTCCTCATGAAATCAGTTACTGTGTTAGAAACTGATAGCCACAGACTTCAGATCTAGAGGAAACACCCACCATAACCTAACTGGTTCTATTTCAAGCTGCCTCTTCTTTTTTTTCTTTTTTTTTTTCCAGTTTTAACAGTGTTGAAAAAACCTAATTGCTCCAAAATTTAAACTTGATTTTAGGCAATCTGACACTAGCTTAAGGTTTCTCTGGCCTTTTGGAATGGAACATCCCTGGGGGAGGGATAATACTTTAAACTCTCAATTTTACTTTCTGTAAAAGGAATGTTTCAGCTCCTTTCATGAGAAAAGGTTTTGATAATGGATGAAAGAGAGGGCAATTTATGTAGTAGTAGTGATGCCATCTCCTGGGAAGGATGTAAGGAAAAAGGCCCTTGATAGAAAAGCTAGAATCACAGAGACTAACTCTGTCTACTTCATCATGTTTTATTGTTTTGTTTTGTTTTCAAGAGTAAGGTACTGTGTACTGTGAGAGGACAAAGCACCCAACCCAGTCCTGGGGTCTACCAGAATACAAAGCTCCATGGTCAAAGTTTCTCTTTTATTACTATCTCTGGCATCTAAAACATTACCTAGCACACACTATGTAAAAATATTCATTAAATGAGTGAGTGAACTTCTCAGATAAAGTGACTAAGTAAAAAACAGGGAGCAAGGGTGCCTGGGTGGCCCAGGTGGTTAAGCATCCAACTGTTGATTTCGGCTCAGGTCATGATCTCCTAGTTTGTGAGTTCCAGCCCTGTGTTGGGCTCTGTGCTGGCAGCATGGAGCCTGCTTGGGACTGCCTCTCTCTCTCTCTCTCTCTCTCTTAAACTAAACAAACATTTAAAAAAAATAGGGAGCATATTTCAAGGGAACATAATGTACAAATGCACAGTAGCAATGGTCCAGAGATGTACAGATAGTTCAGTATGACTGGAGCATAGAACACCTGTCAAGAAATATAATATAATTATAGACAGATGCAGAGAACTACAATCATAAAATGACCTACAGACCATACTAAGGAGTTTGGGCTTCATCCTGACAAAAATGGAACCATTAAATGAGTCAAAGAATGGCATGAGCATAAGAAGTTTTGGAAAAATCTCTCTGTCATCACTATGCAGGTTAAATAGGAAAGAGCTGTCTAGAGGCAGGGAGATGAGGTAAGAGGCCACTGTAGTTCACTCAAGAAGAATCTGGTATCATTTATTAAATATATGATAGGCATATATTGGCATATGATAGGCATATATACAATAGGCAAGAAATCAATAATAATTCATGTTGAGGAATCACCACTTAACAAATGCTAGAATAACTGAATATTAGTATAAAAATTTTATTTGGATCCATACCTTGCTTAGCACATCTGTGTATCTTTACAATTGGATATTTTAAAAAATAAAGAAAATAAAACAGAAAATAAATCTTTTGTGATAACTAAGAAATTATCTCAGGGGCGCCTGGGTGGCTCAGTCGGTTAAGTGTCCGACTTTGGCTTGGGTCATGATCTCACGGTTCGTGGGTTCAAGCCCCACGTCGGGCTCTGTGCTGACAGCTAGCTTAGAGCCTGGAGTCTGTTTCGGATTCTGTGTTTCCCTCTCTCTCTGACCCTCCCCTGCTCACTCGCTCGCTCTCTCTCTCTCTCTCTCCCCCGCCTCAGAAATAAATACAACATTAAAAAAAAAAGAATTATCTCAGAAGAAATAAGGGGCACCTTGTTGGCTCAGTTGGTTAAGCACTGAGCTCTTGGTTTGGGCTCAGGTCATCATCTTGCAGTTCGTGGATTTGAGCCCCATGTTAGGCTCCACACTGACAGTGCAAAGCCTCCTTGGGATTCTCCCTCTCCCCCTCTCTCTCTGCCCCTCCCCTGCTAGCTCTGTCTCTCTTAAAATAAACTTTTAAAAAATTATCTCAGAAAAAATAAAACAAGAATAACAGTTTATTAAACTGTAATAAAGAAATACCAAAAGGAATACAACAAATTGGGAGAAAGTGATAAAGCATTGTGCAAAATATAAAAGAGGTTTACAGTTATCTAAGGGCAACACCTAAGTAGTCAAAGGAAATAAAACAAATTGAAAAAAGAAATACAAATAGGAAAGGAATCACAGGAGAAAATACACAGTTAAAATAATAAAGAAATTTAGGTTTCCAGTACTACTGCTTAAAACATAAATCATAAAGTATGATGTTGCCTGTGCTGAACTTCGCCTTAGTAATATTACTAGTTGATTCAATCCTTCTGAAAAATAAGCAGTAATATGTAACAAGAACTATAAAAGTGTTCATATTTTTTGACTCAATAATTCCAGCTGGTAATATAAGGAATGTAAAGAAATACCCGGTGTCCTAAAAAGAAAGAGGGAAGGAAGAAAAGAGAGAGAGAAGAAAGAAAGAAAATAATCTATATACAGATGTTCTGAGATGTGCTATTTAGAATAGTGAAAAACTGCAAATCATCCAAGCACCCCTCAGTAGAAGAACAGTTTAAGAATTATATCAGTAAGACAGGATTTGACACAGCAATTAAAAACACATCTGGTGACAAAGGTGAGCAATTAATTTGGAAAAATATAAGTAAAATTTTATTTTTATTGTATTCTCTTTTCTGTGAAGTCACTTATTATGAAAAGGGTACCTATCCAGTTCGTCAGTGAGAATGTCATGTGCATTAGAATCAAAAGCTCACTGAAATTAAGAAAGAGTAACTTACTACTTTATCCTGGTCTCTGGCTCTTTCATTCTTTCACAGTACAGGAAATGGATCTGACAAGACTGATTTTCAGAGTCATTTTGATTATTGCCTTAGTACCTGTGCTCCTGTAAGTGATACCAAGCTAGATGTTTTACGATTTGTTCCAGTTTCTTTCTAAGTGCTGAGGTTAAGCTGATTTTTACGTTTCTTTGCTTTACCTCTGGGCCTTTGCAATTGAGGATAAAGCTTCATCTCTAACTTCTGCGATCTTGAAATTCTTAGACATAAGAAGGGAAAAGCGTGATCTGATGACTACTACTTTTGACTTGACATTCAGATGAAATAAAAGCTCTTTTCTTACTTCTAAAGAAAAAGAAAGAATATGAAGGCAATAAAATCTCACTCTTTCTCATCAATCTTTAAAATTCCACTATCATTTTTATGACCTCTTTTGAGGCACTTTTTGTGTGTCAGTCATCACTGAATAAAGCACCCATCACCAATTTTGGCACAGAGATCCTTTTCCTCTCATTTAGAACAGACCCACAGCTGCACTGCCATGGACTTCAGGGTAACCACAACCTTAACAGTGGAGCCTAGCACATCCTGGTCTTTTCTGAGTATATCTAAAAGCAATAGAAAGCTTTTTAAAATGTAAGTGGTCTTATCAGTAAGTTCCATAAATTACCTTTCACTTGAAGAAATTCCCACAGAGTTGCAATCAGATGCTATCAAAAAACCAATATAAGTCAGGTCAGCCACTTCAGTGATTTTGCTGGACAAATGTATCGTAAGTACACCAAAGTCCCATTAAAAGTTCACCTCTCTGAACCTTCTCCCAAGTGGTAATCAGCACCAGGATCATTTTCCTCTTTTCTCTGATATGTATGTTATGATATTAAAATGACACGATTCCGGCTTGGTGAGTTAAAAGAAAAAAATTCAAAAAATATGGCTCCAACTGACAGCTTTGAAATCCAGGCTGAGTCTTTGAGATAATGGCATTTCCCTATGGTACTACATTCCAGAAGTTTTTATTTAACCTTCTTCTTTGCCACAGTAATTACTTCAAATCAAACTTTGTAATAAAAAACTAAAATGCATAAATACAATAAGTCTTGAAAATAATCTAAGCTCGTATGTTATCTGTATTAGGACACACTAGACTGAATGCCACAGTTCTCAAGACAATAGTAGGTTTAAATGAGTGTCTTACAGTTCTAATAAAATATTGGGGTCTAAAAAACACTTAACTTCTTTTCCCTCTACACAAACATGATCCTTTCATAAACCTTTGCAGGAACATTACATCATCCTATTAACTAAGAACCACCTCCTTATTCTGAATTTCACATTCCTGTCACTGCACTTCAAGGACCCCCACCTATCCTTTCTCTCCTATACATTCTTTCCTCATTAGATTGTGTCTAGTCCTTGGGGCACTTGGTTGCCTCAGTCAGTGGAGCATGCGACTCTTGATCTCAGGGTCATGAGTTTGAGCCCCATGTTGGGTCTAGAGATTCCTTTTTTTTTTTAATGTCTTTTATTTACTCTTGAGAGAGACAGAGAGAGACAGTGTGAGCAGGGGAGGGTCAGAGAGAGAGGGAGATACAGAATCCAAAGACAGGCTCCAGGCTCTGAGCTAGCTGTCAACACAGAGCCCGACGTGGGGCTCGAACCCACAAACCGTGAGATCATGACCTGAGCCGAAGTTGGACGCTTAACCAACTGACCCACCCAGGTGCCCCAGGTCTAGAGATTCCTTAAAAAAATAAAAAGACCTTTAAAAAAAAAAAAAGAATATATCTAGTCCTCAACCTCTTTACCAGTGCATCATTCTATCCTTGTGTCTTGGGGCACCTTGGGGCACTTGTGTCTTTGGGGTTGCTGAGTCAGTTGAGTACCCAACTCTTGATATAAGCTCAGGTCATGATCTCAAGGTCATGAGTTCAAGCCCCAGAGTGGGCTCTGCACTGGCTGTAAAGCCTATTTCACACACTTAGGTGCCTATCCTTGTCTCTTGGCTGTCTCATATGCTATGTCTCTCCCAGTCTCAGCTGGCCAATCCTTCAACTTGCCATCATTTAAATCATTTTGGAAATCAGTCTTCCTCACAAAAACTTTCCCAAGCAACTGGAAGTGAAGGGAAGAGTGCTGCCATTGGACTGTTAAAGTAATAAACTTACTTTATACCAATCATTGGGCACTTGTATTCATCATCAAAAATACTTTAAGTATCTATTTGATCCTAATGAGTTTCATTCGGTGATTGTTCACTTTACATCACAAACATTCACAGAAGTACATTCTCATATAGAGAACAGATCATGTTTCACACAGTCATTTAATACTTTTTTATTATGAAAATCTTAAGAGGATACATACCCAAATCCCAATCTGGAGTATTAAGCGTTCATTCCAGAAACTGAAAAGCACTGACTGACCATCACCAATCCCTATTTCCAAGGCTACCAAACAATCTCACCTTCATTGTTGTTGGATCTCTTCTTCCTCACTGATCTCCATTAATAAAAACAACCCACCAGATGTCATTGTCATTCTAAGAGAACAAACTTTCAGTAGTATGAAGGAGGCAGCTAGAGGAATCTGACTTTTCTACTGTATCTCCATTTTTACTTACACTTGCACTTTTAATTATTTAGTTTCTTCACTAGCAGTGCCAAAGTAGAAGAAAAAGTAAAACTTCACCACCCCAAACAGATGGGATCATGGCAATCTAATTTTAATGATTCTTCTGAGAAACAAAGAGTAATTATCAAAAAATGCCCAAGATAGATTCCATATTATTTAGTACTAAAAAGTTAAGAAATTAAGTTTCAAAAAGAAGTACCACTGAAAAAGGAACAGAATCATGAAGTTGATTAAGACATATGCTATGCATAAATCACTAGGATTATAACATAGGCGTTCACCATTGAGTAGGTTAGGGGATTCATAGCTATGTGCTTACTTAAGCAAACTGCTGTCATTGTCCAACAATTTAAAAGAAAATAGTTGTACAAGAAATAGTGTGACTACCTCTAGGACCTTTCCTACTACTCCATCATTCTTTCTTTTTACTGAGAACAATAGGAATCAAATGGAATTAACTGAAGACTGAATTTTTTAGATCTTGACAAGCATGATGAGAGGGAGATCAGGAGTGCCAAAAAACAAAAACAAAAACCAAACAGGAAAAGGGCAACACAGAGCGAATAATGTGGTAAGAAGTGTCTTAGTCTCAATGGGGATAGAAGGCATATGTATAGAAAGCATATGTATAGAAGGCATAATGCGTTACTTTGAAGAAGAGATGTAGTGTTAACCAAACAGCAGATAGGAAAGAAATGTTAGTGGAGGTCTAATACTTTCAAAGAGACAGAAGTCAACAGTATTGACCATAAAACATTTCTACATTATGAAACCTCAGGGGCCTCTAGCTGGCTCAGTCCATTGAGCATATGACTCTAGATCTCAAGGTCATGAGGTCAAGCCTCACTATGGCCATAGAGCTTACTTAAAAATTAAAAAAATAAAATAAAATAAAAATAACATAACATAAAATAAAATAAAAATCTCAGGCAAGTCCTACTTTAAAAGAGATAACACAAAAACTGAGACTACAGACTAACTTTAATCTAAGTAACCCTTAAGAATCAATGTCAGTTGTATCAGAAAAATAGGTAAGATGCTTTTATTTTTCCTGAGTCCAAAATGAACAGAGATCCCTTGCTTACAGGTCATTTTAAAAAGTCAATTCAAGAAACTGCATATAGTAAAAAAGAATTTTGTCTCTAAAGTCAAAGTCCTATTTTTGTGCACTTTCATAATCATTTCATGAACCTAAAGCCTGACTGTTCTGATTTACTAGAAGTCAGACTCTACCACTGCAAGAAGCACTGTCCCAAAAAAACGTAATAAGCAAAGGAATCACAAACATTATCCCCAGGGCTATACAACTATAGCAACAACTTTGGGCTGTGACTGAGGAATCCAGTGAGGAGTGAAGGCAATTCCTGTAATTGTATTGTTATCCTGCCACCCATACCTCAGAGCCATTTTTTTTTAAACTTAAAATAAACAAAAAGTGAAAGTAATCCTTAGAGATTCCCTGCAGTCCCCAGTAGATGATATAACTCAATTTCCACTTCAATATCCCATTAACTCCAAACAAGGAAAGACAGCTTAAAGTCATTTCCAAGGACATCAAGAGATACTGCAGGATAAGCTCTCAGAATGAAGCTCCTCACAGTAATCCAGATGACAGAAATAGACCTGACCAGAGCCCAGAACAGAAGGAAGAATTGTTTCCTCCCTAACTTGCATAGCACTGTGCTTCTTCCAGTAGAGGAAGGTCAAGCTTTGACTTACAGCATTTCCCCAGGTTAATTAGTAGGCCCCTTCTCATGGTGGACTTCTGGCATGGAACAAATGAGCCACAGGCACAGCAAATGTCTTAGCAAACCCTTATAATAGGGGTTCCACAAGGAACTCCAGCTTGTGTTTTGCAGCCAATAACACTATCTCCAGGTGTGCTGTCCTACTACCAGAATCATTTTCTTTTCTCTAAACCCACCACGCCTCAGCAGGTTTTATCACCAATACCACATCTGTGTCCCCATGCAAGGTGAGACCCATGAAAGCCTGGCATCCCCATCGATCCCTGGGGGAAACAGGATTTGCCCACTGGACTGGAAAAGCTCTGCTTCACCTCTGTAGCTTTCTTTCCCAATTGGGCAATGTAGATTAGATCCCTTGCCCAGGACCCTGACTACTCTTTTTCTAAAAGACAATATCTTAGAGTCGCTACTCCAAGGTAGTTTACAAGTGAGACTTAGATACTATAAAGGAAAAGCTGTTCTTGGGCAACTCTGGGCAACTAAAGAGAAACATGGATAGGTCTAGTGCAATCCAAAGTGAACTTTCTAGAAAATGACCCTAGAATAAATCTTTCTATAATACATATTATTTGTTAGATATCTGAAGCCCATTTGGAAATTTTAAGCTTAGCACTTCAGAAAATACATATTTCTAAACTTTGTTTAGAAACACNGAAACCAACTTGACAATAAGGAAAAAAAGAAACACATAGTTCTAAACTTTGAATAGCTACATAAGTTATAGGAGAGCAACAGATTTACAGCTATACGGATCCACTGAGGATGAACTAATAGGGAGAGAACATAGCATTTCTTGGGTACCTTTTCCTTATTAGAACTTCAAAGCACAGGATACACAGATTTACAAATTTACTTAAAACCCTGACTTAGGCAAGCAGAAAACAGGCTGACATAAACTAGTTGTTTTAACATCAAAAAAGAAATTTTTTCTATGCTATAAATGTTATAGTAGTATCACTGACCAGAAAACACACACACACACACACACACACACACACACACACACACACACACACTGTGTGTTTGTTTCCTTTTCACAAATGACCTCTACTGACCAAAGGATAAATCCAAGCCAAGCCTTTTAGCTATCCAAATTTTTTGTCAGAAGGCTAACCAAAAACCTATAATGTATTTAACCCCTCAACTGCCATTCGTAAAGTCTGTAAACATTACTGTGTTGCCAAGATAGTTCTTTCCACTTTCATTCAAATGGGTATCAAAAAGTAATTATTAACTATCTGAGTAAGGAATATTTAAAATCACTTATTAAAAAATAATGCTTTTGGACAAGTTCACATTGAAAAAAAAAAGGAAGAGAACTGCTAGACAGGACTTAATTCTGACAAGAAAGAATAGATTGGTGGGTGCCTGGGTGGCTCAGTTGGTTAAGCATTAAACTTCAGCTCAGGTCATGATCTCATGGTCTGTGGGTTCAAGCCCAGCATCAGGCTCTACGCTGACAGCTCAGAGCCTGGAGCCTGCTTCAGATTCTGTGTCTCCCTCTCTCTCTTCTCTCCTGCTTGTGTTCGGTCTACCAAAAATAAACAAACATTTTTAACATTTTTTAATAAATTAATTTTTAAAAAGAATTGGTGGCATGAAAAATGACAAAAATCTTCAAAGAAGCCATCTATGTGAAATTCAAGTATCTAATCGCCAAAAAAAAAAAAATAATTCTGGTTGGATCAGACATATAAAGTTAAAGAAAATAGATTACCAAAAGTTCAGAAATAAATTAGATATAAGCCAATGTTCAGAGATCATGAAAAAACAACTTTGAAGTCCCAAAAGGCTGAAAAAAGCAAAAATTTCAACTACATAATCACTAACAGAAAGGAGTGATCTCTAAGTTGAAGTATATTGTCAAGAAACCCTGTGAAACACCTAAACGGTAAAGGAATGTGTTCAAAAATACAAGAAAAAAATCACATGGCCAAGGTCAAATATACAAGAGATGGGTAAATATTTATAAAAAGAATGTTTGGAAGGTAAAGGCCCAAAATAAGCTAGTGTTCACACTCACAGAGGGCAATAGTAAAAGCTCTTTTTAGATGAATAGAAGTGGGGAGAATCAAGAAAGTCAAAGACCACTGTATGAGGCAGAGAAAAAAGCATTTAGTTTCTGTTTCATCTTTCTTTATCCAGATTGAAATTCAACTTGATAAGGACAGAAAAACCTTGATTAGAAAGAAATAAGGCAAACAAAAGAAATAAATTCCATGTATAACATAAGGGACTGCTTAAAATAATTCACTTACTGAGCACTGACTATGTCCCAGGTTCTGTTTCAGGCCCTGAGCATGTAACAGTGAGCAAAGATGACAAAGTCTGTGGTTTCATTACACTTCCATTCTACTGGAGTCGACAGATGATAAACAAATAAATATAGAATACTCAGTAGTGACAATACTTTGAAGAAAAATAAAGCAAGGTAAGAGGATAGAGAGGTACTATTTAGATAATCAGTGAAGGCCTTTCTAAGAAGACATTTAAGCAGTGACTTGAATGAGGTGGAGTGTAAGCCATCCAAGAGAGGCCCTACAGGCTGAAGCAACAACAAATGTAGGGTCCTGAGTGGACAGAATTTTTAAGTTAATGTTTTAAGCAAGAAGGCAACTGCGGCTAGAACAGAGGGAACAAGCTAAAGAGCAACAAGAAATGAAATTGGAAAGATGAATCAACTATGGAGGGCTTTATGTTGCCTGAGGTGGAAATCCTTTGGAGTGTTAGAGCCAAGTAGATATGGGATCTGACTTGTACTTTCAAAGTATCACTCAGGCTACTGTAGAACGGGAAGACTGAGGAATAAGCATGAAAAGTAAACAGACAAACTAGGAGGCCCTTGCAACACCAGGACAAGGATGATGGTGGCTATATGAGTTGGGAGTCCCCAAATCTTTATAAGCTATATCTCAGACTACCTAAAAAAACATACAGATGTGTTATTCACACAAGCACTCTCAATCATTTTTTTTATATCTCACAGAAAACCAGAGTGGTGCCAGAAACCAAGAAATAAGAGTTTTCCCCATTTTTACAAACGGAGGAGAGCAAAGGCAGATTCCATATACTAGGAGTCAAAACAAGCCTCCTATGATAAAAACAAGCCTGACTGGTTTTATTTCCTCTAAGAAACCATCAGATACTTCCAATGTTTTCATATTTCTTTCCAATACTTATTCTCCACATATATAATTTTTCAAAGTTGTAATTCTAACATAGATACATTTTTATTGCCTATTTTAGATTTCTCTGTATTCTAAGCATTACCCTGTATTGTGATTCTAGCATAATTTTTTAAGTAATTGCAAATGAAAGGTAAGACAAGTTTGTAGAGGAGGCATGGAATTTCAGGATATTTCTGCTTATTTCCTGGAGTCAATACACCATACAAATATGGTACAGGTAAATTTGGGATGACAAAGAAGTTATGGCAGGGAAATTATGAAAAAGAACATTTCTTATCAGTATCTCTTTTAATAAACAGAGAATATGAGAAATTCCAGAGCCCTTTCACAAATATGGCTAGAATAAATATTTTTCTTTTATAAATTCTAGAAAAGAGCTTTCTTTCTTTAGTTAGCAAACTAGATGTGAAATATAAGTAAAAAAAAGAGGGAGAAAAAGATTTATTTGTAGCTAGCTGGTGTTTTCTACTTTGTAGTGATATAATTCATCATAGTCTTCAAAGAGCATAACACTTCATTACCTTCTAGTGCTAGAAAAATG
This sequence comes from Crocuta crocuta, assembly GCF_008692635.1. NCBI lineage: Eukaryota > Metazoa > Chordata > Mammalia > Carnivora > Hyaenidae > Crocuta > Crocuta crocuta. Next base: position 9,598,955 of record NW_027530019.1, on the reverse strand, counting down.
TGTTACATCTTCTAAATTTTCTTAAGCCAATCAGTTTGCGTTGAAATCTTAAATATATACTACCCTTTTTCTTCTTGGGGGTAACAGATACCATTTTATTTTTACAATCCAGACAATGGTGCAAATCAACATCAGTTTTTCATGTTGAGGATCTAAAAGAAACTATTTGAAATTGAAAAACATAACAATATAAGTGATAATTGTAGATAAGATGGCTGTTTAAGTTCACACTTTGAACCCACACCTCTCCCTCTACTCCTGCCAACTCATGTAATAGTGATAGACAAAAAATAAAAAGTAAAAAAAAAAAGTAAAACCCTAGCTGTTGTATTAGACAGGATTCACTTGCAGGTATAAAAATCCTTTGGCATTTCAAGTATAATCAGAATTAACACTGAAATGCTAACATTTAGATGCCAACAAAATAGTTGTAGGAGTTGGAAGAGCGGGTTCTATGCTAAACCTTGAGAACAAGCCTCAGAATTGACACAGAAGTGGCCTGCCAAGAAAATGGCTACCTCTGCCAGAAAGTTAAAGCACAGCATTGCTCTGCTAAGTGCTGGACACAATCATAATTCCTTAGCCACATCCAGGAATTGAGCACCCACCAATGTGATTGCTGGGTCTAAAAGCACAATGTCTGAGGTGCCTGGGTGGCTCAGTCAGTTAAGTGTCCAACTTCGGCTCAGGTTATGGTCTCATGGCCCATGAATTTGAGTCCCACATTGCGCTCACTGCTGTCAGTGTGGAGCTCACTTTGGGTCCTCTGTTTCCCCTCTCTCTCTTAGCTTCAGTTACAGATCAGGAAATTGCTGCCAGAATTGATGACTTCAGGTGGCACAGCCCAGGGCTGCAACCTGGGGATCAGAAACAGCTGCAAACTCTAATCCACTGGACCTGCTCCAGCAAAACTAATGCCACGTGTTCAATTCTCCCCACTGAACTCAGTTCTGAATTTGAGTCTCATAGAAATGAATGTGATTACTGCAATCTGAACTATATCAGGAATCCGAGATGTAAGAAGCCTACATGGTAATTTTTACTTTCCAGTTCATGTCGTAAAAGAAGGAATACTAGAAGGAAGTTGAAACAGATGCTGAGTTATCCCACAGTCATACCCAGGAAGATGGCAGTAAATTATATGAATTCTATTGTTATACATTAGTTATAATAAATATTCCCAAGGACTATAGATAGAACAGAAACACAAAGCAGTGAGTAAGGCTTAATGGGCTCCAAGTCTGGAAGCAAGCAAAGAAGGCCAGGAATTCAGCTTCTGTAGGTTAATGAGAATTAAAATTGCCTCACTTAAGGCATGTAATTGGAGCCAGCTCATTGCTTAAAACCAGGGAGTGGGCAGAACTCCAAAAATGAGACTAAAAAAAGCAGTTTATGTGAAGTTGTACAACAAAAGAGGCAGGAGAGGCCAGGACCCAAGCCAGCCACTTGCTAGCTCAATGGCTGGATGTACATTATGACCATTATCATGAAGATCAGGAATCCTGAATTTCCTGTGGAAATAAACAGAGGCAATCACAAAATGGCTAGGCAAAGTAGGGTGATGTGAAATGGATAGTGACTCTCACTTAAGCTCTCAAAACAAAATTCCAAATACATAAAATTAACACCACAATTAGCAACGAAATCAACTAATGAGAAATTAACCCACTCAAGACAAAATGAAACTATTAGAACCATCTGAAATGACCTCAAAGTAAATATGTTTAGGATTCTCAAAGAGATAAAGGAAGGAAAAACAGCCATAAAAACAGACATTGAAAGTGTAATCTCAGTACCGATCAAGATAAATACAAATAAATCCACACCTGCACGTCATTGTGAAGCTGTAGAACATTAAGGTACCATAAAGAAGTATTATCTACCTAAAGGGACACCTAGGTGTTTCACTCAGTTGAGGTTGGACTCTTGACTTTGGCTCAAGTCATGATCCCAGTGTCACGCTTAGCATGGAGTCTGCCTAAGATTCTCTCTCTCCCTCTCTCCCTCCTTCCATACCTCTCCCCTGCTCAGGCTCATTTTCTCTATCTCACATTAAAATAATATATTTATGTATTAACTACCTAAAAAAAGAAAAGACTGACAGCAAACACTTCAGCAGCAGTAATAGATGCCTTGAAGATAATGAAGTTATATAACAAAATATTAAAAACAAAAGAACTGTCAAGCTAGAATTCAATGCCCAGCTAAGCTATCATAAAGAATAAGGACAAAATAAAGACATTTTAAGGCCTACAATGACTGAGTGTTCCGCTGACAGATTATCACCAAAGAACTGATGTATCTTAAGAGGTACTTTAGAAAGGAGAGCTCAAAGAAGAAATCAAAATATCCTGGTGGCCCCACAAATAAATAAAGCATATTATCAAATGTACCTCATTGTAGATTACAAAAAAATTATGAATTTTTCATAATTATAAGAAAAGTGGCAACATAAATGAAAACATTATGTCACATTAAAGAAACCAGTAACAAAACTACATATTGTTTAATTCCATTTATATGAAGTGTTCAGAACAGGCAAATCTACAGAGACAGAAAGTAAATGGTGGCTGCCTAAGTCTGGAAACCAGAGAGGGAATGAGAAGGAGGCCAAACGAGAATCCTCGCTACATGATTGCCTTAAAGGGGGACAAAAGGGTCTAAAATTAGATTGGGGTGATGGGCACACAGCCCGATGGAATAAATTACAAAAGAGTGAATTATATACTTTAAATGAGTGAATTGTAAAATATGTGAATTATACCTCAATGAGTAGTTTTTAAAAGTGGAACTGGAAAGAAAGATGTTCATATACATTTAATATCCTTTTAAACTTTGATAGAAAATTTTGTAGTTATATGTGAATGTTAAAAACTAAGGAATAAACATTACGAGAACAGAAAGGTCATCTATGCTTCTAAATCAGTAGAGGAACATAAAAGATGATACTGATAATTTTATCCATCTAAATGACAATAGAGGGGTGCCTGGGTGGCTTAGTAGGTTAAACGTCCCACTTTGGCTCAGGTCATGATCTCATAGTTCGTGGGTTCGAGCCCCGCATGGGGCTCTGTGCTGACAGCCAGCTCAGAACCTGGATCCTGTTTCAGATTCTGTATCTCCCCCTCTCTCTGACCCTCCCCTGCTCACGCTGTCTCTCTCTCTCTCTCTCTCTTTCAGAAATAAATAAAACATTTTTTAAAATTTAAATGACAATAGAAATAGAGACGAGAAAATACACAAGAAAATAGCAAAAATGAGTTCAAATCTCTATGCGTGTGCACACACACACACATTTGTCTATTAAAAGACAGTCTATCAAGATTAGGTTAACAAAACCCAACTAGAGACACATCGAAAGCAAAATGACCTGGGGCACTTGGATGGCTCAGTTGGTTAAGCATCTGACTCTTGATTTCAGCTCAGGTCATGATCTCACATTTGTGAGATGGAGCCCCACAATGGGCTCCACACTGGATGTGGTACCTACTTAAGATTCTCTCTCCCTCTGTCTCTCTCCAAAAAAATTAAATAAATAAATAAACAAATAAACAAACAAACCAAAGAAAATGATCCAGAAAATTTGACAATAGATAGTAAACAAATATATTTGGTCAAAATTAAACAAACTGGGGCACCTGGGCAGTTATGCATCCTATTCGTGATTTTGGCTCAGGTCATGATCTCACAGTCTTGAAATCAAGCCCTGTTGTACAAGAGGCTCTGTGCTGACAGGGTGGACCCTGCTGGGGATTCTCTCTCTCCCTCTCTCTCTGCCCGTGCTTGCTCTCTCTCACAAATAAAGAGGGGCGCCTGGGTGGCTTAGTCGGTTAAGCGTCCGACTTTCGCTTAGGTCATGATCTCGCGGTTAGTGGGTTGGAGCCCCGCGTCGGGCTCTGGGCTGACTGCCAGCTCGGAGCGTGGAGCCTGTTTCAGTCGGTGACTCCCTCTCTCTCTGACCCTCCCCTGCTCACGCTGTCTCTCTCTCTCTCTCTCTCTCTCCTAGAAATAAATAAAACATAAAAAAAAATTACAAATAAAGAAACATTTTAAAAAACTAAACAAAGAAAAGCTGGTAAAGCAATACGAATAACAAAACAGAACTTAGGATATAAAACATTAATAGGAGCAAAATATGATATTACATAATGATAAAAAGAACATTCTACAAAGAAGATATAATGAACATATACAATAAATAAAGGCTCTCAAATGTATAGGAAGCACAACCAGATACCATTAACAAGGCAAAACAAACAAAACTACAATTTTGAGATTGTAAAACCACAGGAATTTTTTTTTAATTNTAGCCACTCTGACTGGCGTGAGGTGGTATCTCAGTGTAAAACCACAGGAAATTTTAACACTCCGAAATCAGAACTGCTGATCAAGCAGACAAAAATTCCCTAAGGGTATAGCGAATCTGAATACAATAGTAAGTTTGATCTTATACACAACACACACACACACACACACACACACACACACACACACACACCACATACTGATATAAAACCCTGTACCAAACAGAAAAGAATATACAGTGGTTTTAAGCACACATAGACATTCATAAAAATTTACTGGAACATATCAGTCCCCGAGGTAGCATTAACTAATTTCTGAAAACAAATCTCATCCAAACACAGTCTCCAAGCACAATGAAATTAGAAATCAATAATAAAAAATAAATATGAAACAAACAATCTTATGTTTGGAAATTTTTTTAAGGTACTCAAAAATAACTTGAAATAAAATCAAAATATAAATTAATATGTATCAGACCTGAAAAATAATGAAAGTACCATTTATTAAATCTTGTAAAAATGCCACTAAAAGGGTAAAGAGAGATAGTCAAGAATAGAATAATGATGTCCACTATCATCACTTCTACTCAACACTGTTTTAGAGGTTCCAGACAGTACAATGGTACAAGAAAAAAATATAAAATAAAAAGGAAATATCAAAACATTAACATTATTTGCATGTTATCATTACTTTCATAAAAAATCCAAAAGAATCTACAATTACAACACAGAGAATTCATAAAGTTACTGAATATAAGATGAACTTAAAAATATTGGCAGTATTCTTATATTCCAGAAGTATTCAATTTGAAAAGGTAATTTTAAACAGGAAACCATTTCCAATAGCAATAAACACTGTAGGGCAACTGGAAATAAATTCCGTAAATGATGTGTAAGGTTCTACCAGAGAAAAGCATAAATTGTATTAAAAACTCAAAGAAGAGCTAAAGAAAAATATGTTCTGAAATAAAAAGACTTGATACAATAATTGTACCAATTCTCATCAAATTACTCCATAAAAAATCAGCACAATTCTAGCAACTATTTTACAGGGAATTTTTATGGAACTTAAGAAAGTCATTCTAAAATTCATAGAAGAAGAAAGAGCCAAGAAAAACCCGGATAATTTTGAAAAAGAAAAAGAGGTAAAATAATTAAAATAGTGTGATTTTAGCTCAGGAATAGACAAATAAACCAAGGGAGCATAATAGTGAACTCAGAGATAGTCAAGTGCATCTACAGAAAATTGGTATTAGACAGTGGAAGCATTCCAAATCAAGGCTGGAAATAGTTTGTTTAATAAAATGTGCTGGGATAACTGGCTATGCACATGGCAAATCAGATCTCCACCATAGAACCAAATAACATTGATGGAAACAAACTAAAAAAACAAAAACAAAACAAAAAACCCTAAACATGAAAAGCAAAACTAGAACTTTCCAAAAGAATTATAACATTGTAGTTCCTTTGACCTTCTTTCTGGATACAGTTTCTAGACTCCAAACAATCCTAGCTGTTCTCCTCCAGGGCACCCTGTACTCAGAACTGAATCTTTGTAATCTGGAAACTGCAGAGTAAAGTGGGAGCATAATTTTTTTGTGTGTGATGTTATTAGACTTCTGGTAACACAGCTTACCTAAGACCATACTAGCTTTATTTCTTCACTACAAAATAGGACTGATGAACACTGCATTCACCATCTATTAAACACCTACATCATTTTTTCATGTGCTACACTTAAGCCAAGTCTCTCACATTTGGGGCTCATTTGTATAGGGTTTTTTTTTGTTTCCTCTGTGTACAAAGTCTTATTCTTACATCTAATTAATGCCATCATTAAACTAGGCCTGCTGTCTTTGTGACGACTTTTTCAATATCTTCCTATGTCATCAAATGTATTCATTATCCCTTTCCACACTAGGTCATTCACAAAATCAATACGCATGACTTCTACAAAGGGAGTCATCCACAAATGGCGGGGGGAGGGGGGGGAGAACACATTGATGAAGAAGTTCTAACAGGAATGCTAGAGTATAACACAAAATTTCCTGCATTGATTCATTAATGCATCCATTTAACTGTATTAGCAATTGGTCCATATTTTCCCCCTGGCCTTCAAAAATACTATGACATGTGGTCAAATGTCCTACTGAGTTTTGGCTAAGCTCTGCTTATTGCATTTCCATGATCAGTCAATCTACTAAACCTGACAAGAAGTGAGGTAAGTCTGACATAACTTGGATTTAGTGAACCCACAGTGGTAGCATCAAATAACTTCAGCTTCTACTCTTAGATCATTTATTAATTAACATAATAAAATCATTTATTCATAATTTAAAGTATATTAGAAATTAACATAAATTATAAAAGAGACTAAATTATGACGACTCCATACATTCATAACATTATTATAGTCTCTGAGGGGGAACATGTAAATATGAAAAAAATATCTATCTCCATAATGCATAGGCCAGAAAGTTTCTTTAAAATCTAGCATTCACACCTACACTGTTGGTGGGAATGTAAACTGGTACAGCCCCTCTGGAAAACAGTGTGGAGGTTCCTCAGGAAACTAACAATAGAACTCCCCTATGACCCAGCAATAGCACTGCTAGGAATTTACCCAAGGGATACAGAAATGCTGAGGCATAGGAGCACATGTACCCCAATGTTCATAGCAGCACTCTCCACAATAGCTAAAACATGGAAAGAGCCTAAGTGTCCATCAACAGATGAATGGATCAAGAAGATGTGGTTTATCTATACCATGGAATACTACATGGCAATGAGAAACAATGAAATCTGGCCATGTGTAGCAACATGGATGGACCTTGAGGGTGTTCTGCTGAGCGAAATAAGTCAGGCAGAGAAGGACAAATATCATATGTTTGCACGTATAGGAGGATTAGGAGGAACTTGACGGAGGAACAAGGGGGAGAAGAAGGGCGGAAATGGTGGGGGAAAGGGAGAGAGGCAAACCATGAGAGACTCTTGAATGCTGACAAAAACTGAGGACTGATGGATGTGGGGGGGAGGGGGGATGGGCATGGAGGAGGGCACTTTGGGGATGAGCACTGAGTGTTATGTGGAAACTAATTTGACAATAAACTATTTGTAAAAAAAACACAATTTAAAACTAAAAAAAAAAAATCTAGGATTCACAGAAGAGAACTGGTAACTCTAAGAAATGGGGCCCCACTTGAGGTGGGGGAAGAGTTTGGGGAGGGTGATAAATATAAAAGGATTATTTTTGTTAATAAGAATTACTTTGACTATTTAAATTAGGAGAAGGAGCACAGGACACAAGTAGGCAAATTCTGTACTTCTAAGGGGAGGGTAAATAAGGTGTTGCAAATGCAGGTAAGAGTTAAAAAAAAAACCTCTGTTCCAAGGTAACAGGGGTGCCCCACCTGAACACAAAGAATGTACCACAATGCAGTGCAGACCAAAAACTGAAAATGGAGACTAGAAAATATTCTGCCATTCTCACAAGGCCGGCTTTGAAACTTTCTCATGTAATCCTCTTATTCAATCCCGTCATGAACCTCTCAGAAATTTACTTCTATCTATAGCTTTCTTAATGTCCCACAAATACAGACTGTTCACTCTGTAAAGTTACTATATACCCATAGATGGACACATGGCCAAGAATTTTCACTAACCACAAAGGGCCATGAGCCGGAATAAATATTTTGCTACTTGAGGCACCTTTCCAAGGGTTTGATTAATAAAAAAGATATTATTAGAGAATTATTAAATAATAACCAAGACATTATTATTAGAGATATAATTAGAAAATTATTAACTACAAAAACCATTTCTGGAGACAAAGAAATGTATTTCCCAACAAACTATACACTAGAGGGATCAGACTGCAATACTGGATAGTAGACAATATTATCTTTGTCTGAAGCTCTTTTTCTTTAAAAGGAAAACTTAAAAGTTTATTAATTTGAGAGAGGGAGAGAGAGCATGCATGAGGAGCAGAAAGAGAGGGTGAGAGAGGGAATCTCAAGCAGGCATGGAGCCTGTTGTAGGGCTTAAACTCATGAATTAGGAAATCACGACCTGAGCCAAAATCAAAAGTTGGCCACTTAACTGACTGAGCCACCCAGGTGCCCCTGACGCTTTTTCTTTTTTTTTAATGTACAATTCCATGTATATTAAGTTCATTTTTTTTACAAGTAGTTTATTGTCAAGTTGGTTTCCATATAACACCCAGTGCTCATCCCCACAAGTGCCCTCTCCATGCTCATCTCCCCTCTCCCCCCCACACCCATCAGTCCTCAGTTTATTCTCAGCATTCAAGAGTCTCTCATGGTTTGTCTCTCTCCCTCTCCGCCACTATTTCCCCCCTTCTTCTCCCCCACTGTCCTCCATTAAGTTCCTCCTAATACTCCTATACATGCAAACATATGGTATTTGTCATTTTCTGCCTGACGTATTTCGCTCAGCATAACACCCTCAAGTTCCGTCCATGTTGCTACACATGGCCAGATTTCATTCTTTCTCATTGCCATGTAGTATTCCATGGTATAGATAAACCACATTTTCTTGATCCATTCACCTGTTGATGGACACTTAGACTCTTTCCATGTTTTGGCTATTGTTGAGAGTGCTGCTATGAACACGGGGGTACATGTGCTCCTATGCATCAGCACTCCTATATTCCTTGGGTAAATCCCTAGTAGTGTTATTGCTGGGTCATAGGGGAGTTCTATTGTTAGTTTTTTGAGGAAGCTCCACACTGTTTTCCAGAGGGGCTGCACCCGTTTACATTCCCACCAACCGTGTAGGAGGGTGCCCATTTCTCCACATCCTCGCCAGCATCTAGAGTTCTCTGATTTGCTCATTTTAGCCACTCTGACTGGCATGAGGTGGTATCTCAGTGTGGTTTTGATTTGTATTTCCCTGATGAGGAGGGATGCTGAGCATCATTTCATGTGTCTGTTGGCCATCTGGATGTCCTCTTTGGAGAAGTGTCTGCTCATATCTTCTCCCCATTTCTTCACTGGATTATTTGTTTTTTGGGTGTGGGGTTTGGTGAGTTCCTTATAGATTTTGGATATTAACCCTTTATCTGATGTGTCATTTGCAACGATCTTTTCCCATTCCGTCGGTTCCCTATAGTTTTATGGATTGTTTCCTTTGCCATGTCCTGATGCTTTTTCTTGATTGTAAGTGAGAAATGGAAATACAGAATTCCTAAAAGCTAAAAACTATAGCCAGCTGCTATGCATGACTATGAAAGTTCACCAGTACCTTGTAGTGTCTAATATAGTAGACACTCAAGTTTAAATTTGTCTGCTTTTCTGTAGCCAGTTCCCTTTCATCAGCAGCTAAGCAATAATGACTACATCATTTAGATAGTATGATTATCATTAAATACCTATTTTCTTAGAGCTGTCAGTAGAATCTTAGAGCTGAAAGACAAGCTAGAAGCCACCTAAAGCAACTACCTAATCTTTAAGGAGGGAACGGCAGACCCAAAGAAAGAACTCAAGAGCCCAAATTCTCATGATTAGTTAGTAGTGAAGCGGAACTAGAATCCAGATCATGAGGCTCCACTTTTGCAGGTACTAATCTTGGTTTGCCAGTCTTACTCTCCTGAGTAGGGTATTTTTTTCATCCTGTTTAAGCATTATTGACCATCATTAGGACACTGCAAGGCATCTGACAAAAGCCTTACAACTCTAGGAAGGTACAGAATACATTGCACTGCTATAAAACATAGTATTTTGGAACTGAGTCTTTTGAAACTATCTTTCCATATCTCTGCATCTTACACATGAGCAAACAGAGGTTACAGGGTTTGCACAAGCTCCCAATGTGAAGTGCAAAGTCAAAATTAACACCTGGCTGCCAGGGTTCTTCACATTTCATTGTAGGGCCTCTCTTTTCATTTCTTTTCCTATTTTCTAAAAAAAGAAAAAGAAATAAAATACAAAATACAAAAAAAGAAAAGCTTCTGCTTAAGAACAAGAATTTTGTAAGGTGAGGCTATCTGTAGAATAGGTACAGGTATACCTCAGAGATACCACAGGTTTGGTTCCAGACCACCATAACAAAGTGAATATCACAATAAAGTAAGTCAAATTAATTTTTTGGTTTCCCAGTGCTTATAAAGGCTATACTGTAGCCTAATAAGTGTGTAATGACATTATGTCTAAAAAAAAAAACACATGCAGGGGTGCCTGGGTGGCTCAGTCAGTTGAGCACCCAACTTCGGTTCAAGTCATGATCTCATGATTTATGAATTCAGGCCCCACATCAGGCCTTCTCTGCTGCCAGCACAAAACCTGCCCCTGATCCTCTGTCCCCTGTCTCTCTGCTCCTTCCCCCTTGCATTCTCTCTCTCAAAAATAAACAAACATTTAAAAAAGCAATGAGCATACTTTAAAATATACTTTGTTTAAAAATGCTAATCATCATCTGAACATGAAGTGAACTGTAATCACCGATCACCACAACAAATATAATAATGAAAAACTTTCAAATATTGCAAGAATTACCCAAATGTGAGGCAGACACACAAAGGAAGCAAATGCTTTTGGAAAAACGGCACTGAAAGACTTGTTTGACATGAAGGTGCCATAAATCTTTTATTTGTTAAACAACAACAACAACAACACTATCTCTGAAGCACAGTAAAACAAGGTATGCCTATATTATTTCTATCAACATTTCTTTTTTTCAAGTAAAACACAGCTGCAAAAGGAACTTGTAAATAAATAAGGGCCACTCTGCCTCTGATTCTATCCACCTATGGGTTGACTGCGCCCTGCTTTTTATCCACTAGATATGGACAGAGGTTAAGGCCAAGACACAAGGCAGGGAAAAGTCTGGCAATGAATCAGTGAGCATAAAAAGAAATGTGCTCAGGAATGTACACCAACTTCACTCACTGAACTTCATGTGATGTAAGGCTTTAAGCTATAGAGTGTCTTGGGCCCAGAGAACTTTGTGGTTCAAGGACTCCAAAGGATCTTGGACTTCTAACAACCTCTCTTTGCAGAGACATCCTGAGCTAGATGGTTTCCGGTTACTAGCTTGAAAAGCTAACTACCATTTACTGCTTATCTATTTCAAATACATCTTCCCATAAATAACAGGCATTTGAATGCTCACACAACTCATAAATATGCCATTGTTATATTTAAGACAGTCTATTCATTTTCTCCAAACAAAATACTTCTAGAAGATAGAATTTGCAACAAAGTGAGTCAAGGCTATAGGACATCCAAACCTCCTAAATCATGAGAAGACTGAGGAAGCCCATACTTGTTCCCTTATAGTAGCAGGCTACAAAGAAAGCTGGTTTCCAGTGCAGCACTGGTATGGGAGCCAGGACAGAAAAGACCCCTGGTTGAAACCTGGCCAGAATCACACCATCGCAGACTTATTACTTAATTTATCCTGATAAATTGTTCTGGAGGTGGAAAGTTCTTACTCTTCTCAGTTTACTAAGATTTAAAATTAAAATTTCTAGTAGAATCCCAAGAGGATATTTAAAGTGCAGCAGTCTACTTCCCCATTTCTGCTGCTTCACTACTGTTTCTGCTTGACAGACGTACTTATGAAGGCCTCCTGCAAACATTTGTCCTGTGGACCTAATGCTCCAGGCCATCAGAGAGCTGGCAGATAGCAAAGCTTTACAGAACTGAATGCACCTGCTACTCACCATAGGCCAAGGTGGGAATGGGAAATGTTCACCTGTTAGGATACCATCAACTTGGTACAGCATTAACACTTAATTCTCTAAAGTCAACCATCTCTTTAAAATCACTGTTACAGTTAATGTATTACTTTTCACTAATCTACCAGGGGCTAATTGCTGGTGTTAATAAGATATTTTAAGTGTTTTTGGCTCTTAGAATAAGGTTTGGCAGAAAAAGGTAAATGGAAACTTAGATGAAATATACATTACAAAATAGTAAATTTGGAGTAAAATCCATTACAGTATAAAACTTATCTGAACAGGACTCTAACCCAGCCCTAGACTGCTACTGAGTCTGGATTTGTTAGCATATTACTTTTGGTTACAATTTTGATTGCAGAGTAGAAGTCCAATTATGTTTAATATGCAGCAGGGACACATGGCTACCAAGGATAATTCTGCCAAACTGAATGAGAAAGTTCAAGATTTAACACATGTAATTTAGTGAGCACATTTGGCCACTAATAAAATATAATCGGCCCCTTGTCTTTCATTTTAATCATCTTTATTAGAAGAAAAAATACATCATACTAAAGGAGTTTACCATATGGAAACAGCAACTTAAAATGTAATACTCTATTACCATGTAGAAAATTAATACATTATGGTTTTGCAAAGTGGAAATGGAATTGAACTTTCATGCTGACATGAACTTAAGCTGAATTTTGTCTTTTCAGCTTTAATGACTTAAAACACAGGTGTTAAGAATAGATTGACCAATACAGTACACAAGTATTTAGTCTTCCCTAATTACCATGTTACTTCTGTATCTACTTACCTGTTTGGTTACTTAAAGAACCAAAGCTTTTTCTTTGGGATTAATTTAGGTTTCAATCCTATTCAATAGTGTAAAAGACTATTTATGATTTATAATCAGAGCACATTTATAAGATGCTTCTGATTGAAAATTGCTTGATACATACTGCTAATTAAGTTTTAGTGAACTGCCATCATTGCAAAACAGCCAACACTTAATGGATAAAGCCTTTAATACGACCACTATATAATGTCTTTTCTATTTGGCCTGCTAATTCATGCTCTGATGTACTATAGATAGTGCCTATATGAAACAAGTTCTATACAATTATCACAATCTTAAAAGATGAAAAGTTCTGAATACTTTACAGAAAGATTCTGGAAATCACAGAGCTCTCTCTAATTGTTTTAAAAGGCCATTTCTTAGATCCTCTGGATTCATAAAATCCTCATTTGCCCTCTATCCATTTCCAAGAAAATATTAACAAACTGCATTGACCACGTGGAGTTCCTTCAACAATGAAATGCAAATTGAAAAATCTTCTGTGAAATGAGAATCCAATACTTTATCACTCATTGCTTGCTGCCTCATGACTTTCTTCTCTTCATATCACATCACACTGAAGAATATGACCACTTATAAATCTTTCTCAAAGCGTGCTCCTTGGAACACTGGTATTCCACAAAAATGTGTGTTCAACATAAAACATAAAAGACATTAGCAATATTTAAAACTTATTTTAAATATGTCTAAGAAAAACACTATGAATCTTTACAGTTATTACTGTATGCAAATCTTTAAGAAATTACAACCTCAATGAAATAAAAACATATTTTGACAAAAACTTGTATGCAAATGTTCTTAGTAGCATTATTCATAAGAGCCAAAAGGTGCAAACATCCAAAATGTCCATCAACTGATAAATGTGAAAATACATTGTGGTATGTCTAACTGATAAATGTGAAAATACATTATGGTATGTCTATACAATGGAATATTATTCAGCAATAAAAAAGAATGAAGTACTGGTACATGCTAAAACATATGAACTTTGAAAACATTAAGTGAATGAAAGATCCCATATTGTATAATTCCATTTATATGAAATGTTCAGAATAGGCAGATCTATAGAAATAGATCAGTGGTTGTTAGGGGCCTGGTGGTGCTGAAAAGCCACTTAATTGTATGCTTTCAATGTATTATACGGTATATGAATTATGCTTTCATAAAACTATGTTTAAAAAGAAAAATAAGTACTTAAACAGACACTTCACTTTAAAAACTCCAAAAAGCCATCAATAAACATATGAAAAGATGCTCAACTTTATTAGGCATTGGAGAAATACAAATTAACACCAAAATGAGACAGCATCACACACTACCGTAATAACTAAAATTAAAAAGATGGAAAATAGCATGTGTTGGTGAAGATGTAGTATAGTGTACATACACCAGTGATAAGAACTGAAGTTGTACAGGCACTTTAGAAAGCTATTTGGTAGGGATCCCTGGGTGGCTCAGTTATTTGAGTATCCAACTCTTGATTTCAGCTCAGGTCATGATCTCAGGGTTGTGGGATCAAGTGTCAGTGCTATTAGTTTCTTGTGTATCTAGAAGGCTCAGTGCTAGTTACATGGATATTCTTTTTGTGATAACTCATCTAGCTGCACACTTACTAGCTGTGTCCTTCTTTATATATATTTAATACTTTAGCTTAAAAGTTTTTAAGCTTTTTAAGAGGTTGTGTGAGGGGGGGATGGAGTAAATCGGTAACAGGCATTAAGGAATTTGCTCCTGAAATCATTGTTGCACTATATGCTAACTTGGATATAAATTTTTTTTAAGTTTATTTTTAAAGAGTGAGTAAACTAAAAAAAATAGTGCATAATAGCCCAATACCAGACAATGCCAAGAAAAGCTGACCTATCATTTACCCAGAGTATTTACCCACAGTTACACGGAACGTGCATTGCAAGTTCAATACATGCTGGTCTATGTTATGAATACTGTCATTTTGTTTCAACATATTTGCAATATTTTATTTATTATATGAAATAATGATACCACTCTTAGTTTGGGTGAGCTATGGCTAATTCACAATCTATACCCAACCCAAGCAAGCAAGAAGCCAAGCATCTTCAATGTGAAAATAATCATAGCACTTGGTTTCTAAAAAATCAGAAGGTGAGCTGCCAAACTTGAATTTATAATTTTCAGAGCCGTCTACTTCAAGAGCAGATTATTGCAAACCTGCAGTTCGTGTTCTTTCTTTTGTTTCAAAAAGGCTCTCTTAAATGGGCTGTTGCTGCAAACAAAACTCTCTCACAACAAAATAACTGAACAGACTGGATGCAATATATACTATGAAGAGGGACTGAGCAACAAGGTTCCTAATAGTAAACAGTAGATATGTACAAAATACAAAAACATTGCTCTCATTTTTTTGTTTGTTTATTTTTGAGGGAGAGAGAAAGCAATCAGGGAAGGGGCAGAGAGGGGACAGAACCTCAAGCAGCCTCCTTGCTGTCAGCACAGATCCGGACATGGGATCAAACTCACAAACTGTGAAGTGAGATCATGACCTGAGCCGAAATGAAGAGTTGGACGCTGATCCAACTGTGCCACCCAGGTGCTCCTGTAGTTTTCATGTTTAGTGTAGTTTCATGGTTGTATTTGAAAACCAAAAAAATCTGTATTTAAAACATTTGTTACCTTGCAATTTTTAAATTCTTTTTGTTATTAAATTTTTTATCTGTGGATTAAAACCCATTTAAAAAAAGCAAAAGACTCAAATTCTGATCATTTCTTGCAGTAATTAAGTCCTCTACAAAACTGTTTTTGCTATATTTTAATCCATGAACTATTTATACATCTCATGTATTTCACTTTTTACATTTTTAAATGTTCCATGGTCAATACATTTGGGAAACTATGACCTAGAATTATCTTCTCAATTTTAAAATATCCCACAACCTGAATCCATAATCACTACCTTGTATAGTCTCACAAGGTTAAAAATTGTTTATTCATTAATTTAACCCCTTCCCTTTATTTTTTTAGTAACCATTCACTGGATGCAATAAGGAGNTTATGACACATCATTCATTCATAAAGGGAGAACTGAAGAAAAGATAAAAGCTGTAGAAGCTATAAGTGTACTGAAAAAGACTAATGTTTAGTCTCAATAGACGTAAGCCAGTCAACTCTATGCCCAAGTGCCAAATAAAGGTATTTATATAAATATTCTTTTAACTATGAATAAGGGTCAAAGATTATGCTTTAAAAAGTAAACTTCAGGATTTTGTAGTAGGTTTTAGCACTCTAAACTTCCCTTAAAACATGTAAATCTAATATTTGATGTTTACACATAATATTATATGTTTCCAGTAACATATAAAGTATGAAAATTGAGGAATACCTCAACTTTTGTATGACCCAGGCAGGCTGCTGCTTCTAGCACTAAATCTTCCCTACCATTTGGAAGTATGAAAATGGGATTCGATATACAACTTGACTTATATTCACTATTTATTTGGCACCATGATAAACATTGTCAGTACACAGTTTAAACTGAGCCTTCTAGATACACAAGAAACTAATAGCAACAGGTTGCCTCTAAGAGGACAAGCTGGGAAACTGGAAGTCAGGAATGGGATTGATCAACTTTTCATTCTCTTTTTGTTTGCATGCATTAATTCTCTTCATGGAGAGCTGAAATCCAAATCTCCTCATATATTTCATTACTGTGTCTGTAGACTAAGCCTCCTTTCTTCTTCAGAAGACCCCAAACCCGATCTCTTAAAAAGTGTAGTTCATGTCAAAAAACACTTAAAGAATCCAAAGTATGCCTCAAAATCTTAAATACCAGCCAAACATTCAAGAATAATCCATAAGCATCAATATAGAACATGTCCTATATTGTAATCTATAAATTTCCTTCATATTAAGAACTAAAGCTTCAGAGTTATTCCTCTTTAAAGAAGCGTGGATTATTTGATTATATGAAAGACCTAGTAGATGTTTAAATTGTTAGTATCACCACAGCACCCTGCAAGTAACAGTGTTTACTTGCTTGCTTTCTTGAAAAGCATTTTTCCTCATGGGGTGCCTGGGTGGTTCAGTTGCTTAAACAACCAACTCTTGGTTTTGGCTCAGGGCATGATATTGTGGTTCTTAGAATCCAGCCTGGCCTCAGGCTCTGCGCTGACAGCATGGAACCTGCTTGGGATTCTCTCTCCCTCTCCCTGGCTCTCATGCTTTCTCTCTCTTAAAATAAATAAATAAATGTTAAAAAACTAAAAAAATGAAAAGCATTTTTCTCTAAAGTATACATACTTTGAGACAAATCAATCAACAAAATTACAACATCTGTTTTGATCAGAAAATACAGAATATCCTTAAAGTAAATACTTTTGCGATGCACACTAGAAGTAATAAACATCCTTCTTTCCAGTTGCTACTTACATTTTAAATGACATATTGGGGAGCAAAAAGACATTCAGTTACATCAATGTACAATGTGGCCCTAAATTACCAGATGACTCAAGGCTAAAATCTTAGAGGGAGGCATCTTAAAATAACAATCAGGTTGTTTTATCAGTATTTATAGATTTAGAAAAAGAATATAAGTAACAGATATGACTTTAAAAGTTCTTAGCAGGTAAATCATACTCCTAACTACTTTTTCAAGGTGTTGAAACAAATTTCTAAATGTGTTGTGTGAAAAAGAACTACTGCTAAGTCATTTATATCATAAATTTTAAATCCAAAATACCACTAGCTCCACAATATGCAAATGTACAATCTAATTTCACTTTAAATTACTCTCACTTCCTTTCTTTACTAGGCTCCCAACAGGAATGAAAATGAAAGAGTACAAAACAGGAAAGAAAATGAAAGAAAAAGAAAATGTAGGAACTTTAATCAGATCTGCATGACTCATGTTGTGTAAATTGGAAATTTCTGATTTGAAGCCTTTAAAAAAAGAAACTTCAAGGACCCTTCAAATTATATTCAAGTCATATGCCTGATTAGACAATTGAATCACTTTACTGGACTACACTTTTTTCTTGATTCAGATCTCTTCTCTTGCTGCCACAAATGTTTGTTCAGTGTAAATGGAGTGATGAGGATTGACCTTTCTAGCTGAGCAGCTGGCTGAACAGGATTTTAAATGGTATGCTTAGGATTTTAGTTCACTCAATTTAAAGCAAAAGGAAGTGAAATAAAAATTTATGGAAGACAGATCCACATATCTAATTTTTACTCTAGGAATTGTAAAGCCTCTGTCACACCCCTTTTGACAAATTCAGCATCTCCCATGAAGGTGAAGTGTAACCAGAAGTGAAATGTTGAACCACTACTGTGAGAAGTTAGGGGCTCCGAAACAGACTTAGTAACACCTCTGTCTTTTAAGAATTAGTCCCATCTATTTTCCTGTTCTCAGGGGGGAAAAAAATTTAACAGAAGAGAAAGAGAAGAAATTGCTGTGCCCTTAAGCTCTGTCTAGTACCTTGACTCATTCCAGCATCTTCTCACTGATTTTCTATTCAATAGCAATGAAATAATACTTTCATTTCTTTCTTTTGTACCTCATAACCTGACAAAGCAGTCTTCAAAACTCACTACTCTGGTTATTTAAGACAACATATATTTTCATCATTGTGCTAAATTTTTCTTCTTCCTAATCCTTGTTCCCCTCACCCAATTACTGTACACTCCTAACTCAGCCCATCACTCACTAAAATCATAAATATAGGTGACTATGTGCAACTGCCTGAGAAATTACATACTCAAAACAGTTCTCAGAAACAAAATTCCAAGTATATCTAATTGGAAGGGGAGACAGCTTACATTTATGAAATTTCTTTTAGACCTGCTACCTGATTTCAGTCAATGCTAGCACATGAGCAAGTGCTAATTTGCATAGCTGATAGGAAGCTGAGTTCAATCACTTATTCACAGCAGGCACAGTGTTAGAAGCTAAGGATTCAGAGATAAAAAAAAAAAAGACTTAGACTCTTCATTCAAAGACTTCAAAGTCTAGTGGAAGAGAGATAAACATAAACCTATAATCACAATAACATCGTAGATGTGACATGATAAGAGTATGAGCAGAGTGGCATGGGAGGACAAAAAAAAAAACAAAAAAAAACAAAAAAAAACAAGCACCTAACTCAAGTCTAAAAGAACTGGGGAAAGCTCCAGAGACTCTAATGCCAAGGTGGCATTAGAATCAAGTCTGGGGAGATCTTTAGAAGAAATAGGGGTGGAAGTATGGAGGCAGGGCATTCCATTCAGAGGGAAGCAGCATGTAAAAAGACACAGATGCTTGGCTTGAGACGATGGAAAGTTTCTGGAAATAGAGAGTGGTGATCGTTACACAACATTATAAATGTGGTTCATGCCACTGAATTGTGCACTGTAAAATAGTAAATATTACGTAACGTATATCTTGCCACAAGAAAAACAAAAAGACACAGATGTGTAGCAGAGCAGAAACACCAAATAAGGTATCTGTAAGGAAGACTAAGTGGCAGGAGAAAGAATGGAAATATACCACGGCTAGACCATAAAGGGCTATGTATCCCATGCTTAAAGTGTGTGGAGGCTTATCAGAGGGGAAGAAGAACTGTAAGCTTCAGGAAGGATTGGGAGGCTATACATAATCCAGATGAGAAATGAAGGTCTGAATTCTGAGAGGCAGTGGAGACAAAAAGAATGAATAGATTTCCAAGATAGCAAGACAGAAGAATAAAGAGGACTTGGAGGCTAAATGTGGAGTAATGGGAGGAGTCTGGAATTCCTCCCGGGCTTTTGGCCTGAGCAATGAGGCAGACAATGGCACCATCCATCTAGAGTAAAATTAGGGGAAGCATGAAGTTGGATTGGGGAACATGGTAACTTCTGCTTTTACCTGCCATGTCTGAACCCTTGTGAATAAAGATGAAGACAAGCAGTGAGAGAAAGTGCAGGACTTCTTCAGTTAGTATATGGACTTTGTGCTTACTTTAAGGCTCAGGCATCAAAGCACGGCCCAGATCTGAAGAGGAAGTCATTTTTCCCCACCTCTAAACAGAGCCCAGCACCTCTCTGTCAACCCAAAATTAAGGACTTTGATAGACTTGGGAGGCAGCTTCTCTGGCAAGGCCCTGAGGTTGTCTACAATACCTTCAGTGAGCTCATCAAGAACAGCCTCTCAACGAAGGTGAGCCAAAGATAAATAAATAACATAGCTGGCACTTCATGATGGCCATTGCTGACATTTAGGTCTCTTGGAAGCAACTAGGGAAGTTTCATAGGATGAACCAAAATCTGACAGGTTGGAGATAAGTTATTATCATCTAGAGAATAAAAATAGGACCTATTTTATTTTCCTGGGCTACTGAGGTCTGGAGCTTACCAATTATACAGTTTAGCAAAAGCGAAATCATGTTATTCACTGCCCATTTTGTAGACTCCTCTGACACCTAACAACATGGTGAGCATCTTTCTACGTCATAACAATCTTCTACAACTTCATGTTTAAAGAGGAATAGTATTTGATTATAGACCATAATTTATTCTACAAGTCCCCTATTGTTGGACATTTTGGGTTGAATGGAGCTTTTTGAGCTAATTTTTGTAATCAGTTAATCACATGTTTATGACACTTAGGAATATCCAATTTGTCCTTGTCCATAAATTTCCCTTCATATCTAATTTTTTAAATACCGATATAATCAGCTAAAAGAATGCACAGCAACTTACTGGCCCTGATTTTTTTTGAAGAAGAAAGTAAATTCTTGTTGGGGGTGCATTAATTTTACAAAGCCACTAGTGTACCGTACTGTAAAGTGAAAGAGGCAGGTAATTCGCTATATGACACCCTGGTGGCACAAAAGAATAAATGCATCTCTAGTAAGTGAACCACACATTCTCTGTCAGCAGGATCAAGTGTATTGTTTTATATATCCTTTCCTGTCCCACAGATGCTTATTGGCCCCTCTCTAAGTTAGCCATAAAGTCAAGCAAATAAGCCTCTACCTGTGCTCTTGCTGTTCCTTCTCCCTGTAACATCCCTCCTCTGATTTCTGTGCCCAACCAGTTCCTACTTGGCGCTCAAGTTAGTTCAAGTGTTAACTTTTTCCAGAAAGCTTCCCTTCACCACACTCGTCCTTAGCCAAGTGTTCCCAAAGCGTCTTGCTTGGACTACCGAATACTTAGCACAGCTTATAATGGTGATTTGATATTCACCCACCAAATCATAAGCCTCTTTAGTCTGGGACCTTGGCTTTCACTTTAACACCTCCAGGGCCTCCACAATTCTTCTTTAAATGATTACTAAAAGGAATGCTGATTTAAAAAGTGCCATAAAGTTTCACCTGCCTATCAATGTTATCCACCAGTAATGTTTTCTTTTTCTTAAGCCATGAATATTAGTGTTATTTAATCCTGCTTCCATTCTTCACTGATTTTTATTTTTTAAATATAATTTATTGTCAAGTTAGCTAACATACAGTGTACACAGTATGCTCTTGCTTCAGGAATAGATTCCCATGATTCATCACTTACATATTACACCCAGTGCTCAACCCAACAAGTGCCCTCCTCAATGCTCATCACTCATTTTCCCTTCTCCTCCACCCCCACCCATCAACTCGCAGTTTGTTCTCTGTATTTAAGAGTCTCTTATGGTTTGCCTCCCTGTCTGTTTGAAACTATTTTTTTCCCTTCCCTTCCCCCATGGTCTTCTGTTAAGTTTCTCAAATTCCACATATGAGTAAAAACATATGACACCAGTAATATTTTCTATTGAGAGAATCAAGCAACATGCCTAACTATGAAAGCTAAGTACAGTGTTCCAATAAAATACAACAATAATTTGACAATGCATAATCATTATTGTGATACATGGTAATTAAACAAACAATAAGCAATTGTATAAATTACCATTGATAACTACCAGGAATGCAGTGGGATGGCATTCAGTAACCAACTTCTCCCTCCATCAGAAATATTACTAACCTCATCTGGCTCTGCTTCTATGTAAATGTCCTAAGCCCCCAAACTGTCCCTCCACACTCTCTACTAAAATGACTATTTTCTTAGGAAATAGGGTTCAGCTGAGAGATTTCTTTCTCTGCCTTTGTAGTGAGCTATTACTATCATAGCCTTATATTCTGCCATCCCTTCCTGCGATTTTTAGGTAGAAACACTTCCTTGAAGGGTTACAAGAACCTTGGACTCCCCCCTTTCCTTCCCAATGCCAGGTGTCTTTTTTAAATAGGTACAATAGGTTGAATGGTATGAATGTCCTCTCTCAAAAATCTCACCTGTAGATTACGAGGCATTCTATCATTTACAGACTGATTTGGGTTAACTAACAAACACTCATCTCTCCTACCACCAAAAAAAAAAAAAAGCAAACTAACCAAGACAGGTTTATTGGTCACTTGGGTGGTACAAAGTAATAATAATTAATATTTGATAACAATATTATATAATAATATTGTTAAATATTAAAATTTATTATAATTATATTAGAATAATAATTAATCATACCAATGGGATGGGTTTTTTTTTCCAATGGGACAATTTTGAGGGAACGTGAGGAAGGGAAGGAGCAAGTGGAACTGCTATAATAGGGTGGTAAAAAAATCTCTGCCGATGAGAGAACAAGAGATGCCAACTAGAAGAGAAAAGAAACTAGGTGAATTCTAAAGACAAACTCCAACTTTCCATCTATAGCTACCCAAACATCCCTCCTTTCTTTCTTTCCCCTCTGAAGGCCAATTTCCATCCCCACACTTTCAATGTGAAGAGATCATTTAACTTTTGTTAGTCTTAAATGTTACATACTACTTTTCCTAATAGTTTGGCTATATAGAGTTTTCTTATCTTGAAAACGGGGATAAGACCATCTTGTCAGAGACCAAGAGAAGTAGATGATTGTCCAGGAACATTTCAGCAATACCTCATTAGTCTAAGAGAGGCACTTAAAATACAAGTTCAAAGTTCTTTCTTCCTCAAAATGATTGAAGTATTTCAGATTATAAGTAAATGCTGAGGGTGTCTGGGTGGCTCAGTCAGTTAAGTGTCTGACTTCAGCTCAGGTCAGGATCTCATGGGTTCGTGGGTTCAAGCCCCACGTTGGGCTCTGTGCTGACAGCTAGCTCAGAGCCTGGAGCCTGCTCCTGATTCTGTGTCTCCTTCTCTCTCTGACCCTCCCTTGCTCACGCTGCCTGCCTCTCCTCTCTCTCTCTCTTTCTCTCTCTCTCTCTCTCAGAAATAAATAAAAGATTAAAAAAAATTTTTTTTAAAGTAAATGCTGGGGTGGGGCATGCCTGGGTGGCTCAGTTGGGTAAGCATCTGACTCTTGATCTCAGCTCAGGTCTTGATCTCAGGGTCTGAGTTCAAGTCCAATGCTGGGCATGAAGCCTACTTACAAAAATAAAATTAAAAAAGTAAATGCCGGTAGGTCAAAGTTCATTAGGAGAACTATTCATAATAGTCAAAAAGTAGAAATAATCCACTGTCTACCAAATGATGACTGGATAAACAAAAGGTAGTATATCTATACCATGGGATACTACTTAGCAATAAAAAGGAATGATGCACAATAATATGAATGTATCTAATGCCATAGACCTGTATGGTAATATTAAAAATTAAGATGGTCAATTTTATGTTTTACCAGNGGGATGTGTCAAGTAAGAAGTTGCTGCGGTGGAAGTCAAGGAGGTTGTTTCCTGCTTTCTCCTCTAGGACCACGGTTTTTTTTTTTTAAAGGAAGGAAGTAGTGATATCTGCTACAATGTGGGTGAACTTTGGAAACACAATGCTACTGAAAGAAGTTATTCACAAAAGGCTACATACAGTATGGTTCCATCTAAATGAAATGTCCAACACAGGCAAACTTCTAGAAAGTAGATTAAGTGTTGCCATGGACTGGCAGTAAGAGAAAATGAGTAGTGTGGTGGTGGTGAAAATGGTCTAAAAATAGAGTGGTAATAGTTGCACAACCTTGTGACTACTCTAAAAACCAGTTAACTATATTCCTTAAAATGGTGAACTGTAAGGTTAGTAAATTATATCACTAAAGCTGTTATTTTTTCAAAGTCAAATGCTGGCAAACAAAGTACTGCTGATATTCCTAGGACATTTCAGAAACATTTAGAAAATCAAGATTGGTCAGAAACTACATAATTGATCTATCTGTATACCAATACACACACACACACACACACACACACACACAAATAAGGTACAAAGCACAAACTCAACTAATATCATGAAACTAACAACAAATAGATCACTTAGAAAAGAAACAAAATTGACAGGAATTTTTTTTAATGTGCAGAATTATACCTCTCACTGATTTAAAGGAGTCGTAATATGTAATGAATGGTTAAGAATTCAGGCTGTGAAATCTAATGACCTAGGATCTAATCCTCAGCTCCATCACTGGCTCTGTGATTCTAGGAAAGTGACTTACCCTTATTGATATTTAATTTCTTTATCCAACACACAGGTAGTATTCTAATTTCTTTTTAATATTTGTCTCTTTCTTTGCCTTTGTCTTTATATTTACATTTCATTGCCTAACACTGAATTTCTTCTCTCTGCTATCTTTCTTTAATTAAACTTTACCAATTTGGGATTTCTGTCATCTTCTTTAAATCCATGGGTTTTTTTTTTCCTGCCTCCAGACTAAAAATCTAATGTTCTCAGGGGCAGCTGGGTGGCTCAGTCAGTTAAGTGTACGACTCTTGATTTGGGCTCAGGTCGTGATCTTACAGTTTGTAAGGTCAAGCCCCTGCACTGTCAGTTCAGAGCCTGCTTGGGATTCTTCCTTCCAGTAAATAAATAAACATTTAAAAAACAAAAAATAAAAATCTGATGTTCCTTTGTCTTAAGACTCCTATGTTCTCCACAGCTCTGCATCTTCAGAGCTTAAGTTATGCTTGAGTCTCTCAGGACATCATTAGGGAAAGCACATAGCATTTCTTGATTGTACTCAGTGTGTCTACTTCTCAGTAGACTGAAAAATCTTCAAGAGCAGGCAACAGGCCTGTCTGCATTCCTTACTATACCCTCTGTATATGACTAGTACCTGGAAGGGAGCAGGTGGGCACTCAAATAGTTTTTAATAACTTATTAAAAGTCCTATTACTTATTCATCATCCTCATTGGACTCTCCAAAGCTGAGCTGCTCAGAACCTGGCTTCAGTGCATATGGATATCCACCATTTGCTAATAAGACTCCAAACTGAACCCACATGAAGCAAAATGCTCAAGTGTTCATTCTTTACTTATGTGAAAGAGAAGAAAGTATCTAGTGAATAACAACTTCTGCTGGGTCTCAGGCAAAGGTAAAAGGCTGCTATGTGTCCCCCTCTCCTTTCTTTGCCATGCTAAGATTCTTAACAAGGCCACTTTCCTCATTGCATGGGGAAAGTGTGCAGCCAACTAGAGCC
Organism: Crocuta crocuta; assembly: GCF_008692635.1. NCBI lineage: Eukaryota > Metazoa > Chordata > Mammalia > Carnivora > Hyaenidae > Crocuta > Crocuta crocuta. The sequence goes on along the minus strand of NW_027530019.1, from coordinate 9,573,719 downwards.
CTGAATGTTACACAGTCAAGTGCTTCCACTGCATTCCATAGGAGCCAAATTAAACATAGATGGACATCATCATCCATTTTTAACCCCACATTCTCTATCTCTGCCTTTCAACTAGCAAGAGGGGTCTGTCAAATCTGTGCTTCGCTTTATGGTGCTCTTTAACCACTGCACCACCTTTTGGCAAAGCAAAACAGATGGAGCAAAGACAAACTAAAGACAAGAGTCCTCTCTCGCATCTCACTATTCTCCCCACCTTTTATATCTGTAATCTCAATTCCTTCCACACATGGTGTTTTCTTTGGCTTCCCTGAACATCTTTGCTTACTAGTGCATATCATCATCTCAGAAGATTCCAAGAAGACAAGCCCAAGCTTTTCTCATCTAACTTTTTGATATTACAGTCTACTAACACATTTCCCAGCGAAAATCACATTCCCCCACGTGATCAGAGTACATTCTTTGGGTATATTGCTTATTTTTGTACTCCAAACACACTCATGTGTTTAAAACACATACTTTCTCTAACTTTTATCAATTTAACAACATCTACTGACTACTTACCATGCACAAAGCACATATTATTGGTCATTCTTTGTAGATTCAGAACAATTCTTCAAACTAAATAATGGAGGCAACTATGCATGTATATGGGAAACCTCTCTGCCTTCCTCCTAATTTTGTTGTAAATCTAAAACTACTCTAAAAAAAATAAAATAATGTCTTTAAAAAACCAGTCTTAAGGGGCGCCTGGGTGACTTAGTCGGTTAAGCATCCGACTTTCACTTAGGTCATGATCTCGCGGTTAGTGGGTTCGAGCCCCGCGTCGGACTCTGTGCTGACTGCCAGCTCAGACCCTGGAGTCTGTTTCAGAGTCTGTGACTCCCTCTCTCTCTGACCCTCCCCTGCTCACGCTGTCTCTCTCTCTCTCCTAGAAATAAATAAAACATTAAAACTTTTTAAAAAAATAAAATAAAATAATAAAATAAAAAACCAGCCTCAAGATCAGAGATCATATATGAAGCTGGACTGTAACACACTCATAAATAGCATCATACAATAATAAAAATTAACACAGTGCTGGTCTATTCACAAACAGGATAAGGGAGGGATACAGAAAGTAAGTTTTAAAACTCTTTTCATATTTTGATGGATACATACATATAATTTATTTTTCCACCCAGTATATGGACTACCTTATATATTTTATGAGTCTTGGTGGGACATACTATAGAAACTGAAAATATCAGACACTTACTTTTCCTGCTTCCCTTGCAGCTAGCATATGACTTGGGCTTGGCCAATTAGATACTCCTATCCTAGATCTTGACTCCAAAGCTGTAACAGTAAAGAAGAAGGGACCAAGGAGAATACATTCTAATGGCAGATGCAAGCAGCAAAGATAGTTGCAGCACCAATATCAAGTTACAGGGGCAGAACTGGCAGCAATGTGGCACAGATGCCTAGTTTCCAATAGCCTTGGTGATGATAGGACAAGCTGTGGCATCCAGAGTTCACAGACAGAGGCAGCAGTATCCTCTCCAGACAGGGTCTGTAGTGTTAATCTGAGTTCTGGGTGCTCCCAAACCTGTATTGCTATTGTCCATTTTCCAAGCCTTCTCTATATTCTTCCTATAAATTTTCTGAGCTACTCATGTCCTTTCTATAAATTTCTGTTTAAGTCAGCCAAAGTCAGTTTCTGTTGCTTGCAACTAAGAACTCTGAAACGATGAGCTAGTGGCTAGCAGGTAGCAGATGTTAATCTAACTCCAGCAAGTTAATATTTGTTGAGGACCCACTCAGTACACCATAACTTTTTGGGGGGGTCAGATTTAATCAAGTACAATTTACAAAAAGTAAATTCACCCTTTTTAAGTAAAGTGTTTTGACAAATGTTACTGCCATATAACCACTACCACAATCAAGATATAGAATGTTTCCATCACCTAAAAAAATTGCCTTGTGTCTTTTGAAGAGAAAACTTTTTTAAATGTTTGTTTATTTTTGAGAGAGAGAGAGAGAGAGAGAAACAGGGCATGCATGGGGGAGGGGCGGAAAGAGAGGGAGACAAAGAATCCAAAGCAGGCTCCAGGCTCTGAGCTGTCAGCACAGAGTCTGAGGAGGGGCTTGAGCTCATGAACCACAAGATCATGAACTGAGCCAAAATCACACACTTAACTAAGCCACCCAGGCACCCCACCTTATATGATTTTGTAATCAATTCCTTCTCCATGTCTTTAGTTCCTGGTAATACTAATGTGATTTCTGTCCTTGTATTTTTGCCTTTTCCAGAATGGCATATAATGGGATTATACTGGATATAACCCTTTTTGTCTGGCTTCTTTCACTTAGCATGATACATTTTAGATTCATCCACGTTGTTGCATGTATCAATGGTTTACTTCTTTTTACTGCTGAGTAATGTTCCATTTTATGGATGTACCACATTTTGTCTTTCACCAATTGACAGATATTTGGGTTGTCTCCTACAGTAACCTTTTGAAACACAGAAATTTACCAAAATAGTTACACTCTACTTTCTGGGAGCTAAAATGGTAAGAATCTTAGAACAATGTGAAGGAAATTGTGTATCCTATCATAAAACATTTCGTTCTGTTTTAAAAACTGATACATACTGGGGCGCCTGGGTGGCTTAGTCGGTTAAGCGTCCGACTTTCGCTTAGGTCATGATCTCACGGTTTGTGGGTTCGAGCCCCGCGTCAGGCTCTGTGCTGACTGCCAGCTCAGAGCCTGGAGCCTGTTTCAGTCTGTGACTCCCTCTCTCTCTGACCCTCCCCTGCTCATGCTGTCTCTCTCTCTCTCCTAGAAATAAGTAAAAACATTAAAAAAAAAATTTAAAAACTGATACATACTGAGATACATATATTTAATTTTTCTTTCAGTATCCCCTTTTCGTACATTGCTAAAAATAAAGACAACATTATTGATCCTTCCCTATGACACAATAAAATCATAAGAAAAATTCATCTTTTCCCTGAAAAATTTCTTCAGAGAAAATAACTAAAGAAATATATATATACATTTTTGTTTCTCCTTTGCTTAGTAATACCACTGTAGTATAATGCAGTAAAAAAGCAGAATGCTACTTAGTGCCACCTTCTCTCTTAAATCAACTAAGTTCCTAACTCTATAGCAATTTCAAAGCTATGGCCAGTTTTCAAGCTGTGGTAATTCATTTGACAGGAGAAAAATCATTCTCCAAACCTATTTTCATGAGTCTCAAGCTTTATAAACAATATGGTTAAAGGCTGTTATAGTCAGTTCATTCAGCTTCTGAATATTAAAAGAACTAACATTAACACAAATATTTCAAAACATAGAAGAAAAATTGGTTCAGAAAAAAATATTAACACTACAACGTAAAACAGAATTCCAGCCCTAACTCTACTGATAGAGTTTGGGCATGAAGGCTGTATCTCCACAGCATCTCCTCTAGTCATGCTGGAAAAAAAAAAATCCTTGCCACATCTTAGATTCTAATACCTATTGTAAGGCTTTTCGAGATTTTCAAAATTATAGATTTGCTTAACTCTATTATTTTGTCGATACTTTACGAGGATATTTCCCAAGTACATGAATTCCAGTCAAAGACAGTGATAATTAACTGTAATTAAAAGTTAAAAACACTAAAACTCCTAGGCAATCAGGGTACATATTTACACGCATAATAAGGAAAGTCAATTCAGTTCACTTATATATAGCTAGTAACTGACCTAATACTATCCTGGATAAATTATGGAGATATTATCCAATATTTATAAAACAGACGGGAACCATATACTGCAGCATACAATAAACCTCAGACACGAAACCATGAACTTGGTCATATCACATTTACTGCTTGAGGCAAAAATTTTTCTGTCATGTAATAGTTCTACTGTAAAGTAAAACACATGTATGGAAAAGAGTCACTGTGATTTACCAAAGTCCACCCAAACCTTGAACAACACAAAACAAGCAAAAGAACTGAAATTTATCTTCCTATCCCGCAGCTAACCATTTTTTATGTAGTCCCAAACTTAATATTCAAGTTCTCCCTCATTTGTTTTGCTTAAGAAATAATGTGGGGAATTCAAAGGACTAGAGATAAACAGGGGCTCATAGTAGTAGCCAACAGTAGCAATACTAGAGAACAAAATCCTCAACTGGATAAGAACACAATTTCAACCTTCCAGCAACCTGAGGTATCCAAACTCCAGAGGGATGCTGGAAATGAATAAGGACAACTTCAAAAACTAGCCTATCTGAGAAGAAAACAGGTGAACTCCTGTTTTGTACCTCTGGTGACCAAAAAACTGAACTTTCCTGTCTTTATGTCTTAATAGTTTACGATGTTAATCTCTGTCCAGCAAAATGAAATGGGACATTTACTGCTTTCTCAAGTTAAAAGCCAGTTTAAGCAAGGTAGAAAGTAAGCTGAAGATGAAAGGTAAATTGGGGTAGTTACTAATACAAAAACAGATTCTGAATGCTGTACAAAAGTGAAAGGACCCTGACAAAAGCAGGAATGATTTTATTAAATTGACAAACCTACAAGTTTAGTTTAGGATTTAATTATTAATTTTGTAAAAAAAAAAAAAAGTCATGTCATCCTAAAAAAAGAGTAACTTGAAATAAAGCATCTTTTTAAAAATATTTCAAGAAATAAATTCTTTTTTTTAAGTTTATTTATTTATTTTGAGTGAGAGAGCAAGGGAGGGGCAGAGAGACAGAAACAAAAACAGAGAATCTCAGGCAGGCTCCATACTGTCAGGGTGGAGCCCATAGTGGGCCTTGAACTCAAGAACTGGAAGATTATGACCTGAGCTGAAATCAACAGTAGGATGTTTAACCAATAAATTCTAAGTGTGTTCTCAAACTAGAGTTCTCAAGACATTTAGGAATTAGAAATATCATTAAAACAACTACCTACAAAAGGAATAATAATGATAATCTAGGAGATATTTCTAGTATTTCAAAAAGCCCAATGGAAGTTCTACATTGAGTCTTAAGATTTCTTGGTATTACATTATTTCATAATGAACAGATATTCTCACTGGAATTTATATGCTCTTCATTAATTAAAATGGGAAAACTAATTATTACTAAATATATTAATATAATTGGTTAAATATATTGGTTAAAAATCTTTTAAAAACAATCCATAGGAGGAAAAGTAATAAAGGAGTTCTGTTTAACTGCCCTTGTAGCATACAGCCTCCAAACCAAATAACCCTCATAAAAGTGGAGGGGAGAAAAATTCCCATTTTAAATGTTTTTAAATCCCTTCTGAACATTTAAGCAGAGAGACCTGATAATCAAGAAATTTGAAAAGGTTTAAATCATATGTAATATAGTTTAAGAGCAGCTCCTGGAGTTAATAATATCATTTCCCTGAGTCTTTCTGGAAGACAGAAGGATATAAGAAATAAAATTAAAACTCTGCGTAACTGTAATACCCAAACATAATCACCATGAAGATTTTAATGTATTACCTTCTGTAATAGGTTGAGTAAGTGCCTCCTTCTACATTGGGTCTAATCCCTGGAACCTGTGAATGTCACCTTTTATAGAAAAAGCTCTTTACGTAAGTAATTAGGATAAATTAAGTCCAGGAGATTATTGTGAATTATTCGAGTCCTAAATGCAAACACAATTATCCTTCCAAAGGAAAGGCAGAGGAAGCTTACACACAGAAGAGAAGGCAGATTGGAGTGATGCAGCCACAAGCCAAAGAGTGCCTGCAGTCAGAAGTTAGAGGCAAGGAACAGGTTCTCCCCGGGAGCCTCCAGTGGGAACACAGACATACTAGATGTATAATATAAACCATTTATGTAACCATCCTTCTATTTTATCTATGTTCGGTTTTTTTCACTTTTATAAATAATGTTTTAATGAACATCTTGGTATAAAAATTATTTTCTTGTATTTTTCATCATTTCCTTAGGAGTCCTGAGGAATTCCTCAAGTTGCCAATCTTTTCAGAAAGACAATACCAATTTAAACACACACTCAGTGTATTCTTACCATAACTAAGAATTATTTTTGGTTTTTGCTAACTAAAATCATAAAACCTGGCATCTCATTTTAACTCATAGTTTTCTTGCTTACTAAGGTGAAGTAAACATTTTTCACATGTTTATTAGCCAATTTTAACTCCTAATTATATTGTCCATTGGGTGGCATTTTCCCCCACTGAGCTACTAGGTTCTTTAGTGTTTAGATAATGAGTTTTCATTATTATTACTAACGATATTAATCTTTTGCCATATTAGCTGCAAATTTTCTTTCTGAATTTTTGCTTGCCTTCCAGCTTTTGTTTCTGATGTTTTGACGTGAAGAAATTTTTAATTTTCATGTGACAGATACATCTTTTGATCTTTTTCCTTTTTGATTTCTCCCATCATCTTTATGCTTAGAAAGTTCTCCCCATGCAAAGATTAAATAAATACTTCTAGTTACTTCTAGGGCTTTTATTACTGCTTATTTAGAAACTAAAGTTTATCCAAAGTGAGAAATTGTCTACTGAGTTTGTTTTTGTCTAAACTCAACTGAACCAAATGACAATAGATTTAATATCTTCCAGCATCTTTTAATCCAACTAATTCATTAGTAAATATTTTTCTAAGGAATCTGTCTTTATCAATTGTACTTTTCAGTATAATAATATTAACAGTACACAAAAGGACCCATAGGTTCCACCACCGAAGAACTAGTATTGGCCTAGAGCCCTGGATTAAGAAAAATGCTCACTAGTGAAAAGTACCTATAGCACTGACCATGGTCCAGGAAGGAGAGCACAACAACAATGCTCCCTCTTTCCTAGCACCTGGATCCTGCATCCTGGGCTTTATTTCTCACCCTCTCTACATGGCCTAGTACAAGATACACAGTCAAGATTTTTTGGGTAACTGAGTGACATCTAATCCAAGGCCTCTCTCTCTGAGACATTCTAAGCACTTTAATGAGGCATTTCATAAATACAATATATCTTCAAATTTATTATAGAGCCACTGTTCAATAAAGCAGAATATTGATTCTATTTATCCTTGGTTCTAAGACACAATGAAGCTAATAGATCAATTAACAGTACAATCTTCCAATCAAGTAAAGCATCTAGAAACTCTATGACCAATCAATAAATAGATAAGCAATTCTTCATTGGAAAGAGAGAATAGTTTACTCAACTGTTAAGACAAGCTGCTAGAGTAAATCAAATTGTCTGCATTTAGAAAATACATCTCTTAGGGCACCAGTCAGGTAAGCATCAGACTCTATTTTGGCTTAGATCATGATCTTGTGGTTTCTGGGAGAGCCACATTGTTGTTAGCACAGACCTGCTTTGGGATTCTCTCTCTCCCTCTCCTTCTGGTCCTCTCCCACTCACATGCACTCTCTTTCTCTCTTAAAAATAAATAAACGAAAGCACACCTTTTGTAGCAAGATAATGAAAACACTAAACAGAACAGACCCTGCCAAAGTTTATATAGCTGCTTAAACATAAGTCTCATGCTTTCTGAATGATTTCCCAATTAAAAGGAAATTGATCTTATGATGCAATTAATACCAACTTTTTTTAATCTTTAAAATTTTAAAGTCAGACAAAACTATGTATGAGGATCCTTGTGAATTTAAAATTCTTTCACGTATATAAGATCACCCATTTGATTAAGTTCCCACGTGGATTAGTGGGAGAATCATACATACAGACTTGCTCACTGCCAAATTAAAATGAATTTTAGAATTCTTGTCTTTGATTCTTGTGTGTTACAGCCCATTTTATTTTTGGTAGTAAACTCAACTGAAATCATAACGTTAATGATAAGAACAGTTATTTGGTGTAAACAAATTTTTTAACAGCTCCCCTAATCTGAAAGTAAACATAAACTGTATCTTCATTTCCCAATCAGAACCCAAGAACCAATTTCAATGTTTTTCAGAGTTAAGATTGAAAATTGTAGGTTCAATTTTATTTGGAGGCTGGGACAATGCAAAGAATTGGAGTTACCGAATTCCCTAAGATACTTCATTTTTGACAGTTCAGATTTTATGTTTACTCCCCCTTTACCTATTCTTTCTCTTCTGATAACTCTCTGAGATGCTAATCTTAATGCACTTAATTCTTCTTCCGCCAAGTTTAAGTGCTATTCCATTGTACTACTCACTGCTGCTTCCTTCACTTCAAAGGTTTCTTCTCTCCCTGTTGTTCCCTGATCGATATCATTGCAGAATCACCTAGGCTACTCCTCCCCATTGCTTACTACTTGAAATTGCTCTATTTTATCTTTCCTGTGCTCATGTGCAATCACTGGCCTCAGAGAGCTCACATGGAAAATGTACCAGCCCTGGGTGAGCCAACTTTATTTTTATTCAACAGATAGTGAAAGTATAAAACTTAAGCACTTAATGAAACACTTATTTCTGGCTCTTGTAATATACTCGGGTTTACTCTCTTTATTCCTGGCTTCTTGAAAGGCTTAAATTATCTTTTATTCTTACCATGCACGTAATCCTTCAGGACACTCTACATCCTTTGTCTTCTATAAGGAAAATGTAATACAGTCCCCTGCATTCTCCTCCATCCTTCTAGACCTTACATGAAGGTCACCTTTAACCAAATGATTCCTATGGAACTGGAATCCTCAAAAAAGTATTTTGAGGGGGAAAATTTTTTTAATCTCTGTGACCTAAGATCTCCAGGCAGAGGGGGGATGTTGAGAGGAGTTTCTAAGAAAACAGAGTTAATAGAAGAAAGGAGTACTGGCAGAGAGCTATTGAGAACAGAGTTATCCTGAAAATATTCAAGTACACATCTCTTCCCAATAAATGTAGGTGGAACCCAGCCACACCAGGACCTGCTGGTTTGGTTTATAGGAGTTTACCTAAGAGAAGCATATTTTTTGTTTCATCAGCACTCATCAAAATATGAGCTCCAATATGACACAATGACAAAATGAGGAATTTTTCAAGCAAATATGGTGGCTATGGCTATATAATCTGTTATAATGCTAAATTTAGCTAGACTATCTGAATACACATTTTTTTTAATGTGGTGGGGTGCCTGCATGGCTCAGTCAGTTAAGTGTCTGTCTCTTGATTTCAGCTCAAGTCACGATGTCACAATTCATGGGATTGAGCCCCACATTGGGCTCTGTGCTGACAGCAGGGAGCCTGCTTGAGAGTCTCTCTCTTCTCTTTCTCTGCCCCTCCCCCTGCTTGTGTGTGTACTCTCTCTCTCTCTGAAATTAAATAAACATTTTTAAAAATGTGGTAACTATAGCTATTTCCCTATTTAGCTAAAGCACTACCAAAACTCATTTTTGTGTTATAGAAAAAAAAATATTTCATTACTAGAACACATACAGAGGTAGAATACAATACTTAGCCTTTTGCATACTGCCTTGTATATAGCAGCTACATGCCCTTTTATTCTTCGAAAGAAGACTATTAGTGTACGAACTATTTCTTCTGATTCTTAAATATTATTTTTCAAGGTCTTCTTCTCAAATACAGATTTCTCGAAATTTTCCTACCTTTTTAAAAAACTACCTGATTGTTCATATTTTCAGAGAGCTCTTTCAGAATATAGAAAGACGTCTCCATTTTCTCAAGATTTCTCCCTTTCTATAATTGAGAATCCACACACTTATGCCATTTCTCTATGTTTGGCCCCAATTGCATTTCTAGGCCCAGAGTCTCTTACAAACCCAGCAGGTTGTGGCTCTAAGCCCTGAAGGCCACTTCTGATAGGACTTTTGCCCTTAGATAAGCCTCTGGCTTTTGTCTGCTACTCCAGGGAGAGTTACCTTGCCCAGCTGCTTATACTACAATACCAATAACAGGAAAACTCTAGGTTGAATTATATGTTACTTTAACTTATATACAACTTTTTTCATTTAACAGGATTTGCTATAGATTTGTGTAAATAGTTCATTTAAAATACTTCCATTTATATTCAATTTTTTTGAAAGTCACCTACTCTGTGACTCAAAATTTACCTATAATATCACTCTAGCTGCTAATGCCTATGCATGCTGATATGTTTAAACACACACACATACACAAAAGTATGTTAGTGCATTTTTCTGTAAAACATCTAAACACAAAATACACTAAGTTATCACAAAATGGTGCCAATTATAGAATATGACAATATATATATTACTGAAAAACAAAAAAGCCATCTTATAATTCCCACCATAACTAAGTCTGATAAGTAATATTATAAATAAATCATTTATTTCCAGCAAAATCATTGATCAAGCTGTTCAAACCGCCCAATTTTACTGGTTATGACTATCTCTGGTCTATTTAGTATTCAATACTAAGTTTTAATTATAATCACAGGGCTATACTTAGGAACACAGAATTTTTGTTTTTGTTTTGAATATACTAATACTATGCAGCGTACAATAATACACAGTGAGAATGCTAACCCTGTAGTATTTTTAGAAATCATATTTTTCTATGCCAAGATACGATTTTCTCCTAGATATAAATCATAAAAGTAAATGCCGACCTTTGATTTCCTTATGAGTAACTGAACTGGCACAAGGGCCTTCATCTACCACTTCCAGGCTCTGTCTTCTCACCCATCCAATAAAAAATTGCTGTGAAGAAAATGACCCTACTAGAATGTCATTACTGAAGACGGTATCCTTAAATAACCATCTGCTAGCCTTTAACACAGTATCCGTATAAATCAATTTTATTTAACTACATAAGCTACTTGTTTCTAAAATAAAAAGTAAAATATAACCCACAGTCATTTTAAATAAATTACAAACACACTGGTATTTCTATTTGCTTTAATTTAGAATTAAATTCAGTGACTTTTAATAAACTAGTTTCTAGGGAACCCCGGTTGGCTCAGTTAGTTGAGCATGTGACTCTTGATCTCGGGTAGTAGGTTCAAGTCTCACATTTGACACAGAACTTACTTTAAAAAATAGCCTCTAATTTTTAAAAAAGAGATCATATTTTTAAAACATGACTCCATCAGACTCTGTGCTGGGAGAGAAGCCTACTTGGGATTCTCCCCTCTCTCTCTCTCTCTCTCTCTCTCTCTCTCTCTCTCTCTCTCTCTCTCTCTCTCCCTCCCTCCCTCCCTCTGTGTCTCTCTCTTTCTCTGCTCCTCCCTAGCTTAGATGCACATGCTCTCCCTCTCTCTCAATATAAATTTTAAAAAATTAAATTAAATAGGGGCGCTCGGGTGGCGCAGTTGGTTAAGCATCTGACTCTTGATTTCAGCTCAGGTCAGGATCTCATGGGTGACCACAATACTGCACTGAAAATGCAGAGCCTGCTTGGTATTATCTCTTGCTCCCTCTCTCTGTGCCCCTCCTGCACGTGCTCGCCCTCTCTCTCAAAATAAATAAACTTAAAAGACATTTAAAAGATTAATTGATTGACTTATTAAGCATGACTTCAAATGATGAAGTTTAACCAAAAAAACATAAACTGATCTCTTAGGAATTAAATAGTACCATATGCTAGATATGATTGTTCTATCATATCTATATAGATATGATATGAACAAAATACCCCTTAATCTCAGTAATATTTAAAACATACAAGTTTATTTTTTTCAATTAACTTGAATAAAAAGAAGTTGATAAGACAAGACAGACAGTGACCATGGGAAAGGACTTTGAAAACCCTCAGGTAAAAAATGTCCCTCCTCTTAACCAGGAAGAAAAAGAAATAAAATGCTGAAATTGACAACCCCATGAGCTTTAGGTATCAGAAAGGGAACATACTTCCATTTTACCAACAGAGAAGACCTGTTTCCCATATCTAGAGTTTCTAAAAACAGACAAAGATCCTTAACATAGGATCCAGACATAGGAGCCAGATCAGCAAATGAAATCTCCTCTTGTCAGTCCTGGGGGAGTTGAAGAATATGACTCTACCATTCTGTCCACAAAGCATATTTTGATAAGGTATCATGAGTTCTTACAGACCAACAAATGAGACTGACCAAGATAAAGGCAGATTAGGTATTAAACTTACCCAAAGGAAGCAAAGAAGCCAGAGAAAAGGCAGTAGTGTAAGAAACTCAACCATGAGAAAGAGAAATGCAATTGCCAAATAAGAAAATCTACATGCAGCTTATTTTAATACTTCAGCCAGGCTTCTTAAGCTAAATATCTGTACAAAATAAAAACCAACTCATATTTTCCTTACGGGAAAACTAACATAGTCATCTATTCTAATGGACAGAAGTAAGAAAGGGTCATCTATATGAAAGAAAAAGGAGGACTAAGGACAGAGCAAAACTTCCCCCTAAAACTGGAGACATGAGATAGAAGCCAAATGAATGTAAGTAAACTGTGGCCAAAGGAAAGAAAGAAAACCCTTAAAAAAAAAAAAAAACCCTGTATATCACAATTCCAAAGGTTGTTATTAATAATAAACATGATAGCTGAATAACACTTTAAAATTTACAAACTACAGGGTGCCTGGTTGGTTCAGTCAGTAGAGGATGGGACTAATGAATTCAGGGTTGTGAGTTCAAGCCCCACGTGGGGTGCAGAGATTACTTAAAAAATAAAAAGTAAAAAATAAGTTAAATTAAATTTATAAAGTGCTTTAATATATATTTTTTCCCATTTCTTCCCCTCCTCATACAACTCTGGGAAGTAGGCTGAGGAGGTATCACTATCGTTTTCCATTGATTGTTTTAAAAAAATGAAAAGTCACAGAAGTTAAGCGACTCATTCAAAGTCACACAGGTACTATGAAGCAGAGTCAAGACTGACTTAAAGTCTTCTGAGTCAAAATATTACACTTCTTCCACTATACGAGTATTAAACAAAACTTCTACTCAAATCCACCAAAGGCATTCTAATAAAATTCTGCTTAGTCTAACCATGGACTGCTTACTCATCCATCCCACCGCCAATCTCAGAATTATCAATGTAGGGAGGGAGGCAAACCATCAGAGACTCTTGAATGCTGAGAACAAACTGAGGGCTGATGGGGGTGGAGGGGAAGGGGGTGATGGCATGGAGGAGGGCACTTGTGGGGATGAGCACTGGGTGATATATGGAAACCAGCTTGACAATAAACTATTTAAAAAAAAAAGAATTGTCAATATAGAACTGCTTTCACACTCTGGTAATTTCTAGAAAAACTTCAATAAAGGAAGGATTTCAGAACTGAATGCTTCTTACAGAAAAAATTATTCTAACCATTATGATTGAGACTAATGAATTCAATTTTACCCTTTCAACATTGATGAGCCATTGCCGGTGTTTGTCAAAACTGATAACAAAATATAATGTCTATTTCCCCATGGCAAATCCCTGCTTGTTTCCTCACCTATTTCCATAATGTATTGTCATTTATAACCTCTGACAGTTGTGCCACATTTTTTATACTACTTAGAAACCCAAGCACAGTAATTTTAGAAGGTTTTGTCTAGAAACTGGTTTCCTAAAGAAAAGATAACCCTCACTTTCTTAGTGCAGGTAACTCACAAAAGATGACTGAGTTTCCATGTGCTATTTTTCAGTATAAAAGAAAATTCTTTTTAAAAAATTTAGGAGTTTGGGGTGCTTGGGTGGCTAAGTTGGCTATGTGTCTAACTCTTGATTTCAGCTCAGGTCATGATCTCATAGTTCATGAGTTCAAGCCCCACGTCAGGCTCTGCACTAGCAGTGCAGAGACTGCTTGAGATTCTCTTTCTGCCCCTCTCTCACTGATGTGCACACTCTCTCCCCCTCTCTCTCAAAATAAATAAATAAACTTTTAAAAAATTAGGAGTTTAACCAATCTTAATCTGGTTTTTCATAATTCTTCAATTAGCCAATAAATACTATCATTTTAGCAAATTGACAAAATAATACAATACAGAAAAAAAAGCACTGGAGTATCAGCCTACTCCAGACTAACTATATGACCTTAAGCAAGTCAATTTACCTCTCTAGGTCTCGGTTTTCTCCTCTAAAAAGAGAGTGAGCTCAGTAACTTTCAAGTATCTTTTTTAATAATATATTTCATGGATTCAACGTTAAGAGACTGATAAAACTAGAGCCTTTCTGGGCAAGGAATCAGATCCCTACCCACTTAGCATGCTCCTCAGTCCCCCAACTCTCCCAGCCTCTGACAGCCCATGAAACATGTCTGAGGAACCCAATATAAAAACAAGGAATGAACTCTTTCATGTCTCTTCTAACTCTGAAGGTCTAGAATTCCATTAATTTGATGCTCCATACTAATACTGATTAGAGAAATGAAAATTAAAATCTCAATGAAATATAACTACACATCTATCAGAATAGCTTTAAAAGAATAACTAATAATACCAGGTATTAGTGAAGATGTGGAGCAACTGGAACTCTCACATATGGTGAAAATGCAAAAACAGTACAGCCACTTTGGAAAACTGTTCGGCACTTTTCCATAAGGTAAACCTACACTTATATAAAACTAGCAAGCCCATTTCCATGGATTTACCCAACTAAAAACCCATGTTTATATAAAAACCTGCATGCAAATATCTTTTGCAGATGTATTCATGATTGCCAAAAAAAAAGGAAATAACTCAAATTCTCATCAATTGTTCATGGATAAACTGATATGTCCATAAAATGGAATACTACTCAGCAATTAAAAGGAACAAACTGCTGATAGATATACGAATAGGAATGAATCTCCAAAGCATTACACTTAGACTGAAAGCCATAAAATATTGTTTAAAAAATCAAATATCTATATAAATGGAAAGACATCCTATGTTCATGAATCAGAAGAATTATATCATTAAGGGGATAGCAACACTCTCCAAGTTGATCTACAGATTCATACAAGTCCTATCAAAATTCAACTTTTTTTTGCAAAAATTAACAAGCTGTTTCTGAAATTCATATAGAAATGCAATGAACTAAGAATAGTGAAAATTATCTTAAAATAGAACAAGGTTGATGGATTCATACTTTCTGATTTCAAAGTGTAGTGCAAAGTAAAAGTAATCCAAGCAGAGTGATGCAGGCATTAAGATATATAGATCAATGGAACAGATCAATAGAATAAAGAGTCCAGAAATAAACCCATATACTTATGGTCAATGGATCTTCAACAAAAGGGATCAATACAATTTGACAGGAAAAGAGAAGTCTTCCAACCAATGGCATTGGAGAACTGATATCAACATATAAAAATATAAATTTGGAGAGGTGCCTGGGTGGCTCTGTTGGTTAAGCATCCTATTTCAGCTCAGGTCATGATGTCACAGACTGTGAGCTTAAGCCCCATGTCAGGCTCTGTGCTGACACCTCAGAGTCTGGAGCCTGCTTCAGACTGCTTCCCTCGGTCTCTGCCCCTTCCCCATTCACACTCTGTCTCTCTCTCCCCCCAAAATAAACAAACAAAAAATTTTTTTAAATATATATGTATAAATATGTATTTATATATATGTACATATATAAATTTGGAGTCCCAACCCTTAAAAAGACAGCACAACAGGGGCGCCCGGGTGGCTTAGTTGGTTAAGCGTCCGACTTTCGCTCGGGTCATGATCTCGAGGTTCGTGGGTTCGAGCCCCGCGTCGGGCTCTGTGCTGACAGCCAGCTCAGAGCCTGGAGCCTGTTTCAGTCTGTGACTCCCTCTCTCTCTGACCCTCCCCTGCTCATGCTGTCTCTCTCTCTCTCTCTCCTAGAAATAAAATAAAACATTTAAAAAAAAAAAAAAAGACAGCACAACAAACAGCCTTGCTTATATACAGCATAGAAGCAGTAGTTTGAAAAGTAACTGGAATATATCAGAAGGAGATTCATATACTAATATCAGAACATGTGCTGGATGGAAAGGGATCTCTGGAAGACTTCTCCAAGAACAAAAGAGCTTATGGGCACCATTTCCCTCCTCGGTCCCCAGCCTAGATACATGGACACATGCATGAACCATTGCAGCCAGAACATTCTCCACCTAGTGTGCTAAGAGGGTGCCTCACCCCCATCCTCTTCTGCAGACCCACCCCCTCCATCCTGGCCTTACCAAGATTTTTCCAGGTGGTTGCATGTCCCCTCCCACAGTGGGCCAGCTTGAACCTTTTTGGCACCAAGCACTCCACCTCTGCATTTGCCTGCAGACCCACCCCCTCCAACATGCCCATGTCCTTCCAAAGTGGTGCCACAAGTCTCGCAGTGTTCAAGCAGCCCCAACAGGTGCCAGCACCACTCCAAAATGGTGCCTGCCCTGGGGAGAGAAGAAGATAACCACACACACCAGTCGAACTGTGGTCCCAGCAATAGATTGGGGGCAGATATCTCATCTGCCTACAGACCCTGCTCACCAGTGACAGCTTTTTAGGAGACAACACAGGGAGTGTGCCATGAGTTTGGTGTGACCACAGCTTTGGCAAATACCTGATCTGACTCGACACAACTCAAGTTAAAGACAGCCCCGGATTGGTCCACTAACAACATAGAGACCAAACCCTGCCCAAAACAGGCAAAGAGGGCCATTGCAGCTGACTGGACTGAAGGTAAATGTGGCTCAGCTACAATAGTAGAGTGCACACAACACACATAGCAGATACCCCTGAAGTGACAGGTTCTAGTGAACAGAGGACATTGCACTAAAGGGCACTACAGGACCTCTTCTTTATCAGGCCACTACTTCCAAGAGCAGGAGACATAACTGACTTGCCTAACACATACAAACAGATATAGGGAGCTAAAGAAAACGAGGAGACAAAGAATATGTCCCAAATAAAAGATCTGAACAAAATTACAGCAAGAACTAAATGAAATGGAAATAAGTAATAAGCCTGATAGAGAATTTAAAGTAATGGTCATGAAGATACTAACTATACCTTTACATGGAGGACCTTAGTGAGACCTTCAATAAAGAGATCAAAACATAGAAAAGAATCAATCAGAGATAAACTCAAGAACCAAAAATGAAAGGTGAGGCTTTATGTTAATAGTGTGGAGCCTGCTTCGGATTCTGTGTCTCCCTCTCTCTCTGCCCCTCCTCTGCTTGCATGCTCTCTCACTCGCTCTCTCTCAAAAGTAAACAAGCATTAACTTATTTTATATATATATACATATATATACACACGCATATATATATACTATGTGTGTGTGTGTGTGTGTGTATTATACACATCATATTAGAGAGAATTAGAGATGAGAAGCAGAACAGATCAGTGACCTGGAGGACAGAGTAAGAGGGGAAAATCAACCTTAATACAAGAGAGAAAAAATAATCATAAATGAAAATAGGTTAAAGGAAATCAGTGATACCAGCAAGCATAACACATTGACATTCACATTGTAGGAATCCCAGAAGGAGAAGAGAGAAAGGAGACAAATTTTATTTGAAGAAATAATAGCTGAAAAGTTACCGATTTGGGGGAGGGAAACAGAAATCCAGGAGGCACATACAGCCCCCAACAAAATCAGCCCAAGGAGGTCCACACTAAGACATATAGTAATTAAAATGGCAAAAATAAAACATAGTGATAAAAGAGAATTTAAAAAGCAGGAAGGAAAAAAAAGAGAACAGATACACACCAGGAGAAACGCCATAAGGCTAATTGTGGATTTTTTAGCAGAAACTTTGCAGACCAGAAGGGAGTAGCACAATATCTTACAAGTGCTGAAAGGAAAAAACCTGCAACCAAGAGTACTTCATCCGCAAAGGCTATCATTCAGAACTGAAGGAAAGATAAAGAGTTTCCTAGACAAACAAAAGTTGAAGAAATTCATGGCCACTAAACCAGACTTACAAGAAATATTAAAAGGACTCTGAGTGGAAAGAACAGTCAAAAAGTAGGAAGCATAAAAGCAGTAAAATTAAGTAGATCTATAAATACCAGTTCAAGGGATTGACAAATAAAAGGATATATAGTATGACACCATATACCTAAAATGAGGAGGGGAGAGGAGTAAAAAATTAGTGCTTTTAGAATGGGTTCAAACTGAAGTGACCATTAAC
Source organism: Crocuta crocuta (assembly GCF_008692635.1). Lineage (NCBI taxonomy): Eukaryota > Metazoa > Chordata > Mammalia > Carnivora > Hyaenidae > Crocuta > Crocuta crocuta. The sequence goes on along the minus strand of NW_027530019.1, from coordinate 9,555,776 downwards.
TTCATATTGACTGCTCATATGCATAAAATGTTATATATAAACCAAATGGTAACCACAAAACAAAAACTGGTGATAGACAAAAAATAAAGAGAAAGAATCCAAATATATCACTAAAGAAACCCAGCAAATCATTAGAGAACAGAGCAAGAGAAGATTCATATGTGGTATTTAAGAAACAAAACGAAAGAACAAAGAAAAAAGAGACAAAAAAAACTAGACTCTTAAATAGAGAGAACTGATGGTTGCCAGAGGGAAGCTGGGTGAGGGACTGGGTTAAATAGGTAAAGGGGAGTAAGAGTACACTTACTGTGATGAGCACGGAGTGATGAATAGAATGGTTCAATCACTATATGGTATACCTGAAACTAATATACATTGTACGTTAATTATACTGCAATTGAAATTTATTTATATATATATGAATAAATTTGGACCACTACCTCACATTATACACAAAAAAATAACTCAAAGTGAGCCAGAGACCTAAATTTAAAAGCTAACACTACAATACTCTTAGAAGATAATACAGAAGTAAATCTTACCCTCCAGTTAGACATTGATTTCTTAGATATGACACCAAAAGCACAAGCAATAAAAAAGAAGTTATTCAGTTGGACTTATTTTAAAACCTTTGTGCTTCAAACAACAGCATCAAGAAAATGAAAAGACAAGCCATGGACTAGGAGAAAATATCTAAAGACAAACCATCTATCTCATAAAGGACTTGTGTCCAGAATATATAATACACTTTTGTAACTCAATAACAAAAAGACAACTCATTTTTAAAATGGGCAAAAAATTTGAATAGACATTTCTCAAAAAGATATACAAATAGCTAAAAAGTATATGCAAAGAGGTTCAACATCTTTAGTCATTAGGAAAATGTAAACTGAAACCAAAATGAGCATAACATCTTTCTAGATATGTCTCCTGAAGCAAGGGAAACAAAAGCAAAAGTAAACTATTGAGACTACATTGAAATGAAAGGCTTCTGCACAGCAAAGGAACCAACCAAACTGAAAGACAACCTACTGAATGAGAAATTTCAAATGACATATCTGATAAAGGGTTAGTACTCAAAATATATAAAGAACTCCTACAATTCAACACCCAGGCAAAAAAATAATCTAATTAAAAAATGGGCAGAAGACATGAACAGACATTTCACCAAAGAAGATCTACAGATGGTGGGGTACCTGGGTGGCTCAGTCAGTTAAGCATCCAACTCGATGTCAGTTCAGGTCATGATCTCACAGTTCATGGGATCAAGCTCCACATCCGGCTCTGCGCTCATGGCTTGGAGCCTGCTTCAGATCTTCTGTCTCCCTCTCCGGCCCCTCCCACACACACTTTCTCTCTTTCTCGCTCAAAAATAAATAAATGTTGAAAAATTTTTTTAAAAAGAAGACCTACAGATGGCCAAGAGACACATGAAAAGATGCTCAATATCACTCATCATCAGGGAAATGCAAACAAACCTATAATGAGTCATCACCTCAACAGCTGTCAGCATGGCTAAAATCAAAAACACAACAAACAACAGGTGTTGGTGAAGATGTAGAGAAAAAGGAACCCTCATGCACTGTTGGTAAGAATGCAAACAGGTGTAGCCACTGTGGAAGATAGTATTGGGGTTCTTCAAAAAATTAAAAATAGAACTACCAACGCTCCAGTAATCACACTACTAGGTTGTTTACCCAAAGGATACAAAACCACTATGAAGGGATATATGCATCCCTATGGTTATTGCAGCATTATTTATAATAGTCAAATTATGGAAGCAGACCAAGTGTGCACTGACTGATGAATGAACAGAGAAGAAGGTGTGTGTGTGTGTGTGTGTGTGTGTGTGTGTGTGTGTGTGTAATGGAATATATTTCAGCCATAAAAAAGAATGAAATCTTGCCATTTGCAAAAACATGGATGGAGCAAGAGAGTATATGCTAAGTGAAATAAGCCAATCAGAGAAAGAAAAATACTATACAATCTCATTCATATATGGAATTTAAGAAACAAATGGGGCACCTGGGTGACTTAGTTAGTTAAGCATTCAACTTTTGATTTTGGCTGAGGTCATGGGACTAAGCCAACAGTGGGCTCTGCACTGAGTGTGAAGCCCGCTTAAGATTCTCTTTCTCTCTCTCTGCCCTTCTCCCCCTACAGTGCTTGTGCTCTTTCTCTTGAAAGAAAGAAAGAAAGAAAGAAAGAAAGAAAGAAAGAAAGAAAGAAAGAAAACAAATGAACAAAGGAGGGGGAAGAGAAAACAAAAAGACTCTTAACTACAGAGAACAAGCAAATGGTTACGAAAGAGGAGAAGGGATGGGGATGGGTGAAATAGTTGAAAAGGATTAAGAGCACACCTATCATAATGAGCACTGAGTAATGGATAGAATTGTTGAATCACTATCTTGTACATTTGAAACTAATACAATACTGTATGTTAACTACACAAATTAAAATAAATTTAAAATAGAAAAAAAAACAAACACAATGAGATACTACTTCATTCCCACAGAATGGCTATTATCAAAATGACAGTAGTGAGGATTGGTTGCAAGGATGTAGAGAGAAACTGGAGCCCTCAGGCAGCCACTTTGGAAAGTTGGCAATTCCTCAAACATTAAAGTTTCCACATCAAGTTACCACATATGGCAATTCCACTCCTAGGTATCTATCCAAGAGAAATAAAACCATATTTCCACACAAAAACTTATATACGTGTGTTGTGCATCTGAAACTAATACAGGATTGTGTGTCAACTATGTTTCAACTAAAAAAAAAGAAAACAAAATGTTCACAACATATCCAGAAGAAAATATATATCCACACAAAACTTGTACATAAATTATCACAGCTTTATCTACAATAGCCAAAAAGTGGAACAACACAAATGTCCATCAACTCATGAATGGATAAACAAAATGTGACAGATCCATACTATGGGAAATTATTTGGCAATAAAATAGAATGAGGTAGTAACACAAGTTATTACTTGGATGAGTCCCAGAAATATATGTTAAGTGAAAGAAATCAGTTACAAAAGACCATGTATTGTATGATACCATTTATTTGAAATGTTCATAATTGGCAAATCTATAGAGACAGAAAGTGGATTAGTGTTTGCCTAAGGCAGAAAGCTGGGGGGAGAGAGACAGGAAACGGAAGTGACTTCTAATGGGTACAAGGTTTCTTTTTGGGGTGATATAAATGTTCTAAAATTAGATTATGTTGATAAGTGCACATCTTCATAAATATGCTAAAAACCATTCAACTGTACACTTTAAACAGATGAACTTTATGATATATAATTTGTATCTAGAAAAGCATTATGCTAAGTGAAAGAAGCCAGACTCAAAACATTATATATTATATGATTCTATTCATATGACATCGTGGAAAAAGCAAAACCATAAGCATAGAAATCAGATTAGCAGCTGCCAGACACCCAGAGAAGCAGGAGGAGACAGACCATAAAGGGGCAAAAGGGAACTTTATGGGATAGTGGAAATATTCTATATATGGTGGTTATACAACTTACACGCATTTGTCAAAATTCAATGAACTATACTGATACAAAAGAGTAATTTTTAGGGGTGCCTGGCTGGCTCAGTCAGTGGAGCACACAACTCTTAATCTCAGAGTTGTGAGTTCAAGCCCTACAATAGGTATAGAACTTACTTTAAAAAAAGTGAACTGTATGTAAATTGTACCCAAATAAACCTGACTTTTTAAAAAAAGCTAAGTTTACATTGTAGAAAATGCAGAAAACAGTATTTGGAAACGTGAGAGCAAAAGAATAGTGGAAATGTTTACAATATATCAGAATTCACTCTTAAATTCTATACCATATGTGGCATATGCCTTCTACAGATGTCATCAAGATTATATACCACCTATGAAAAGAGTGTTAATGTAGTGGTAATTACATGAGGACCATGCAGAATTTGAGATCAAAGTTAAAAAAATACATATAAGCCTCCCTCCGAAAAAACAAAGCAGTAAAACTGAACGTAAATAAATGAAAGTTATCTGGCCAAGTCTACTTAGGGGAGAAAATGGCATAAAGTACAGTCTTGAGAAACACTCAAGTGTAATCAAAGTAAATAGAGTATAATCTCTAAATTGGGACATACCATTAAAATAAAAAGAAATTAAAATTCTACTGTTAACATATGTACAATAATCTGCACTAAGTAGGAGAAGGACTAAAGGGCAGACTTTATCAGCATTTAGAAAGTACTAATCAGGGCGCCTGGGTGGCTCAGTTGGTTAAGCGTCTGACTTCGGCTCAGGGCATCATCTCAGGGTTTGTGGGTTTGAGCCCCGCATCAGGCTCTGTGCTGATAACTAGCTCAGAACCTGGATCCTGCTTTGGATTCTTTATCTCCCTCTCTCTCTGACCCTCCCCTGCTCACACTGTCTGTCTCTCTCTCTCTCTCCCTCCCTCAGAAAAAAATAAACATTAAAAAAAATTTAGAAAGCACCAATCAAAGAAAATAGAAAAACTGATTCTTGTAGATACATAATCACTAGATCTGTACTCTGAAATACACGTTTTATAAGGTTTTTACACAACCTCAAAGAATACCCCTCAAAACCATTTGCCTTCCAAGACGGCTTTCAAGTTTGTTTTTCCAGTCTCCTATCCTAAATAACTGCCTATAATGGCAGAAACTAGTATTCACTACTCCACTGTAATTAATAGAGATTCTAAGTTATAAATTTTTTAAAAAGCTCGTATGATTTTGATTAGCATTGAGTCAATCTCCCCGAATCTGATCTGTGTTGAACCAGTATATAAAATGATATTTTGTATTTTGCAAAACTAAGGGCCAGAACACTGACTGAAGCCATCACAAAGATCTGCCTTGACATCTCTTTCCTTAAAAGGAATATTTGTGTTTATAAAGAATATCTTTCACAGAGGGAACACAAGGGGAAAATGGGTGATGGGCATTGAGGAGGGCACGTGGGATGAGCAATGGGTGTTGTATGTAAGCAATGAATCATGGAATCTACCCTCAAAACTAAGAGCATACTATATACACTGTATGTTAGCCAACTTGACAATAAATTATATTACAAAAAAAGAGGGGCACCTGGGTGGCTCAGTTGGTTAAACGTCCGACTCGGCTCAGGTTATGATCTAGTGGTTCGTGGGTTCGAGTCTCGCGTCGGGCTCTGTGCTGACAGCTAACTCAGAGCCTGGAGCCTGTCTTCGGATTCTGTGTCTCCCTCTCTCTCTGCACCACCACCCCTCCCTGCCCCCCTCACTCAAGATGTTTCTCTCTCTCTCTCAAAAATAAGTAAAACATTTTTTTTAAATCATTAAAAAAAAAGAAAGAAAAAACACTATTGAGCCAGGGACAAATTCCTTAGGCACTGTAGAATGTTTGTGCTCAAAGAGACTGGAAGGGTCTTCTTTTTCTTTTTCTTAATGTTTTATTTATTTCTGAGAGAGAGAGCGAGCAAGTTAGCGAGTGAGCATGGGAGGGTCAGAGAGAGAGGGAGACACAGAATCTGAAGCAGCTCCAGTCTCTGAGCTAGCTGTTAGCACAGAACCCGACAAGGGGCTCAAACCCATGAACTGTGAGATCATGACCTGATCCGAAGTCGATGCTCAATACACTGAGCCACCCAGGCGCCCCTGGAAGGATCTTTTTGAGCCTCCTCATTTTGCAGATGAAAGCTTAAATTACCTGCTCAAGCCCTCAAAGTTAATCAGTCTAAAGAGTCAGGCATTTAACGCAAGTCTCCTAATTCCCCCAAGCCAATGTTTTTCCCATTGGACTATACTGCCTACTTCATCAGAGAGCAATAAATAAGAACAATGATGAGTTCATAGAGTTTGAATCCCAGCTCCCCTACTGACTAGCTGTGGGACAGTAGCCAAGTTATTTAACATTTCCAAGCCTTATTGTACTCATCTGGAATTAGGGACAATGACATTTTCCATTTAACAGGTAGGATTAAATGAAGAATACACATAAAGTGCTTATCACACAACCCAGAACACAGTAAGTATGCAATAAATTTTTAAATAGCTCAATTAACATATTAAATTAAAATATGTAATATGGACATTACACCAAATAGCTCTCTAAAACACAATGGCACATTATGATATGTGTAATTTGTCAGTACATTCATTTTAATTGTAATTAATTATGTCAGAGAAACTGTACAAGGAGAGAAACAGAGAATCACAGAAAAAAGTAAAGATGCAAAAAAACTACCAGATATTACTTTTAAACTCTTACCTTACCTTTATTATTAACACAGAATTGGCTTTATTTTCAAGTATGTTACGTCAAAACTTACCTACTTATAAATAAACCTACATAATTCTGAAAGGTTACTGGGGTCTAATCAGTGAGAAAACTTTCTATAGTCATTCTGAACCATAAACCCAAACTAAATAATAAGCATATTTGCTAAAGAAAACCATCCAATCGCATTTTAAAACTTTATAATTATAGACTCGTAAGTTGTGAAAATGGTATAAAATTGTCCCGTGTATCCTTCACCCAGCTTCTCCCCAAGGGTAACTTCTTATATAACTATGGTATATGATCAAAAGCAGGAAACTGACATGTGAATTAAGAAATAATTCATATCATAAGATTACTGTTTTTAAAAAAATATTTTTTAAGTAATCTCTATACCAAACATGGGGCTCAAACACACAACCCTGAGATTGAGAGTCAGAAGCTCTTCTGACTTATTTTTTTTAACGTTTATTTATTTGAGAGAGAGAGAGAGAGAAACCATGAATGTGAGCAGGGAAGAGGCAGAGAGAGAGGGAAAGAGAGAGCAGATTACCATTTTAAAGTGTATAATGCAGTAGGTTTTAATACAATCCTAGAATTGTACAACTATCACCACTAACCACCTTTTAAAAAAATTTTTTTAACGTTTATTTTATTTTTGAGACAGAGAGACACAGAGCTTGAGCGGGGGAGGGACAGACAGTGAGGGAATCACAGAATCCAAAGCAGGCTCCAGGCTCTGAACTGTCAGCACAGAGCCTGACGCAGGGCTTGAACCCATGAACCGCAAGATCACGACCTAAGCCAAAGTTGGCCACCCAACCAACTGAGCCACCCAGGCGCCCCAACTAACCACCTTTTAAAGTACTATAGTATCACCCCAAAGTCCAGAAAAATCTGATGTTCATTTTTTTTAAATCAATTTAGCTCAAGTTAGAGGTAACCTTACATTTGCATTATTAACAATCCTCTTTATCAAAGCTAACATTTTCAATCCTGCACATCTACAATCTACATTTATGGAGCCCCTAGGTGAGACCTTATATACTAACTGTACAAAGATGCAATCTCTGCCCTCCAAACAGCTGTCTATGATAGCAGACATGTGAGCAAATATTTACAAGTGAATGTGGTAAATGCTATAATAAAGTTCCCCAAAGCACAGCCCAACAACATTGTGGAGGAAGTCTACCTTGGAATAAGGTGATGAGAAGCTGATGGTCTACAAAGCAGGATAAAATGCACTGAGAGGACAACAGGAGACAAGTCTCAAAAGGAAGGTAGCAGAGGTAATGGAAGAGCATCTATGCCATGCTAAAAGGCTGTTATCCAGTAGGTAAGGGGAGAATCTCAAAGGATTTTAAAAAGAGATTATGATCAAAGTTGCATTTTGGAAGCATGTGAAAGATAGGAATGAGCCTACTGAGCCACAGTAAAGTAAAACCTAGACCATTTGGACCCTGTATCTGGCAAGCAGCAAACAGCCTCTCCTTCTTCCCCATGACCGCTGTGAACCCCACCTCCCATGATTCAACACGAAATAGTGTCTGGCCCAGCAGAGGGCCCTAGAGTCAATTCCAGTGTGTTCTGGCAGAGTCTTGGTCAGTGAGGTATTCAACATGATTGACTGTTGAGTTATTTTATTTTTATTTTTAAAGTAAGCTCTAGGCCCAGCATGGGGCTTGAACTCACAACCCCAAGATCAAGAGTCACAAGCTCCACCAACTGAGACAGCCAGACGCCCCCATTTTTGGGTGTTTTAATTACCCCCACATGGGGGCCAACCTCAGAGAACTCCTTTAAACTATTAAAGCTCTCCTATCACACACAGCTGCAACAACAAAAAATAGACATCCAATATTCTTTTCATTTTCCGAAACCTGCTTCTCCAGATTCTCACTCCAGATTTTGACCAGGTATTTCTGCTTAGGGCTCATCTTGCTCCATCCCAACAGTTTCTCAGGTTTTGATCTTTTGTGTCTCCTTTTCAATGATCTTAACTCTCCCTCCAGTTTCACCAACTTCAGGTGTCTAAAATAAAGACTCTCCTGGCCATGGGCAGTCCCTCTACTGTGCAGACCCAGACCTGAAATACCAGGCCTGAAGTTACAGTACAGTCTCACTGAGTCTGTTAATCTATTAAGAAATCATTGCAGAGGTGCCTGGGTGGCTCAGTTGGTTGAGTGTATAACTTCGGCTCAGGTCATGATCTCACAGTTTGTGAGTTAGAGCCCCGCAACAGGCTTTGTGCTGACAGCTCAAACCCACTTTGGATTCTGTGTCTCCCTTTCTCCCTTTCTCTCTGCTCCTCAGGGCTCACGTTCTGTCTCTCCTTCAAAAAATAAACCTTCAAAAAAAATTTTTAACAAATTATCCCCTAGAACTACTTGAGATCCTTAGATGAATTAATTCTTCTTCCTTGTGTTGTGATCAATGGTCTTATCTGCTTGGCTCTTGTCTGACAAAATAATAATCTTAGTGGCATCTCCTGCCTAGAGTATACAGAATCCTCTGGTACTCGTGAAGCCAACTATTCCACTTGGGTGTCCTCAAAATTAGGCTAAGGCCCAGACTAGAGGGCCCTGGAGTTACATCAGGCAATATGGAAATAAGGCTTTGCACCTGCCTGGAGACAAAGGATAATTTGCCTGACTATGGAGTGCCTGAATGGACTACCAGACTGTAAGGGTTCCTAATGATTTGGCTTTTTTCTACTACAAGTTCAATGAAAGTGGCCAGACATTTGAGTGTGCCCTGGGGCATGCTGTTTTGATGAACCACTATTTCTTTCAGGTCTTGGGCCTGTGAGCCTTTGCTAATTTATCTGGCTCCCATAATACCACTTCACAGCAAGCCTCCTTAATCTTTCCAACAAAGTGGAGTGCCTGTATTGTCAGTCATTCCCCTATTCATCAGTCTTTAAACTATCACTTCTTTTTCTCCTTTTCCAGAGCAAAATAACCTATTAGCATTGGCATTCTGCCGAACATTGATTGCCTAAATGCCAAACAGTATTTTCCTGGAGGTTCCCATCCCCAAAGCTCTAGCCTGGCATTGTGTGGAGTGCTCAAAGTGCACCCTGTGTCAGGCTGGGAACTTCAGAGCTGGCAGGCAGGGGTCACTGGGGAATCCAGGGAAGCACTCCTTGATCCTCCAGAAAAGTGATTTTTGGTGGCCACTTAGGTTTGGGAAAGGAGATGCAGAAATGTGCCTTTTAGGGCTCCACTGGTCACATTTCTTAATCGTTAATGCATCATTTAAGCTGCATTATATCAGCCAAAGGATTTTCAAACATCAGCTGAATGCTGGAATTTGATACTCTCTTTTTTGGTGTAGATAAACAAACTGATGCCAGAGATGAGGTCCCCTGTAAACAAAAGTACATGCATAGTTACTGTAGCCACAGAATTAGCACAGATTGATACATGACTTTACCCTTTTGTGTGATACCACTGCTTTGTGAAGAATCTTAATTTGTGTTATATACTTTTGGAGTTAGATTTAATTCAACACCAGCTTTGTGTTATTTTTAGTTTAGACTAACTCTTCTGAGAACGTCAAGAATGATTGAAATTTGCTGACAGCAATTTTTCTCAGGCAAGTAGATTGCTATTTGACTCAACTGTACCAGAGTACGTCAGATAAACATAGTAAAGACTAAATATATTTGGCTTTACATTTTTAGCTTTTCTACCTTAAAGTAGCCTGCTGTTACCTCAGCCTGGAATGCCCTTTACCCATCCCCACAGCCCATTTTCTGCTTTTGGCACTCTTTCATGACCTAGTTCAAAACTCACCTCCTTTGAGAAATATTTATTAATTTCAAGTCCCCCAGTTTTGCACTGCCACAGCATACCACCTGGTCTTAGCACTGAATTCCATGACATTTATTGTTTGCTATTTACATGTTTGCAAATAAGTGTCTTCCTACACCTCCAGTACTTTAAACTGTGAAGATTTGAGAAACAGTATAGAAATATAAAACAATCACATTCTTTCTGGGTCAGGGAAGACAAAAATAAAACCAATAAACATAAGAGCATCAAATTGGAATGATGACCCACCATAGACTCCTGCCCACCTGAAAATGGTATGCATACCTGCAAATAAACTAACTTCTACCTTACGAGGGTAGACCATCAGTTAAGGCCATTCAGAAATAAATCAAAAATTATAAATATGAGATTCACACTTGGCTTCTCCTTCTCCCTCACTTATTATACTCAATCAATAATACTCATCAATTTTACTAAATATCAGTGTGACCCAATACTAGTGATCTCAAACCTCAAAAAGCATAAGACTTAGCTGGTTAAAACAGACTGCTGAGCTCTATCTCCTGTATTTCTGATTCACTAGGTCTGCAGTGGAGCCAAAAATCTGCATTTGTAACAAATGCCCAGGTGAAACTGATGCTGCCCATCCAGGAACCACACTTTGAGAACCACTGCTTTAACTCATCCCCGTATTCTATTCTCCTTGCTTTCTAACAAGGTTCACAATTTCTACAAAATTAAAAAAAAAACCCTGAGCTGTAACACAGTAAGATGGCTCAAATAAGGCATAAAAATAGCTAGGTTTGGTCCTGATCTAGAATGGTTTCCCTTGGTGGGCAGGGGTTGTCTAAATCTTTGAAATGATCCTTAACAGAGAGGAATGAGTCCTAAAGCATTTCTGGAGTGGTCCAAAGTGTCTCTAACTACAGACCAGCAGATGAGGTCATGGTAATGCAAGGAGTCAGAAGTAGAGGAGGGGGAATGAAAGCTATAATCACTGTCAAAGGGGTGTTTTCTGTAGACAAGTGAATGGAGCTATTGTACACAAACTCAGTGGTTGCCAAGCATGTGGCCCAATTATTTTGCCTGTATGAGCATGGCACGAAGGATCTCCTTAGAGGACTTGATTCACACAAGTTCGTGTTTAGTAGCAAGCAAAAGCCTAGAGAATTTTAACCTAACTATACACGTTCCTGCTTTCCAAATCTAGGATATAATACAATTAAGTTAGAAAGACCACAAAAGTAAAACACCATCCTTAGAAACAGTACAGCATTTACAGTTGGTAAAAGACCAATATAGAAGATCTTGCTCAAAATATTGACAATAATGAGGATCACATGGTGGCCTTGGGCAGCAAGAGCTCTATAATTTAAATCTAGGGGCTAGCTTCCAAGAGAAACTGCTTTCCCTACTCTCTTGGGCTCCACTGATATTTAAAATGTTTAAGTACAAAAAGTTGTATTGGCCACCCACCCATATCTAGTGTCTTAAAGAAATGGGAGGTCTACTTCAGTGGTTAGGACGGACATACAACAAGGTGTTTTGCTTTCTTAGGGGAAATACCATTCACTCTACAACATAGGAATGGAGATGCTTTAGTGCTCTTCAAAATTCTCGGCTGCATGAGAGGACCATTCAGGTGGTTTGCCTGAGCCCAAAGTATCGAGGAGGCCAGAAAACAGAGGGGCAACAACTGCCACCTGACCTCCAAGAGGGCCGTACCCTCCTCCCCAAGCACCACATAGGTAAGAAACAGAAGCTGTAAGGTTGCTGCCAATCCTCCATGATACTCCCATCTGTTGTACAAGCTCTGGCTAGGCAGAGCTGAGGAACAGTGTCCCACAGGAGGCTGCTCCATGAGCAGGGTCTGCAAAGTCAGAATGTTACAGATGAGGCTATCAGAAGATGAATTCAACTTAAAATAGACACAATTAGAAACAGGCTGGGAAGCATGGTTCTCTTCTTGTTAGAAATGAGGCTGTGAGGAGGTTTTATGTGGCACTGACTTAGGGAAAGGAGTGAAGGACGTTTCTGTGGCTGTAGTGATCCCAATGTCAATATCCTAATCCTACCAGACCTCCAACTCCCCATGAAGCACTGTACTACACAGTATTCATTTGATCCAAGCCTTCTAAACCTGCAGGGATGGGGGGAGGGGAGACCTGAAAGGCTTGAAATCCTAAGAGACGAACCAAAAAAATCATAGGAGCTCTAGACCACAGCTCTACTAATTCAACAAAGGATAATTGCAGAAAGTTATCAGAGACCTCAAAGGCTCTGTAAAATATCACATTTACATACCATACGTCTCACCAGGGAGAAGGGCTGAAAAGCAAAGTGGTTTGAAATGGGATGGGTTGAAATTATAAAAAGGGTTATATAGTTGTTAGAGAATGTCTGTTGTTTTCAGAGACAAGAAATTTTAAAGTGTTGGAGTTAACACAACCATCATGTAGCATAAACGAATGAGAATACTCATTGAACTATAACCATGTAAGTCACTGCAATATAATTCTTAGGTCTAAAATTTATAGCTCCCTCTTACTCTTCCTTTTAAAAATTCTAAAATACAATCTACTAGAAAATAGTTATTAAAATAACCCAAAATATTTTACTATAATAATGATATCACTTAAACTACTGCCTTGCTCATTTTGGGTTACACATTTTAATAACTATAAACCACTACAGTTGTATAATAAAAGTGACTATTTTTTTTTTTTTGTCTTTAGGTTATCTGATTTTATCTTGGCAAACATCTCTTTTTTTTTTAAGTGTGATATTAACACTAGCACAGACATGATCAACTGGTTTCTGGGCAATGTAACAAACAGAGGACTCAAAAACTGCATGCTCTTTTATTATACATGTTGAATTGCCTTGTCTAGTATATTCATTCCAAGCATTTAATTGAATACAAATTCATACAAATACCCTTGAGTAAAACCTGCTGTGGTGAATGCTTCTAAGTTTCTTTTGGATGCCACTGTTATTTCCTTAAACTGGACTTTTTCAAAAAGAGAAAATATGAGAGCATAAATAAACAACTAAAATTTACCTTTTGTCCTTAAAGGTTGATCTGCATTCATTTTATACAATACATATTTCAATATACAAATTAAGAAATGGAATACGGGTGCTTTTAGGATTCTAGAAGGCATATAATTTTGGAACTTAGTTTCAAGAATTAGAGTCTGACTTACTATTGTAACAGATCCTGAGACACCATAATTACCTTTTTAAAACAAAGTTAAAAAATAATATTTATGAAAATACAACAACTTTGTGTTCTTCTGTGAATAAAATTATCTTAATTCTCTAACAATATCCCTTTTGCATTAATGAAACCAAGGAGTTTGCTTACCAAATATGAAGCACAAATTCTTAGAAAAGATAAATCACGGTCAGTCCAGGAAATAAATGCCCCTCTAAAGCCAAAGATTTGGTAGGATAGAAGGAAAGCAAACCTGAACTCTTGAATTTTAGAGAAGAGTTCTGCTATAGAATCCAGTTATTCCAGCTTTGGATTTTACAATTTCACTGAGATTAATCAGAAATCATGTTAAGGAGACCTAAGGTTTATTTTCCAAAAAACAAAAACATTTCTCAATCCTATTTTTTATTTGACTAGATTAAGGCACAATGTAAGTACAGATTAGTCTGTTTAAATCTTGTTATAATTTATAATGACATTATCAAATAATTTTCTCTTTACTATGAAATAAGTATTATTCCCATTTTACAGATGAGGAAACTAAGATACAGACAGGTGAACTGACTTAGGAGAAGTGTGCTCGCTTCGGCAGTACATATACTAAAATAGGTCAGAAGGAATAGAGGGAACAAAGCTGGGATTTAGAGACAAAATGAGCAGGGTTTCAATATAGTATAGCCATCCACTACTAGCCTTCATCCGAGCCTTTCATCTGTAAAATGAGGATAATAACACCTACCTCTCAAATAGTTGATGTAAGGTATAAGCAAAGCACCTAGCAGAAAGCATAGTACAGAGTTGCCCATTCAAGAAACATCAACTCTCCTAACCAATCCACAACCCTATTTTCTTCAGCTGGTACAAAAGGTGTACACTAAATCCATATGCTATTGTGAGGTAAGTGAGAACACAAGCAGAGCACCTGGTAAGTATGGGCTCAATACAGTTGTTCTCCCGCCCCCCGCCCCGTACTCCCTCTCTTACCCTAGGTCCCACAGTAAATGGCTGAGCCACAGTCAAATCCAGATCTTGGTTCCACTATAGAACTGTTTCTGCATATATGCATTTTATTTAAGATAGTACCTCATTCAACTGCAAAAACAAATTTAACCCAGCTGCTTATCAGTTATTAATTTAATGTGTTCCTGGTAAAATAAAATTGATTTCTAGGGCAGCTTTACTTTTCAGTAATCAGAAAAAAGTAATATTTCTGACTTGAAAATATGTATTTTTGATATGAATTTCTACTGGCATTCCTGTTATATTCTTAATATTTTATAAACTATTAAACTCAAAACATAGTCAAAAATCTATTACTTAGGTGTATTACATGCCTAAGCATTTAAATGAGCCCATTTTAAGTTCAAAGATATTAGGTAGCCTTTTCATTTTTCCTATTTGTTTCCAAATAAAATAACAAGGTAGAGTAGTAAAGGTAGTAAATAAATGTAGGTATTCATAAATGAAACAGATGTGTAGAAAATATGGACTAGATCTGCATTTATGAAGCAATGACCTTCAAAACTGGCAGGGAGCTGTTAACAATGTTCTTCACAGGGGAGCAATTATATTACAACCCTCCTATGTATACTTTCATTTCTCATGATCTACAAATATATTTGCATATCAGAAAAAATAAAAGAATAGTCTGGTAACTGTGGCAACCTTCACTGAAAGGATGTAAGGCATTTTCCTTACCTTAATAATCACGTCCTAAATGTTAGATCAATAGAACTGGTGCAATATGAAAGGCTAGACCAATACTTTGATAGAATTTCCTACAACTGAAATTTACCAAATGTGACTATTATGGCTCTAACCTAGTGATACATTTCTGACTCTCTAATACCCTAAGAGTTCTCTGATTATCCCAAGAAGTACTGAAATCACTCTAAAATATATACCTTAAAGAAAAATATGGCATACAATATTTTAACAAATATGATTCTAAATTATCACCAAAAAATTTTTTAATATACAGTACTGCAATTCCTAATACGTTAGAAATATTGCTTTAACCTAGCAAGTAGCTCACAGCTCCTTTCCATACTGATTTAAAGACCTTGTGCCCAATGCTTGACAGATAAGCGCATAAGCGCGCGCGCGCACACACACACACACACACACACACTACAGAAACGTAAAAGGGGTGAAAAGTTACTAAGAAAAGCTCAATCTCTAAAAGCTCAAATAAGCCATATGCACAAAATATTAATTTCACATAAGATTCTCTCTCTTTTTTTTTTTTTTTACATTTCCTCACATTGGGTAAAAACAAAAGCAATTCATAATAGTGGTGCCAAAGACTGACAATATTACATAAACTTCAGAATTCCTGTTTTCAAATTTTTCATGCAAGAATCACAATGCACAACCATTAACATGTCTAGACAGTGGACACTCACTACAGTATAATCATGTTACACCAAGCTTAATTTTTTATGTGTCCTAAATGTTTATAACACATTAACTTGTAAATATAAAATAAGACCAACAGGAAAAGAAAACCATAGTAAGATATAGCAAGCATAAACCCAGTAAGTCCTGTTTGACTTAAAAATATTTTTCTTAACAGTAATAAAAAACTACCCACAACTATAATACCAATCAACCAACCTGAAAGGTTCCACTACCTGGTAAAAATAACTAGTTGTCTTATTGCATTACCTTAAAAACTACAAGATTATCACTAGTGGAGTGGTGATATGAATTGTATTTGTACTCTATACCTTGTCAAAAGTTAATGACCTGCCCCAGGAATTTTATTTCACCATATACCCAAAGTATTCTTAGGACTCACAAAGTCTAAATCTCACACTGCCCTTGATATGCTACTGTATAAATGCTTTAAATTTTAAAACAAAAGGATAAAGACTTTAAAAGCTCTGGACAACATATTCAAATGATGACTATGTCAAGTCAATGTTTTCTCCTCCCCCACCCAAAAACAAACAAAAAAAACTGTACATGACACATAAAGATACAATGGAAACAAAAAGTAGCATGCCACTCATTCTGTGAGAAAATAATACAGAACATCTATCATATTCAACCACAAAAATCCTTTTCACTTGATGGCTAGCATCTTTATGCCTGTCTTTAAGTGGCCTTAAAAAGAGATTTTGTTCTCTTTCTCTGCCCTCCTGGATCTTTGACAGCAGTCAGCACTTATGCCCAGAACTGGTTTGGGGAGTGGGAGAAAAGGGAAAGTGTAGAGAAGGCTGAACTGAGCACGGACTCAGCAGAGAGCAGCTGCTCTCACACACTACCCAGCGTCTTTCTCACACACCGCTATTTTCCGCTATTGAGCATTGTCAGCAAAAAATAATAATAAATGGGGGGTTGGGGGGCCAGGAGACAAAGAGGGTAGAACCAGAAGCAGACAGTTTTTGTCTGCCACATCTGAGGCGAGAAGCCCCCTCTGGTTTCTTGCTGCAAAGGCAAGGGATCAGATGAGACCCCTCTGGATCCAACTCAATTTGCTTCTCCAGAAAGAGCAGTTTCCGGCAGCGAGCGCAGGAGCCTCTAAACACCGGAGCATTGTCAACGTTTCCTATCACTGACTTTATAGAGGAGGAAAGAGGGCTGTGACTGCATTCCTGGGAAAGACTACTACTCCAGACGTGCCACAAGGCAGTAGTGAAAACACATAAGAGGTTGTAAAAATCCCTTCCAAAAATACCAGGTTTCTGAAGAAATGCTGCGAAGCATTAACGTATTGTTGGCGTTATCTGTAAGTCACCGATTCTTTCTCACCACGGCCAACCCTCAAATCTCTGGTACTTGTTGCTAAATCTTTACCTCATGCCCACCCAGAATTGCCCAACACAATGAGATTTGGGGAGCGAAAGGCAGGGAGGGGGGCTAATCCTGGGAGCCCAGAGGCTGGGCTCCCTTCCATAGGCCACTCTGCATGGGCTGCGCGTTCACTTCTACCTTATGAGAGCTCTGACTCACAAATGCTGGGGGGCGGGTGATTATGACATACAGCATTATCCTTTCAACCAAAGATAGATAAGAAAAGCCGGCCAAGGGTCCTTGCCTGGCTAGAGAGCCAAAGCCTGCGCCCCTCGACGGGGCGGCCCGGGTAGGAGGCTCCCGCCCAGCCCGCCTCCCTCTTGCAGCCAGTGGAAGACGCTCCCCATCCTGGCAGGCTCGAGGAGCCAGGATGGGGTGGCTTCACCCTGGGAGAGGGCAGAGGGATAGCTGAGGGTACCGGACGGAGGGACTCTCACCGCAGCTGCGCGGAGCGCCCCGTACCCCGCCCGGGACCGGT
>NW_027530019.1:9522292-9538205 GCF_008692635.1 Crocuta crocuta | reverse complement strand
GCTGGCCAAGTTGGCCAGACTCGGGAGACGAAGGGGTTCCGCGGGCAGGGCAGCGCGGCACTGACCTGGATGGTGCAGGTGTACTCGCTGTCGTCCAGCAGCCGCACGGTGCAGCTGTACTCGCGCTCCAGGCTCCTGCTGCTGCCGCTCATCAACCTGCTCAGCATCTTCCCGCCCGCCCGCCCGCCCCCGGGAGAGACGCGGCGGCGCTGCGGACCCTGGACCAGGCGCCCCTCAGCCGGGCAGCTCCTCGCGGGCCCCGGGCACCTGCACCATCACCCCAGCCGGGTCGCGGCCGCTGCGTCCTGCTGGTGCTGCTCCTCCTTCTTCTCCTCCTCCTTCTCCGCCACCGCCTCCCCCCAGCCCAGAGCAAGCGCCCCGCTCTCTCTCCTCCGCGCCCCACTCCCCATGCCCAGTTCGTGGGGCGGGGCCTCGGCCGGAGAGGGGCCAATGGGGGTCAGCGCGGCGGAACCGAGTGGCAGAGAGGAGAACCAATCGAAGTAGGGCATTAGAATGATGGACAGGTGGAGGAAGCAATCACGGGAAAGCAGTCGGACAGAGCCTAGCGGGACCAGCCCTCTGGCGTCCCAAACGAGGGGCTCCTCTTGTCTCTGCGGTTCCTGTAGAAGCTGTTTCCCCTCCCCCGTGCCAGGTGTGGGCACCCGGCTGGATAAATGTCTGCCGCGTGGAATACGTTTAGACTCTGCTTCAGGGGCCAAGTCCCACACTCTGCAACCCCGCGAGTCCCGCCCTCTCGGTAGCCGGGGCGGTGCAAGATAACAATCCCCGCACCTGCAGAATGCAGGCACCTTCCGCTCCGGACCAGGCGGCTGCCCCCACCTGAGCTGTACCCCAGGTCGGCACAACGGGCTTCTCTGCTCTAGCCTTCTTATTTTGAACAACATCTGTTTTACAGTAGCTACTGAAGTAAAAGCTGTAACGTTCGCAAGGGCTTTTAAGCACTCGGGTTTAACCCCTAGGAAACCCTCCACTCCAACACCCCATGCCTCCCTTTTATTTTCCTAAGACAAAAGAGCCTGAGGTGTGCTTCTTCAGCCAGTAGGGTGCAGAGTAAGTGATGGGTCCTTTCCTTGCACCTTCAGAACTAGAATTATCATATTTTCAGACTTCCTCAACAAAACACCTGAGCATGTCAGGAGATATATATCACAGAGAAAAAAAATGTCTCCTGCTCTTTGTGACCCCACATCTAAAGATCTCATGTTCTTTATGAAACCTTCACCAAGACACATGATATTCTCCCTCAAAAATTTTTGATAGTAGGAAATGTTATATTAAAGGATATCAACACAAAATGTTATAATTTATTAATTTAAGAAATAATGAAAGATGCATAATTTCCCATTATTTTCATGTATACTGTTCTTGTTTGTAGAGATAACAAACACATAACAAAAATGAAACCCTAAATTAACTTAGAAAAGATCTGACCTTTAAAGTACACTGTTTTACCCCGAGGCACCTGGCTGAGCTCAAGCCCCTTGTTGGGCATAAAGCCTACTTAAAAGAAATAAAATATGCTTCTTCTCTCGTGTCCTTGGGTTCCAATATTTCTCCCAATTTTTTTGCATGGGACTTTCCCCCACTTCAGTTATCACCTCAGTAACCTGGATTGCTCTCTTTATTAGCTGCATTCTGCTTTATGGCAATCAAAAGAGGAAGTTCCACTTTTCAACATAATCCTAGAGGAGTTAAGAAATTACAACAGTAAGTCAAATATTCTAGCCATTAAACCAGATGTGAGTTCCTCTACTTTGTAGCCACAGCAGGTAGGCTTGTATGTACAACACAATAAGTATTCATTCAATAAGTGTTTGTTGCATGAAGTAAATGAGATAGATATTTTAGAGCATCTAAGTCCCAGGGAAAGATATATGAAAAAATTAAGAATTTCAGGAAAGTCTTGGAGACAAATGAAATTATTAATAGCCAAAGTGATATTTTGCAAAACTTGGCTTTGTTGTGTAATTGGGAGAAAACAATGAAAGATTTCAGGCAGGCAGAACTTATGTTGAAGGTAAAAATTGTTATTTGTTTACAGAATCTATAAGAGCAAGAAAAAATGTCCAAGGAGCTAGAGGAAGCCCAGTAGTTTGATGGTAGGGAAATGTCTTTAACAGGTTATGCAAATAAGCAGCTGTTAGAATAAAAAGGCAAAGCATCATGAATCCAGAAAAGCTCTCAGGAACTGAATGCAGTCTTTTTTCAGAGTATGACCATAGATGCAATCAACAAGGATAAGATTGTGGCTGCTATGCCAACGTGTTAAGTAACATTCCTGTTCAACCTAAGAAAATCATATCAAGTTAAATGTTCACCTCATTGAAAGACCAGTTAGATATTCATCCATGCTTATGCATAATATCCAGAAAGAATTTCAAACTTTCCCTTACTCTCTTATTCAGAACACTTGGTGAGGAAAACAGAGGATGGATGCATAATAGAAGAAAAGCAGGAAACTATCAGTTTCTGGTGAAAATGTATGCCTGTACAGGGATTGAGAGCAGAAGCCTGGAGGAAACTAAAAAGAAAAGACTCGTATAAAATCACACTGAGGAATATTTTGTTTGTCTTTGTTTTTCTCAAGTCTATTGAGCAGAATGTCCAGGATAAAAAGGGTTTGTTCCGTAAAAGGCCTCATGTGCCCTTGATAATCAGATAGTGTTCATGAATTTTTTGGGTATAAAGGAGGCCATATTTAAAACTCCAAACTGCAATGACTCTGAGCTCCCATCTTTCAAATTATTAGGATATTAGCCCCCTTTGAAGTTTCCCTCCCTTCTACTGTTGAGGAGTCCCGAGGGGTGATGTTATCACTAACATATGCCTGAAATAACTGAATTACTCCTGCTTCTATTTCAGATGACACCCTGATGTTCTGTGATACTGATCTGTCTCCAGCCAATGCAACTTTCACCATTGCTTTGGGATCTGGCAGGAAGAAGCACTGCCTCCTCTTTACCAAGACATCACAAACCCTGGCTCTTCCCATCAAAGTCTCCTCATTGCACAGTTAAGACCAGGGTTATATAACAATATTAGAAAGGAAGAGTAATCCAGAGTAAACTGCAGGTATGACATGGCTACTCTCAAAGCCCTTATGGACTAGAGGCCTGCCTTATTGTTGAGCTTGAAGCCAGGGTCCATGTGGCTGATGACAGATTACCTCTTCATCCAGAATTCCCCTGACCATGTCTTGGGCATTCAGGCTCAGCTGCTCAGAGAAGAAAACTCTCCTCACCAGTTTAAAGTCCATTTACAAAGTCCCACTTTCTGTCCTAGTTGCTGCCTTTCTATAGGATGGCTGACCATGAGAGCATCTACTCCTTTAGAGGAAACCCCACCTTCCATCCTGAGGATTGTGACCTTAACCTTTGACCCAACTGGACCAGCACCTTCAGAACAGTCCAAACTCAGCACATGTCTCATAAAGACTGAGTTAATCTTTATAAGTAGGCCCAGGTAAAGCCTCACCAAAGCCAGTCTAGTCCCTTTGCATAATTATTTCTCCAGTAAGCAATAAGGATCATGCCTGTCCTTGTTTGACTATATCTTTTAGAGCTCAGCTTTTCTTCTTTTAAGAGCAAGGGCTGAAACAAGGACATTCGCATCTCCACAGAAACAACACATATGTGGTCTACATCCACAGAGAGAAAAGAAACCGTTTTTCTCTTCTGTATCAATGTCTGCGGAAGCAATGCTCCTGCTCCACACACAAAGATTTGCATATCCAAATGGAGCACCGTGCTTCACAAACGAAAGCATCTACACTCAAGTTATAGTTTTTCAAGAGTAATAAATGTATACTTGCTTTAATATGAGTAGTTAAACAATCCATGTAGTTTTTTCAGAGCAGTCTACCTCTGAAGAAATGTTCAAGTCTTCTCTTTCATCAGGACAGAAATGACCAATGGTTTAAGAGACAGCTTTTCTATCTTCTAGTAACTCAGGATTTTCAGTTAGCCCCCATTATATTTAGAAGAATTTTTAATGTGTATTTCTATGTGGAAATATAAGTGCATGTGTTTTTTTATTCCAACTACATTTATTGACCATTTACTGTGTGTTAGGCACATACTCTATGACAGCTTTCTAGAAAACATAAGACATGGCCCAAAGAATATGGGAAAATGAGATGTACAAAGAAAAAAGCTCACAATCTAGAAGAGAGTGTTAGGTATACAAACAGGTAGCTATTATACAACATAGAGAGCATGGGCAAAGTACTATAAGAGAACAACACATGGTACAATTATTTAAGCATAGGAGACAGCACAGTCTCCCATGAGAAGGCATTTGACTTGAGCCCCTAGGAATGAGTAGTATGGTGATGGGTGTAGACAGCAGAGGAGCAAGATATGATATGAGGAGTGACATTTTAAATAGAGGAAACAGCATGATAAAGACATGGAAGCACAAATATGTATAGCATGTTTTAGAAATTGCAAGTGCCCCTGGATAGATAGCATGTGGGATGCATTGGCTGGGAAGAAATGGACTGAGAACAGATCATATAAGACCTTATATGCCATTGTTAGGAATTTGGACTCTGTTGTATAGACTGGTTGGGGGGGGGGTGGAGAGGAGGGACGGTTTGCAGGTTTTTAAAACAGAGCAATGGCAGAATCAGATCTGTCTTTGGAAGTGATCGTTTTGATAGTAGTGTCAATGTTTAAATTATAGCAAGAGGAGATTTTTTACTATGGAAAAAATGCATTCTGAAAACAATAGAATGTCTTTAATGAGGCATCAGAAGCATTTATAATACACCTCTCAGATGTGAGTGACAGGCTTTATTATATTCTCCAGTTATGGTTCATTTTCCTTATATTTCCAGGCAGTCTTCAGTTATTGTTATAGACATGAAATGTATATGAAACAAAGAAATAATTAATTAATTCAAAAAAAGATTATTAATGGTCTACTTTGTGCAAGTCCCCATGCCAGGTGCTGAGAGAATTCAAAGATGAACAAAACATATTCCCAATCCTCATAGAATTTACAGCTCTATCTGTAAATCTGCAAAATTACTTCAACAACATTTATTTATTTATTAAGCATTCAGTTTATGTAGATTAGGATTCAACACACAGTGCTCAAAAATATATACATATAAGAGAAAGACAGCAAAGATAGGAGAAACAGTCTAAATAATATGGGCAAAGAAAATATAAATGTGAAGAAATCAGAACAGCCTATATTTCTTGACGAATAGTGTCAATTGACTACTTGCTCTGCAAAATGAAATAACATTAGTGTACTTCCTCCTAAACTCTCACTCCAACTCCCAATTTTTGTGGTTTATATTATTTCTATTTTGTCAGGGCTTATAATATTTATGGCTTCTGGTAACCATATTTCTTCTAGTTATTTAATCTTACTTTTATATTCAAATGGATTCAGTGCTTTTACCACCAGTCCTTTTATCCTCCAGATTCACCATTCCCAGAGGTTTTCTTTTTAATCATGTCCTGGTACATGCAATTTCTCTGCTAAGTAGTTTAAGAATGGCTAATTGCCACATTACCTTTCTTGCTTTTTTCCTTTTCTTTTTCTAATATACAGTGTTTTGTTAGTTTCAGGTATATAATATAGTGATTCAACAATTCCATGCATAAATCACCTGGTTCTCATCATGACAAGTGACCTCCTTTATCCCCATCACCTGTTTCACCTACCCCCACCTCCCCCAATGGTAATCATCAGTTTGTTCCCTATAATGGTAATCATCAGTTTGTTCCCTATAATTAAAAGTTTGTTTCTTTTTTTAAGTTTTATTTATTTTTGAGAGAGAAATAGAGACAGTGTGAACAGGAGAGGGTCAGAGAGAGAGGGTGACACAGAATCTGAAACAGGTTCTAGGCGCTGAGCTGTCAACACAGAGCCTGATGCGGGGCTCGAACCCACAAACCGTGAGATCATGACCTGAGCTGAAGTCAGATACTTAACCGACTGAGCCACCCAGATGCCCCATTAACAGTTTGTTTCTTGATTTCCCTCTCCCTCTCCCTCTCCCTCTCCCCCTCCCTCCCTCTTCCTCTCCCTCCCTCCCTCTTACTCTCCCCCTCCTTCTCTCCCTTTCCCTCCCTCTCTCCCTCTTCCTCTCCCCCTCCTTCTCTCCCTCTCCCTTCTTCTCCCTCTCCCTCTCTTTGCTCATTTTGTTTGTATCTTAAATTCCACATATGAATGAAATCATATGGTATTTGTCTTTCTCTGACTGACCTATTTCACTTAGCATTATACTCTCCAGCTCCATCCATGTCATTGCAAATAGCAGGATTTCATTCTTTTTATGGCTGAATAATATTCCATTATTTATATGCACCACATCTTCTTTATTCATTCAACTGATGGACACTTCAATTGCTTCCATAATTTGGCTATTGTAAATAATGCTATGATAAAAATAGAAGTGCATGTATCCCTTCATATTAGTGTTTTGGTATTCTTTGGGTAAATACCCAGTAGTGCAATTACTGGATCATATGGTAGTTCTATTTTTAATTTTTTGAGGACCCTCCATACTGTATCCCACAGTGACTATACCAGTCTGCACTCCCAGCAGTGCATGAGTGTTTGAAAATCTTGACATCCTTGCCAACACCTGTTGTTTCTAAAATTGTTCGTTTTAGTCATTCTGATAAATGTGAGGTGATACTGTGGTTTTGATTTGCATTTCCCTGATGATGAGTGGTGTTCAGCATCTTTTTGTGTGTCTGATGGCCATGTGTATGTCTTCTCTGAAGAAATTTCTGTTCCTGTCTTCTGCCAATTTTTAAATTGGATTATTTGTTTTTTGGGGTGTTACCTATGTTCTTTCTTGTCTACCTGTTGCATTTATACTTGAACAAATACTTGTATAGAAATATTACTTTGGGCTCACATTTTCTTCATTTTCTTTCTCTCAGAATTTACAGCCATTGCTCCTTTGTCTTTTTTCCTGACATTTGCTATAGAGAAGTCTCAGATGAATGAAAATTTTCCCTATACATGATTTTCTTTTCTTTCAAGATATCTGAAGGATTTATACATTTAACCCTGAAGTTTAAGAACTTAATAAGAATATATCTCTGCATTAATTTTTCTAAATCAATTTTCCCTATTATAAGATGGATAGTTTTCTTAACAATAATGCTTTTACCTTTGAACTTGTTGGGTTCTCTTCCTCTAGAATGCCAGTTAGCCCAATTTTGGATTGTATTTGACTATATCTTTCTTTCTTTTTTTTTCTTTTTTAAAAAATTTTTTTAAATATTTTATTTATTTCTAGGAGAGAGAGAGAGAGACAGCGTGAGCAGGGGAGGGTCAGAGAGAGAGGGAGTCACAGACTGAAACAGGCTCCAGGCTCTGAGCTGGCAGTCAGCACAGAGCCCGACGTGGGGCTCGAACCCACGAACCACAAGATCATGACCTAAGCGAAAGTCGGACGCTCAACTGACTAAGCCACCCAGACAACCCACTATATCTTTCTTTCTTTTTTAATTCTTAAATTTCTTTGGCTTTTCCCTCTTCATTCATAGTGATTGTCCCAAGTCTTTCCTCCTTGCCATTAACATGACTTTCAGCCAACTCTATTTTGTTCCTTGCTGTTCAAATTTGTTTATATTACTTTTGTTCTCAATTATTCTGGTGTTTTATTTTTTTAATTTTATTTTTAAGTAATCTCTACATTGTGGGGCTTGAACTCACAACCCCCAGATCAAGAATTGCATGCTCTACCACCTGAGGCAGCCAGGTGTCCCTCAATTATTCTGTTGTTTAAATATCTCATCTTGGATTTCTTATTTTATTGAATATCATTTCTTACTGAGTCTGTAGTAGAATATGCTTCAGAGCACCTGGGTGGCTCTGGATGGCTCAATTTACTGTCTGACTCTTGATTTCAGCTCAGGTCGTGATCCCAGGGTCATGGGATCGAGCCTCATGTTTGGTGTAGAGATTGCTAAAATAAAGAAATAAGCTTCAAAGAATATGCTTCTCTTCTCTGAATTGTGACAGTCCCTCCTTGACCAAGCTTTAGTCAGGTTCCTCTGAATCCCCTTCCCAACTAGCATTGACTTTTGGACTTTTTTCTGTCTCTCAGAATTTTGTCCATCTTTGTATCAGTTTACCCAGAGTCCCCCATTCTCAGTATCTGATCATCTTCAATGTGTTACCAAGTTCCACATGTCCTACTATTCCCCCACATGGTGTTTGATCACTTTGGTCCATCTTCAGCAAGAATCTTGTTAGGCTGCTTTAGCCAGAATCTCCCCTTATCCCTGATGTTTCATCTTAATTTTTCATCCACTGACACTCATCTCATCCCCACTCTGCTCTTTGACTATAAATTCCCACCTTTCCTTGCTGTCTTCAGAACTGACCCTGGGTTTTTTTTAAGTTTATTTCTTTTGAGAGAGAGAGGAAGTGTGAGCAAGGGAGAGGCAGAGAAAGAGAGTGACAGAGGATCTGAAGCAGGCTCTGTGCCGAACAGCAGAGAGCCCGATGCAGGACTCGAACTCACAAACCTTGAGATCACAACATGAGCCAAAATTGAATGCTTAACCAACTGAACCACCCAGGCATCCCAGAATTGAGCCTAGTTTTATATTGAGGTCCCCTTTCCCCTGAATAGTTTTTATGAATAAAATTTGTTTTTAATCACTTTAACTACTGTCCAGCTGTGGTTTTTCCTTAACAGTTGTTTTCATCTGAACTAGATCCTTCTACCATGCTTGAAGGGTGGTCATGTCTTATAGTTCATCCAGTTCATTCTTAGCATAGACAGACCATTCAATTTTCACTTTGCTCTGGTATATGCCAGTTTTTCTTCCCCCAGTTTAGGAGTTTGGACTTGTTTTCTAACTTATTTTCTCTAACATGAAGATGCAGGATAAGGGGAAGAAGAGAGGGAACTTAGGGCTGAGTGATGACCGTATTAGCTCCACTTTCTTGTGAGATTCAGTTAAACGGCCTTTCTGATCCCAGTCTAACCAGCCGGGGGTGTATTACCCTCATGAGTAACTTGTATCAGTTCTTTTGCTCAGCTTGGTTACCTGGCAAATGGAAAGCTTATTGTCTCCACTGAATTCCCATGGTAGTATATGGAGGCTTCTATCTAAAACAAACTTCTTGGGGGCCCCTGGGTGGCTCAGTTAGTTAAGTGTCTGACTCTTGATTTCACCTCAGGTCATGATCTTATGGATTAGTGAATTAAACCCCAAGTTGAGCTCCTTGCTGACAGCATGGAGCCTGCCTGGGATTCTCTTTCTCCCCCTCTCTCTGCCTCTGCACCCCACTTAAAACATTTAAAGAAAAATAAAGCAATTTTCTTGGATTCCTCCATTTCTCCACCCTCCCCAGAGTTGCTTATCTACATCCTCAGAATTCTTCACCAATTAATGAAGGTATTAGGGAGAATACTCAGAAAGCTGTCAACTCCTACCACACCCTTTCTTCCTCTCAATCTGCTTTGAGGAATAGGGGCAGGGTGAGGAGCCATATCCTACTACACCAGAATATTCTGTTTCTTTTATTGGCCACATTTTTTTTTCACATTTCATTTCTGTGTGAGGTTTTATCCTTTATCTTATAGCTCCTGGTGAATTTTGGGCTTTGTCAATGAATTTTTATTCTTGTTATTCATTTCATTATATATTGATGGAGAGAAAAACTGTGACCCTGCCTAATTCTTCTATCCTTACTCAGAAGTTTGTCAACTAATGTCAACTAGGTTTGAAGTAGTTGCTGACCAAAGATATTTTCATAAAGAGATTCAAATAAAAGAAAAAGGAAGAATAAACATTCCACAGTTCACATGCTAATTATTCAGTAAATGTCTACAGAATTAATTTAAAAGTTTCCCTGGACATCGTTCAGTTAATTAAAACTGCAAATCATTATTACATCTTATCATTTCAGTTTTTCCATTATAGTAATAAGGGAGCACTCACTATATGCCAGAGACTCAGCTGGGTACTTTACATATATTATCTAATTGAATCCTCCCAACACTACGGTGAGTTTGTGCTATTGTTATCATCCCTGGTTTATAGATAAGAAACTTCCACTCTAGTGAAACTAAACAATTTGTCATAAGAATTCAACCGTTAGGAAGCAAAACCTGGGCTCATATCTAGGTCTCTGGTGCCAAAGACTATGTGTTTAATAGCTACATTATACAGCCTTCTTTTTTAGGAAGTTAGTGAAAAAAGTAGAGTCAGAAAAACTGAATACACACTCTAGATCCAATAATATATACTAAATAATCTTGGCTAGTCATTTAAATTCCATTTCTCATTTGTAAAATGGGGAAAATAATGTCTTCCCTGGCTGTTCTGAAAGTCCATAAGACTATTTGTTTAATGTTTATTTATTTATTTTGAGAGAGAGAGAGAGGAGAGAGAGAGAAAGTGGGTAAGGAGCAGAGAGAGAGGGAAAGAGAGAATCCCAAACAAGCTCTGAGAGGTCAGTCCAGAGCCCAACATGGGGCTCGATCTCAGAAACCATGAGACTATGACCTGAGCCAAAATCAGAAGTCTGATGTTTAACTGACTTGGCCACCCAGGAGCCCCACTTTTTATATATATATTTTTTTAAGGTTTTATTTTCAATTAATCGCTACATTAAGTGTGTGGCTCAAATGCACTATGCCAATATCAAGAGTCTCACACTCTACTGGCTGAGCCAGCCAGGAATGCTAAGACTTTAAAGTTGCAGATTGTCAGGCAGAGAAGGACAAATATCATATGTTTGCACGTATAGGAGGATTAGGAGGAACTTGACGGAGGAACAAGGGGGAGAAGAAGGGCGGAAATGGTGGGGGAAAGGGAGAGAGGCAAACCATGAGAGACTCTTGAATGCTGACAAANGGAGGAGGGCACTTGTGGGGATGAGCACTGAGTGTTATGTGGAAACTAATTTGACAATAAACTATTTGCAAAAAAAAATAAAATAAAATAAAAGTAAAAACTCAAAAAAAAAAAGTTGCAGATTGTACACAACATTTACCTCTGTTTATGCTCCAAATCCACCAAAATGACAGCAAAGTGATTTTTAAGAAGCATATACCTATGAGACCAAGGTGAATGGGGAGGAGCCACAGCAATAACATTTTGGAGACCAGAAAGCATATGGGTGACTATCCAGACCCAATAAAGTTGAATCCAAACACAGAAAAAGGGTAGAGCCAAGAGGCAATTTGATCTGCATCTAGAATCCACAAAATATTTAGAAATTGATGAACCAGGTACCTTTAGAAGTAGAGACAGAACTGAAAACAGGAGGATTATTTGAAAGTTCATTTAAAGATCAAGAAGATGTGGTTTATCTATACGATGGAATACTCCATGGCAATGAGAAAGAATGAAATCTGGCCATTTGTAGCAACGTGGATGGAACTCAAGGGTGTTATGCTAAGTGAAATAAGTCAGGCAGAGAAGGACAGATGCCATATGTTTTCACTCATATGTGGAACAGGAGAAACTTAACAGAGGACCATGGGGGAGGGGAAGGAGAAAAAATAGTTAAGGAGAGGGAGGGAGGCAAACCACAAGAGACTCTTATATACTGAGAACAAACTGAGGGTTGATGGGGGTGAGGGAGAGAGGAAAAGGGGTAATGGGCATGGAGGAGGGCACTTGTTGGGATGAGCACTGGGTGTTATATGGAAACCAACTTGACAATAAACTATTAAAAAATAAAATAAAATAATAAAATAAATAAATACATAAAAATGAAAGTCCATTTAAGAAGCAGTTCCCTTCCTCAGCTTCGTGTAACCAAACGACTTCTTTTCTCAATTCTATCAGAGAAGAGAAGGTAATTCCCTGGAGAGAGTAAAACAGAGTTTCTGAACTGGGGATATGGTCACCAGAAATTTAAGAAATTGAAGTAACACCTCTAACATAAAATATAGAGGCCAAAAAAAGGGGAAAGAGTCAACTTTGAGTATGGAAAGACCAAGCAGGAGCAAGAAGATTTTCAAAAAGCAAATTATTAGTAAAGATTCTAATAGAAATGGGAGATGATATGGCATCTCAAATAAATACAGGATGCAGTTTGGGGGAAAACACATTCAGAGAATAATAACAAAAAGAGTACCTTTAGAAGTATAAAATAAAATAGCAGAAATGAAAATTAAAACTTAATAGGAATAAAGAAAGAAGGTAGAGGGCAGAAAATTATCAAAGGCATAATTCAAGAAAAATTTCTTTACTGACGGACATGAATTTCCAAATTTAGAGGGCTTGGCAAGTGCCCAGCACAATGGATAGAAACAAAGCCACACCAAGACACACCACTGTGAAATTTCACAACACTAGGAACAAAATAAGCTTCCAGAAAGAAAAAAAAAAAAGCTACAAACAAGCAAGAGGATTACATTGGACTTTTCAATAGCACACTGGAATCAAAAAGATATGAGAACAATATTCTCATATTCTAAGGAAAATGATTTCCAATCCAGAATTCTATTTTCAGGGTGCCTGGGTGGCTCACTCGGTTAAGTATCCATCATTGGTGCTCAGCATCCCTCCTCATCAGGGAAATACAAATCAAAACCATACTGAGATACCACCTCACGCCAGTCAGAGTGGCTAAAATGAGCAAATCAGAGAACTCTAGATGCTGGCGAGGATGTGGAGAAACGGGCACCCTCCTACACTGTTGGTGGGAATGTAAACTGGTACAGCCCCTCTGGAAAACAGTGTGGAGGTTCCTCAGGAAACTAACAATAGAACTCCCCTATGACCCAGCAATAGCACTGCTAGGAATTTACCCAAGGGATACAGAAATGCTGAGGCATAGGAGCACATGTACCCCAATGTTCATAGCAGCACTCTCCACAATAGCCAAAACATGGAAAGAGCCTAAGTGTCCATCAACAGATGAATGGATCAAGAAGATGTGGTTTATCTATACCATGGAATACTACATGGCAATGAGAAACAATGAAATCTGGCCATGTGTAGCAACATGGATGGATCTTGAGGGTGTTATGCTGAGCGAAATAAGTCAGGCAGAGAAGGACAAATATCATATGTTTGCACGTATAGGAGGATTAGGAGGAACTTGACGGAGGAACAAGGGGGAGAAGAAGGGCGGAAATGGTGGGGGAAAGGGAGAGAGGCAAACCATGAGAGACTCTTGAATGCTGACAAAAACTGAGGACTGATGGATGTGGGGGGGAGGGGGGATGGGCATGGAGGAGGACACTTGTGGGGATGAGCACTGAGTGTTATGTGGAAACTAATTTGACAATAAACTATTTGTAAAAAAAAAAAAAAGTATCCATCATTGGTTTGGGTCATGATCTCACCACTTCTGAGTTCAATACCTGCATCTGGCTCTCTGCTGACAGCTCAGAGCCTGGAGCCTCCTTCAGATTCTGTTTCCCTCTTTCTGCCCTTCTGCTCAAGCTCTGTTTCTGTCTCCCTCTCCCTTTCTCTCTCAAATATAAAATAAAACATAAAAAAATTAGAATTATATTTTCAAATAAACTATCAATTGGGTAAAAAGACATTTTAGACATGCAAGATCATAATAAATTTAACTCTTATGCATCTTTCCTCAGGAAGCTGTTAGAGGATGGACTCTCAAAGAATGTGGGAGCAAACCAAGAGATAGAAACACAAGGTAGACTCTGTTATGTGTTCAAAATATTCCCTGCCCCTCTCTATCAGAACTAGAATTTCACTTCCCATCCCATTGACATCAATTTTAGCCACTGATTAGCTTTGAACAATAAAATATAAGGGAAAATGGTGAACATCATTACTTTTTTCTTTCCTAAAACATTGGTATGGCTCAGATGAAGACCTCTTCTGGGTCCTGGGAAGAAGCCCACAGGGAGCAGAGGTGCAGCCAATCCATAGAAGATATCTAATAAAAGCAAAAAATAAATCTTTTATGTGTTAAGGGACCAAAATTTTGGAGTCATTGGGGTACCTGGCTGGCTCATGACATCAGAAGAGCCTGCAACTCTTGATCTCAGGGTTGTAGGTTCAAGCTCCACATTGGGTGTTGAGATTACTTAAAAATAAAATCTTTAGGGGTGCATGGGTGGCTGAGTCAGTTGAGCATTGACTTCAGCTCAGGTTGATCTCACGGTTTGTGGGTTCGAGTCCCACATCAGGCTCTGTGCTGACAACTCAGAGCCTGGAGTCTACTTCGGATTCTGTGTCTCCCTCTCTTTCTGTCCTTCCCCTGCTCACACTCTGTCTCTGTCTCTGTCTCTGTCTCTCTCTCTCTCTCTCTCTCTCTCTCTCAAAAGTAAATAAACATTAAAAATAAATAAATAAAAATAAAAATTTTAAAAAGCAATTTTGGAGTCATCATTGAAAAAGAAAAGAAGGGGCACCTGAGTGGCTCAGTCGGTTAAGCATCCAACTTTGGCTCAAGTCAGGATCCCATGGTTTGTGGGTTAGAACCCGGCATCAGGCTATGTGCTGACAGCTCAGAGCCTGGAGCCTGCTTCAGATTCTGTGTCTTTGTCTATTTCTGCCCCTCCCTGGCTAGCACTCTGTCTCTCTCTTTCTCAAAAATAAACATTAAAAAAATTTTTTTAAAGAAAAAAGTTTTAAAAACTAATATACATATGATCCTGGAAATGGGATCTAACACAGCAAAGAGGTATGTACATCTAAAACCTTTTAAACAAAGGGAAAAAAAAGGAAGGCATATGTAAATTCTCAGAATAATGGTAATATTTAATCTCAGAATCACAGCTGTGAAGCAACTCCAGACAAGGATCAAAACCAAAATGGAGAAAATCAAAAGGCTCTTAGGTGTTTCAAAGAAAGTAAAAGTGATAGACTACGTAATGTGTCTGATTATATTGAGAAAAAAACACACATTTGGGGGAAGATTGTCTGAGTTAGTGATAATTATATTAAAAACAAGTGAAAAATATAAACAAAGCATTGAATACATTGAGGAAAAACAAAAGGAAAGGTAATAGTAGTATATACTCATTTACATAGCTACAGTAATATAAATATTGATTTGATTTAACCAACATTATGATATAACTATATCAGAAGAGTGGATAGGGAAGTGTGTACATAGGTGATTGGTGTAGGCTGGGGGTTGAGATAGTTGAAAGATATACCTCTCATAGATAACACCTAGTTTTTTTAATCAAGATGTAATAATGTAAGTATATTTTTTAGAGATATTGAGACAAATATAAAAAGAAAGAGCTAAAATAGCCAATAATTGTTGCCTCTGGACAAGGTAGATGAGAAAATTGGGGACTAGAAAATTGCTGTTTTCTGTAATAGACCTTATAGAACTATTTGACTAAATAGTGCAAGTTTAACTTTGATAAAAATGAAAACTATGGGCACCTGGCTAGCTCAGTCAGTAGAACGGGTGACTCTTGATCTCAGGGTCATGAATTTGAGTCCCACATTGGGCATAGAGTTTACTTCAAAGAAAAGAAAACTTAACTTAAACATTGCAGCCAAGGGGTGGCTTAAGGCTTGAGAACTCCAAAGATACAAAAAGAAAATCAATACAATAAACCAATGCAACACACATTTACACACCAAGGGAAAGAGGGAAGGAAAGGAGAGATGGAAAGGCACAGAGGGAGGAAGGAAAGAAGGAAGGAAGGTAGGTAGGAAGAAAGGAGGGAAAGAAAGAAAAAGGGTGGGAGGAAGGGACAAAGGAAGGAAGGAAGGAGAAAGAAGAAAAAGGAGAGAGAGTTTGAAAGACCTTTGTAAACTGTAAAGCACTGGGAACATTTATAGTGAATGTAAACAAGTTTCAAGACTGAGTAGCATGGAAGCAGGAGAACATAACGGGTAAGCACATGACTCTAGATTCAAATTCTGCTGCATACTAACTCGCTGCTGACTTTAGGAATATTACTAAGCCTCAGATTCCTCAGTTGTTAAAAAAAAAAAAAAAA
>NW_027530019.1:9409596-9519712 GCF_008692635.1 Crocuta crocuta | reverse complement strand
TCAGAGCCTGGAGTCTACTTCGGATTCTGTGTCTCCCTCTCTTTCTGTCCTTCCCCTGCTCACACTCTGTCTCTGTCTCTGTCTCTGTCTCTCTCTCTCTCTCTCTCTCTCTCTCTCAAAAGTAAATAAACATTAAAAATAAATAAATAAAAATAAAAATTTTAAAAAGCAATTTTGGAGTCATCATTGAAAAAGAAAAGAAGGGGCACCTGAGTGGCTCAGTCGGTTAAGCATCCAACTTTGGCTCAAGTCAGGATCCCATGGTTTGTGGGTTAGAACCCTGCATCAGGCTCTGTGCTGACAGCTCAGAGCCTGGAGCCTGCTTCAGATTCTGTGTCTTTGTCNCTCTCAAAAGTAAATAAACATTAAAAATAAATAAATAAAAATAAAAATTTTAAAAAGCAATTTTGGAGTCATCATTGAAAAAGAAAAGAAGGGGCACCTGAGTGGCTCAGTCGGTTAAGCATCCAACTTTGGCTCAAGTCAGGATCCCATGGTTTGTGGGTTAGAACCCTGCATCAGGCTCTGTGCTGACAGCTCAGAGCCTGGAGCCTGCTTCAGATTCTGTGTCTTTGTCTATTTCTGCCCCTCCCTGGCTAGCACTCTGTCTCTCTCTTTCTCAAAAATAAACATTAAAAAAATTTTTTTAAAGAAAAAAGTTTTAAAAACTAATATACATATGATCCTGGAAATGGGATCTAACACAGCAAAGAGGTATGTACATCTAAAACCTTTTAAACAAAGGGAAAAAAAAGGAAGGCATATGTAAATTCTCAGAATAATGGTAATATTTAATCTCAGAATCACAGCTGTGAAGCAACTCCAGACAAGGATCAAAACCAAAATGGAGAAAATCAAAAGGCTCTTAGGTGTTTCAAAGAAAGTAAAAGTGATAGACTACGTAATGTGTCTGATTATATTGAGAAAAAAACACACATTTGGGGGAAGATTGTCTGAGTTAGTGATAATTATATTAAAAACAAGTGAAAAATATAAACAAAGCATTGAATACATTGAGGAAAAACAAAAGGAAAGGTAATAGTAGTATATACTCATTTACATAGCTACAGTAATATAAATATTGATTTGATTTAACCAACATTATGGTATAACTATATCAGAAGAGTGGATAGGGAAGTGTGTACATAGGTGATTGGTGTAGGCTGGGGGTTGAGATAGTTGAAAGATATACCTCTCATAGATAACACCTAGTTTTTTTAATCAAGATGTAATAATGTAAGTATATTTTTTAGAGATATTGAGACAAATATAAAAAGAAAGAGCTAAAATAGCCAATAATTGTTGCCTCTGGACAAGGTAGATGAGAAAATTGGGGACTAGAAAATTGCTGTTTTCTGTAATAGACCTTATAGAACTATTTGACTAAATAGTGCAAGTTTAACTTTGATAAAAATGAAAACTATGGGCACCTGGCTAGCTCAGTCAGTAGAACGGGTGACTCTTGATCTCAGGGTCATGAATTTGAGTCCCACATTGGGCTTAGAGTTTACTTCAAAGAAAAGAAAACTTAACTTAAACATTGCAGCCAAGGGGTGGCTTAAGGCTTGAGAACTCCAAAGATACAAAAAGAAAATCAATACAATAAACCAATGCAACACACATTTACACACCAAGGGAAAGAGGGAAGGAAAGGAGAGATGGAAAGGCACAGAGGGAGGAAGGAAAGAAGGAAGGAAGGTAGGTAGGAAGAAAGGAGGGAAAGAAAGAAAAAGGGTGGGAGGAAGGGACAAAGGAAGGAAGGAAGGAGAAAGAAGAAAAAGGAGAGAGAGTTTGAAAGACCTTTGTAAACTGTGAAGCACTGGGAACATTTATAGTGAATGTAAACAAGTTTCAAGACTGAGTAGCATGGAAGCAGGAGAACATAACGGGTAAGCACATGACTCTAGATTCAAATTCTGCTGCATACTAACTCGCTGCTGACTTTAGGAATATTACTAAGCCTCAGATTCCTCAGTTGTTAAAAAAAAAAAAAGGATAATGATAATCCCTCCTTCACAGCCCTGTTGTGAGAATGAAATGAGATCAGCCCTTCCACAAATAAAACATCGGGAAAGTTTTATCTAATATGAGCCTCTTTTGGAGAACCTGAGTTACTCAGTTAAGGGTCCAACTGTTAATTGCAGTTCAGGTCATGATCTCACAGTTCTTGGGACCCAAGCCTTGCCATGGGCTGTGTGCTGTAACTGCACAGAGCCTGCTTGGGATTCTCTCTCTTCCTCCATCTCTGTCTGCTCGCTCACTCTCTCTCTCTCACTATTTCTCTCTCTCTCAAAATAAATAAGTATATATAATACCAACCTCTTTTGTTCTCTCATCTTCTCTGTGGACTGATGGACATGAAATCGGTGACTTAAAAGGCAATCAATAAGAGGGAAAATTGGAAGCACAAATCTGAGATGATACCCAAACTAGCCTCTGAATCATTGAGAACCACATTATGGTTGCTTCAGCAGCAGTAATTGGCAAGCGAATTGCCTTAGAGCTACAGCTGTTTCTTGTCTTTCTCTGTTTCTTTCTTGTTCCTTTTTCTCCTTCATTCCTAACCATTGTCATTATCGTCATCTTTTTTTAAAAAGTTCATTTTCTTATTTTGAGAGAGAGTGAGAGAAAGAGAATGTGAGCAAGGGAGGGGCAGAGAGAGAGAGAGAGAGAGAGAGAGAGAGAGAGAATCCCAAGCAGGACCTGTGCTGCCAGCATGGAGCCTGATGCGGGGCTCGATCCTGCAAACCATGAGATCATGTTCTGAGCTGAAATGAAGAGTCATACACTTAACTGACTGAGCCACCCAGGTGTCCCTATCATCATCTTTTAATGCACACTGAGCATCCATTCATTCTGCAAATGATAGTCGAATGCTAAATGCACTTCTTTTAGACTATGATTCCCATGTGCTCAGCTTATCTACCTACACAATTTAGGCAACAAGTTAAAATTATAGATATGGAAAGGAATTTTTTTTCTGCAACAAGAAGTTGGTTATGATCCATAATAGGTAAGTAGGTTTTATTATTCCAAAAGCAACCACAAGAATATTTGACCAGCGTCCAACTCTCACAGAAGATTGTTTTCCTCTCCAAGTAGTATAATTCTGAATCCAAAAGCCATTCTACTTCCCTAATCTGGTTATCACAAAACATGATTTTTCAAATTAGATTTTTCTGTCGTGCTAAATAAACCTAGTTCTTCCTTGCATACTAGGAAGCAGGTTTTTTAAGGTCATGGTGGGTGGGGGAAACTTCCAATCTCTTAGAGTTTATTGCCAAGTGAAATCTAGGAGTTCTGTGTGGAATATAGTCCTTCTTATTTTTTTTCCCTACCCATTATCCAAAGATGCATCTAGGGCTAACATAAGGCATTCTTAAGAATCACCATTCCTTCATTAAGAGAATGCCCAGAAGTTAAAATGTAGAAGACAAAAGAAACTGCCTAAAAACCTGCCTTATCCACAGATATCCTGGTGTTTTGTTCTCCCTCTACCTCTCATCCTTTCTTATCCTTCTTATTCATACAGGTGGGCCTTTGGGAGCTGAAGAACTGTCTAACTATCCTGGCATCCAGTCTAATTTGCCATTGCTGCTGTGCTTCCAGTCTCATGCTGTAGTTCTGACACAGACTTCTGTGTCTTCTGGTATCTGCATTCCTTTCTGACTCCTTTAGTTGGCTCCCTTGTCTTAATACACTGCAAAACACAGTCCCTTTGAGAAAGGGTCTAATATGCTGTTACTAGACCTACATTCCAGATGCTGATATATGCAAACAGCAGGCTATCTGTTTAGATCTCTGATTCCCTCTTCTGAATTACCCAGCACTGTGCTATCCACTGTAGAAAAACTGATCCCAAGTTATTCCTCCTTCTTGTCAACTGCTTCTCCAGTCTACCCTCCCTTTCCTATTTCCATGTCCTTCTGATATGTCCTTCTGATATGTACCCATGAGACAGGATTCCTCCCAGGGCCTGCAGCTGGGTCCACCCTGTACCTCTGACGCAGTGTACCTTGTCCACTTGTAGTTAACAAGAACACGCTGGCCCTGTCCCAAGATGAAATAGTCATCCAACCAACCTACAGGGAAGAATGTGATTCTCAGAAGGAAGTAAGAAGTCTGAACTGTGAGATCAAGACAGTTTGTACATGTGTGACTCTGCATAGCCCTCCATACCCACACTGGTTTGCCTGTTAAAGATAGACAATTGTTTATTTCCCTAATTTTGAGTTGTTAACTGAGTTTGAAAGAACGTGGCACTGATTGGAATAATTAGTTCCATTGGCTGAACTTTCAAGAAAGTGTAAGATTTTGCATTTTAGGGTATAATAATGGCTAATGCCAATTACTATATTGTATATATATATACTATATACTATATATATAGCTAGGCACTATATTAAGTGCTTCCTATAAACTAACTCATTTTATCCTCACAACTACCCAATGAAGTAGGTACTGTTATTTTTAATTTTTGTTTAATTATTTTTAATTCCAGTATAACTAACAGTGTTATACACTATTAGTTTCAGTTGTATATTATAGTGATTTAACAATTCTATATATTACTCTGTAGTCTGTTTTTTGTCTCTTTTTTTTTTGTTTGTTTCTTAAATTCTACACATGAGTGAAATCGTATGGTATTTGTCTTTCTCTGGCTGACTTATTTCACTTAGCGTTATACTCTAGATCCATCCATATTGTTGTAAATGGCAAGATTTCATTCTTTTTTATGGCTGACTAGTATTCCAGTGTGTATGTGTATGTGTGTGTATGTGTGTGTATGCCACATCTCTATCGATTCATCTATAGATGGACACTACAGTTGCTTCCATATCTTGGCTAATGTAAATAATGCTGAAATAAACATTCAGGGGTGGATATATATGTCTTTCTGAATTACTGTTTCTCTTTCCTTTGAGTAAATACCTTATAGTGGAATTACTGAATTATACTGTTATATCTACTTCACAAAGGAGAAAATTAAAGCAACTTACCAAGGTTTATACAGCTAGTAAAACTAGGTGTTAAAGCACTCCTAGAAGACTGCTATGTGATATTGCCTTCAGGAAACTAAAACAGACAAGGTAGGGGATCTTTAGCTCTTCCTTCAAAATGGACATTATAGTTCTTAAAATAAGGAAAGTTCAGACTGATTACTCTCAGTAAATCAAGAACTCCAGTAAATTTGGCTCTATCTCCATAATACATTTGCTAATATAAACAGGAAAGCAACCAATTAATAAGAAAGCGTGTTTTGTATTTATTAAACAATACTATAAAATTCTGATGAAAACCCTGTTGTAATTCAGACTTGAGGGGGTTTTTTTGTTGGTGTTCAGAAACTGGTCCAGCTGTTCCTCCAGCTGCCTGGTTATTTGACAGAGACAAAATCAGTGAATCAGTTCAGATTCTAAATTTTGAAAAGGACAATGCATTTCCTTTTGTCTTCATGAGACACCTACATTTAAATTACAATGCCAAAGCAACCAGGCGTTGTGTGAGCAAATTTACATAATTGGTGTCAGGAGGCTAAAGCAGAAGCAGAGGGGGCTAGAAATTGATGGAACTGATAGGGCTGATTATTCTATCCATCTTCGTGTTTTTTAAGCCCTTTAAAATGGAGACATTAAATTGCTGTGCATATCTCCTTTAAGTCTAGCTATATTATTAGGGAGTAATTAGGTTAAAGAAAGAAAATGCAACCATAAGATTTTGCATGTTTAGATCTATGCCTTTTTGTTTAGGACTTGTATGGTAAAACATGTGCCCGTTGCTGCAAAGATTTCATGCCATTCAGCATTTCTTTGTGACCCATTTGCTCACAAAGCCTGCTGCATCTGTTGTACTAAACAGCCAGTTCAACCACCGGAAGGGTAATCTGGATAATTCAAGCAAAATTTTAAGGAGCCGCACATCTGCAGTAAACGTGGCCTGTGTCCTTCATAGAGTTTAGCTATTCTTTGTGGAGAACACTGTCTTAATCAGGATAATTACTTGCAAGGAACAGAAACCCACTTAAACTTACTCAAGCACAAAGCGGGTGATACTTATTAAAAAGATACAAGACTATCTTGTGGAACCAAAGCCGCATGATAGCTAATTCTTGACCTGGGACTTCAGATGCCAAGGCATTTGACTTGGAACTTGAAAGTCAGGACCTAAAGGTATTTTCTTCATCTCCTCTTGGCTCAATAATATCCTTTTTCTTTTAAACTCTGAAGATTAGCTTTCTCTGCTTCAGCATCTGCTTGATAAAAAATGACAATCCAGCCCCAGCTCTTCATAACCTTCCAGGTCCAGTGCCCAAAACAAACTGGAGATTCTGTATCCCAATTCCAAATATCCAGGAGAAAGAATGTAATTAGCCCAACTTAAAAATGTGTCTACCTCTTGTTCAATCAGCAGTGACTAGGCGAGTGGCATCATATGGACACTGACTTGCTCTGTACTGTTTAATAAGTGAGGCCAGTAGGTATTTGAACAAGGATTCATTACAACACACTGTTGTCATTCTTTGGAATTAAATGGTGATGAACTAGAAATGAGTTAGCACTTAAACCTTCTTGGATCCACATTTTATCCATCTCTGCATCTCAGATCCACCCTTGTCTCTACTGATAACCCTAGACACTTGATTTTACCATTTCTGCATCTGCCAAAATCATTAAAAAAAAGTGTTGACAAGCTGAATGTGCGCATTTGTCAAGTTGTACAACTGATGCTAACCCTCTCCTTCTCGTGGAGAATTTCCTGGAAATTTTATTTTCATGCTTCAGAAAATTTCACAAGTAATGCCTACAAATATCTCCAGCCTTGCCCTCAAGCCACGAGGTGCTCAGTTCTCAAAAATAATGTCAGGAAAGCCCATGTGCACCTTTTCATTAGAACCTCCAAATAATGAGATCAATGTAAATGCTATCCATTGTAAAGATGTATAAAAGAAAAATATAAAGTGATACCCTTGTTAATTAACACATTATAATTTTGACTTCCAGGCTGGAAATGAGTCCCTTCATTAAAATACAGTTATATCATTGTCAATTCCAGCTGACATTTTAGGAAAGAAGTGATGATCCATCTAATGACCAAATTCAGCCATGACAATCCTATGCTACTGTCATTTAGCCCAGATCAAGCCTCCTTTCCATGTTACTAAGAAGGAGAAAGTGCTTTATCTTCTTAATTTTTAAAAATTTAATTTAATTGTTAATTTTCACAATCTATGTGAAAGCCTCCCTCTGGCATCTAGAGTTTCCCTAGATATAGAAGATAAAGAAGATCCCATATTAAATAGCTTTTTTTTTTTAACCCACTTAGTAAGAACTTCAAATTTTCAGAACTGAAGATAGAGATGATTTCCAAATTGCATCTGTGCAGAAAATGCTGACTTTGGGTACTCGTCTAGGAATAACTACAGCCATTTTCTCCCATTCTTATGTTTTCAAAATGAGTCATAAAGGACCCTCTGCATTCAAATAGTGTGTCATGATATGGGAAAGCTAAAACACAGAAATTGGACATTGCTGTCTATTCTTGATGAATCCAGCTTTGTGTTGTCTGGTGTGGGGCCAGATATTTTAGCCGATCTAAAATAAGAGTGAGTTATACGCCATGCCAGCCATTTCCAGTGTGCTGTACTATTTCTCTCTTGTGTTTGTGACACATCTCCCTGGGCAGAGGGGAGAAGAAATGCTCCTTTGTCTTTGAGAATGTCTGATCCAGTGGTTCTTAATCCTGTTTGTAAATTAGAATTACCCAGGAGCTTTTTTTAAAAAAATACCAATGTGTGGAGTCTACCAAGTAAATGTGAATCTCTGAGAACCAGGGTAGGAAATCAATGTTTTTAGAAAGCTCTCAAGGGGATCTAGGTGTGCCACCAGAATTGAGAATGCCTGGATTAGACTTTATGAAGATAGTCTGACCACTACTTTTTATCCTATAGACTAATGTCCCTCAACTTTAATTCATTATCACCTCCTAATGAGCCTTTTTTCCCTAGATTTTTTCACTAGTTGCCCCTCATTAAAATTTAATACCACAGATACATTGTATACCTGTGTACTGTATGTATATCTATGCTTTATATATTAAAAAGCAAGGCTCTTTTGTCCTCCCAGAATGAATATTGCCCTTTGGGATGATATTATTCCTATTGAGAATGGATGCTGTAGACTGAACCAAACAGTTGATTTAGATGGGCTAAGTTGTGCTGCAGTGACAAACAACCCAAAATTTCAGCGGCTTAAAACAACCTAAGTTCACATCTTGCTTGCCCAACATGTGCATTCAAAATCAGCAAAAGAGCCCTGTTTGCCAGATAGCCATAGTACCTTCTATCTGGAATTTTACTAGTTACTATGGCAGAGGAAAAAGGAAACATAAAGAAGGATGCTCTGGTTCTTAAAACTTATGCCAGAGGAACTTCCAAAACTTCTACTCACATTTGAATGGCCAGAGCAAGTCACAAGTCACATGGTGACACCTGAGTTCAGTAGGACAGGTAAGTGTGATCCTTCCACAAGAATGGAAACTAGATATTGATGAACACTCTACCAAGTAGGCAGTCTTCTCAGTCCTTAGGGGAGAGAGAGAGAGAGAGAGAGAGAGAGAGAAGGAAAGAAAGAAAGAGAGAAAGAGAGAAAGTGAGAAAGAGAGAAAGAGAGAAAGAAGGAAAGAAAGAAAGGAAGGAAGGAAGGAGAGGGAGAAGGAAAGAAATAAAGAAAAGGAAGGAAGGAAGGAAGGAAGGAANGGAGAGAGAGAGAGAGAGAGAGAGAGAGAGAAGGAAAGAAAGAAAGAGAGAAAGAGAGAAAGTGAGAAAGAGAGAAAGAGAGAAAGAAGGAAAGAAAGAAAGGAAGGAAGGAAGGAGAGGGAGAAGGAAAGAAATAAAGAAGGGAGGGAAAGGAAGGAAGGAAGGAAGGAAGGAAGGAAGGAAGGAAGGAAGGAAGGAAGGAAGGAAGGAAATGAAAAAGACATGCATGTTCCTACTGATCACTAAGAGCATCTTTCCTGGCTACTGTGCTCCTGGCACGAGGGCAAGGGAAAACATGACTTAGGACTGGCAATGCTACTCAATTCTTGATTTTTATGCCTATCTTTTACTTAAATTAAGGTGAAATTAAGAGAACTCAGTGGCCATTCTTTGCTATTTTTTCCATGGTTCTACTAACCCTGTACCAATGAGTATGGCATTCTACTTACATTATTAACAAGAATCCTTTTAGTGGACTCTCGTAATAGTCTCTGGGAGGACATTAGGTTTTCCTTACTGGCTTTTGATAGGTTTCGTATTTCCAGTTTGAGATTTGGAAGTATTCACTAACTACATTATCTACCCTGTACAAAACCAATTAAAATATGTTTTAGCTTCAAACACAGAAAATCCAGGTC
This sequence comes from Crocuta crocuta, assembly GCF_008692635.1. Taxonomy (NCBI): domain Eukaryota; kingdom Metazoa; phylum Chordata; class Mammalia; order Carnivora; family Hyaenidae; genus Crocuta; species Crocuta crocuta. The sequence continues at coordinate 9,510,319 of NW_027530019.1, read as the reverse complement.
GACATCCTGTATCTTTCATTTATCAATAAAAGTTCTACCAGACTGTGTAAGATTTCCAAACCTAGTGAAGGGAGTGGTCAGGATTTCCCTTTACAAACCATGATAGTTGGATACATTGCCAACTGCTCTAATCTAGAATGAAGTCCTAGGGCGCCTGGGTGGCTCAGTCAGTTAAGTGTCTGACTTCGGTTCAGGTCATGATCTCACGGTTTGTGGGTTCAAGCCCGACATCGGGCTCTGAGCCTGGAGCCTGCTTCAGATTCTGTATTTCCCTCTCTCTCTGACCCTCCCCTGCTCACACTGTCTCTCACTCTCTCAGAAATAAATAAAACATTTAAAAAAATACTAGAATGAAGTCTTGATATAGTATACAAAAGAAAGTCTAACTTCATTGATGAAGCCAGGCACATCATTTAGAAATAGCTCGGGAGGCATAAAAGAAATAATGCTTGTGGAAAGCAAGAATTTCAAGCTGAATTGACATTATGACTCAAAACATTTAATATGATGCCTCTCTTGTTTCTTGTTGCCATTAGGCACATCGGCTCTCATTGGTTAACATAAGTCACACCAACTCCTTTGTTACCTCAAAGCCATTGTTTACCAAAAGAATTTTTGAACTATAAGATAGTCTAAGAACTTGGAAGATTTTAGAAAGTTTCTGATTAGCAAAAGTAAAAATTGGGGTTTTGGTCCTTGCTTTATGTTTTATGTTGCATAATAAACCTTTTAATGCTGAAGGAATCCCATCACTATAGATCTATAGTTATTAGAGCTTTATCTTGCAAATTCCATAATGTGCTTCCCACATACCTCTTTCTCTTTGGTTTACCTTAGGATAGAGCTTCTCTCTTAGTGATATGACTTTCCCATAATCGTTTCCTCTCATAGTCCCTTCTTTACTTTTGCCCCATCCCTGCTGCAACAATCTCAGACTTTAAGGAGATTAAAAGGTGTTTTTCTTCCTAAAATGTGACCATTTTACGACTTTCTTCCATTCTGTTCCCTCCTGGGTAATGGAGAAGCATATTCGTAAATATTATAGAGCAAGATCATTCTCTCAGGGTATCAAAGATATCACCAATGACAATTTTTTTACTCTGGTAGATACATAATCTCACAGAAAGTCTAAAAATGATTTTCAAATATGTCTCTAGAATTTAACAATGCAAACTGGAGTGTCTGTGCTCTTTATTACCTGTTTCTGCCTGGAATTCTATAAGATTTGGGAAATTCAAACGTGATCTCCCCAAACCTTTTACAGAAAGGTACTATCAAAAGATTCAAGTGTTTTTTTTAGCGGCCCAGAGACTCCTGGAGCCATGAGGGATACTGTGGAAGCCCTTGACTGTGTCCTATAACTTCAGTTTGTTATAAAGGGAAAATTTTGTGCATGGCAGAGTCAGATGCACATTTTCACAAAACTGGACTCCTAGCCCTTCCAATATATCTGCAGAAGTAGGCAAATGACAGGTTTTCCAAGCAGCACCTTGCTCTGTGCTTCCATTGGCTGCCTGGTGCCTAATCTACTCCCACTACTTCTCTACATACTAATAATTCTGTCTGGTGCAGTTCTTTGCACACTTCTGGTTTTCCTCATGAATTAGGAATCTGGTGTTGACCTGTCATTTCAGTATCAGGGACTGACTTTATCTCTGGGAGGACTTGAGTCTTTATAACCCATCCTGGACAATGAACGAAGTGTTGTGCTGTGGGGAGATTATTGAACAGTAAGCAATACTGCCGCCTTGTGGAAGACAATGATTTTACTTTTTTTGTGGCAGAAATGATTTTTAGAAAGTAACCTTTGAAAGTGCAAATTGGAATGGGATTGAGTTTTGCTTTGCATTTTGTATCTTTGTGCATTGTTCAAATTTTTGTCATTTGCACAAGTTAATCTTATTTTAAAATAAGTTTGGTTCACTAAGACATAAATTAAATTTTAAAAAATAAAACATATTTAGAACATTTTTAAATATCCTATTGTTTAAATCATTTACAGTTTGTTCCACTCCACCTCTAACTGTGTAATCTTAATCATTTGAACCTGTTTCCTCAGTAAAATGTGGGAGTTGTATTTGATGACATTTAAATTATTATTAATTTTCTATTAACTTTCCATTAAAATTTTCCAAGACTTCTTTTACCAGATATAGCAATTAATGTGTATGTAACTTACATAACAGAGAAATGGAAATTTTTAGTATTGAAAACTAAATCAAGATAGTTATTCTAGCCTGGTGATGAAGCATCTGGGATGCTTTAAAACTTCCAATTCCAGGGGTGCCTGGGTGGCTTAGTCGGTTAAGCGTCCGACTTTCGCTTAGGTCATGATCTCATGGTTTGTGGGTTCTAGCCCCGCGTCGGGCTCTGTGCTGACTGCCAGCTCAGAGCCTGGAGCCTATTTCGGAGTCTGTGTCTCCCTCACTCTCTGACCTTCCCCTGCTCACGCTGTCTCTCTCTCTCTCTCCTAGAAATAAATAAAAAATATTTTTAAAAAAAAAGAAAAAACCTTCCAATTCTAGACCAATCATATTAGAATCTCTGAGGATGGGATTTTTGCAGTAGGCATCTTTTAAAAGCTTCTCAAATGATTCTAATAGGCAGCTAAGATTTAGAACTACTGAAAGTTAAATTTTTGCCTGAGCTAAAAGACATGTCCTTTAAAGAGCTTAAAATTCTACTACAACATAACTTGGATTAATGACTGTTCTCTTTTCAAATGTAAATATACTTGTAAAGACTAAGTCAACCAAATGCTTTGATTCAAATTAGTTCAGGAAGAGTACTTTCTTCCTAACATCTACCTAAAATGAGGCTCATGAAGACATTGAGAGTTTAAATAGGGTTAGGGAAAAAAATAAATAAGGTTAGCGGAAAAGATAACTCGTTTTGGAATATATCATGAAAGACTTTGGGAGAGGGTAGGTCTGAATAGGCAGTAGGGAAGCAATGAGCAATCAGAAATCATCAGGAGAACATCATGAATGTGAATATGGAAGAGAATGAACCAGAGATTAGCAGAGGGATGGAAAGCAGAGGTTTGATCCAAAGACTAATTGCAACTACTTAAAAGTTTCTCTAGATCAGAGGCCTCTGGGTGGCTAAGTCGGTTAAGCTCCCAACTTCGGCTCAGGTCATGAACTCAAAGCTTGTGAGTTTGAGTTCTGTATAGGGCTCTGTACTGACAGCTCAGATCTTGAAGCCCGCTTCTGATTCTGTGTCTCCCTCTCTCTCTGCCCCAACCCCACTTGTGCTCTGTGTCTCTCAAAAATAAGTAAACACTAAAAAAAAAATTTTTTTTTAAGTTTCTCTAGATCACAGAGTGCAAACTTACAGTTGTAAGATGAATTAGTTCTGGGGATCCAGTGGAGAGCACAGTAATTGTAACTAATAATACTATATTATATACTTGAATGTTCTAAGAGAGTAGAACCTAAACATTCTCAACACAAAAAAGAAATGGTAATTATGTGACATAATGGCACTGTTGGCCAAGCTATGGGATAATAATCACTTTGCAGTATGTAAATGTATCATTTTGTATGTGGAGGCAGGGGTTTTCTCCCTGATACAGAATCTTCAGGAGTCTCCTGAGAAGGAATGGTTTGCTCTGGATTAACAGACCTGAGGAAGTCACCTAGAGAAAATGCCCAATTGTTTAAAATGTTTTCCTGACACTTCCTTATAGTGTCCTATAGTTTACATGAGATGAAAAAATTACTTCCTTCAATTCAAGCAACATTTATTAACTATACTGGAATACTGGAAACACTTGTACTCAACCTCACAGATCTAAGGATCTAGGTCATTGTTTTCTCTTGCCTGGATTATGGCCAAAAAAAAAAAAGGCCTTATCACATCTACTCTTTTTTTCTGCACCCAGCATGGAGACCACTTCAGGGCTTAAACTCACAACCCTGAGATAAAGAGTCAGAGGCTTAATCAACTAAGCCATCCAGGTGCCCCCACATAAAAAATCACTCTTAATTTTGATATAAGGTAAAGCAAGGATAGTAGTAACACGACATATTTTCACAACAATGAGAGTAATTGGAAAATAAGGGAGGAAGACATTAACTCCCAATGAGATGTGAAATAGCACTACTTGACCTGGGCTGTGAAGGATGGGAAGAACTCTAACAGGAAGAATGAGGGGAAAGGAATCCATAAGGAGGGAGTAGTGGAAGCAAAGTTGTGAGAAGGAGAGACTATAGGTATTTCTGGGCAAAGGCAAGTACTGCAATGTGATTGAGGTAGAGAATGTTCTTAAGGGTGTGATGCAAGATTAAAGGTAGGCTGACATTATCCAACTGAATATCAGACTGAGGAATTTGTATGTTATTCTATAGGTGGTAGGATCAGATCTGGCTTTAAAAAAGAATATTTTGCATTGTATAGAATTAAATAAAGGTGAGAAGAGGAAGAGAAATCCTCTAGGGACTGTTTAGAGGAGTAAATCTATTTACAGGTAGCCATCTCTCCATACTCTAAACATACCTGTAAACATCTAAAACATATAAGCCTTAAAGAAACCTCCATCGTGCTGTGCATGAGCATTTCCAGAGGAGTACAGGTTATCCTACAGATACTAAGGTTGCTGATTCTGGAGAAGAAAGGATCCATCCAGCTAAATTTATTTTGAGATGTCCAAGTTCCAAAGTTTGAATTTTTTTTAAGTTTTTTTTTCAGCTTTACTGCAGTATAATTGACAAATAAAAGTGTAATATATTTAAAGCATATATCATGATTATTTGAGATACATATATACTGTCAAAGAATTCCCCCATCTAATTAATTAACACATCCATCACCACCCATATTTATTTTTGCTTATTTGCTTGTTTGTTTGTTTTTTAGTGAGAACATCTAAAGTCTCCCTTAGCAAACTTCAACTATACAATACAATGTTATCAACTATAGTCACCACATTATACTTTAGATGCTCAGACTTTATTCATCTCCTAACTAAAAGTTTGTACCCTTTTCTCAATGTCTTCCTATTTCCCCCACCCTGGAGCCACTGGCAACCATGTTATTACTCTCTGTTTTTATGAGTTTGATTTTTTTATATTCTACATCTGAGTGATACCATGCAGTATTTGAAACAGATTTGTATCAGGGCTAAATAACACTATCTCCAATAACAGTATTGTCATTGGAATAAGCTATCTCAATTATGCAAAGAAAAGAAGCTGACCTGGCTTTTGAGTATAAAAATAATAGTAGATAGTCAAATTATTTTTTTTAAGTTTTTTTTATTTTTAGGGAGAGAAAGCACAAGTGAGGGAGAGGGGCAGACGAAGAGAGAGAGAATCCTAAGCAGGTTCTAGGCTCGGCACAGAGCCTGATGTGGGGCTGGAGCCTATGATTCTGAGATTATGACCTGAGCTGAAATCAAGAGTGGGACACTTAACTGACAGAGTCACTCAAGTGGCTCAAATTATTAAAAACCCTTCCCCTATTTCAGGAAAACAAAACTTCATACACAGTTGGTATAACCACAATCTACCTAAAAAATCAGTTTGGCAATTAGTTTCCTATAAGCAAAAGACAATTGATAGTGTTTCCATTTTCTATAACACAACATCTTAATAACAGTCCAGCACCACGCACAAATCTGGAACACAAGACTTTCATAGCTTTGAAATTTCCTATATCTATTCTGAGGGATTGGCATTTTTTTCTTATTTTCAGGTGCATCATTTGATATATGATAGGCATTTCTTTTACATATGTCTCAGTTACAAAATTTAACACAGTTTCATTTACTTGTGGATCCTGTATAAGGTATTTACAAGAAACTATGGAACTGTGGTAATTCCTCCAATGATGAATATTTTCTCCATTTATATGAAATGTATATTCTAATGTCTCTCTGCTTTTCTGCAGACAGGATAGCTTTTATTCCCATTCTGAATGATAATATAGTCATGATTAATTTTAAATGGCAATTGAGCAACACATGAATATCAATTAATACATAGATTAAAGCATCAGTCATATGAATGGTATGACTGAAGTTATGTACACATATGCATAGACATTGACAACTATGATAAGGCTGCTGCTTGGCTGAGAACAATATTACAACACTTTACCCTGATTTCAGAGACCCATCCTGCTTAGGATTCTCTCTCTCTCTCTCTCTGTCTCAGAAATAAACAAAACATTAAAAAATAAAATTAAAATTAAAAAAAAAGAAAGTTTATTGGCTCACAAAGCTGGAAAGATAGAGTGATGCAGAAGAAGCTTTCGGGGTTGATTACTCCTGAAGAAAAAAATTGTGATCAGGAACTCAGGTTTTTTCCATCTGTCTGCTCTGCCTTCCTAACATAAGCGTCAATCTGTGGCTACCCTTCCCTCTATCAAAGTGATCTTAATGTGGGTGTCAGTAGCTATTGAGGCTCCATTCTACCTCTTAACGTCCAGCCAATTCAATGAACTTCCTTTTCTAGAAGCTTCCAACAAACCTTTCCTATGACTTGTCAGATGATTCACATGCCTCTTTATTTTTTTTAATGCTTTATTTCTGAGAGAGAGAGAGAGAGAGAGAGAGAGGCAGCATGAGCAGGGGAGGGTCAGAGAGAGAGGGAGACAGAATCCGAAACAGGCTCCAGGCTCTGAGCTAGCTGTCAGCACAGAGCCCGACGAAGGGCTCGAACCCACGCACCCGTGAGATCATGACCTGAGCTGAAGTCGGACGCTCAACCGACTGAGCCACCCAGGGGCCCCCACATGCCTCTTTTGAAACCAATTACATGATAAAGAGTTGTGATTATCCTGATTGGTTCAGATTAATCAAGTCTCCAAAACTATGAAATTGGATCTGTTTCTCCCGAGGTATATGAAAAGGTGAACTCTTGGTCAAAATCTGAGTTCTGTTAGTAAGGGGAAATGGGGTAATAGTCTCTGTCTACTCTAAAACCTTCTTGAATACTTTTGCATCTTTACTAGTCTCTAGCACATGACAGACTGGTACTAATTTAAGGCCAAGGACAATCTCTTACCTGTCTTTTCTATTGTCTTTAATTTCATACACATAGTCAATGCTTAATAAATACCTGCTATTATTTAACCATAGGCATTATTTTTTATAATAGTGATTGTGTTCTTTGCCAAAACAAATCTTGAAATGACCTATAGTTTCCTTTTCTTTTTTTTATTCAGAGGTCACTCATGTACCAATAATAAAAAAAAAAAGATTTCCTTGAAAAATCTAGCCCAGTAACATTCTTAAGTTAAATTCTTGATGTTCTCAAGAATTTCACTGACACAGAAGCTTATCCTTGAAAGTAAAACTGAAGGTATGTAATAAATAAAAAATCATTTTAAAAAACCAAGATGTATTAAAGCTGTTTATCAAGAACTTTAGAAAAGATTCAGGGAAAGGAGGAAGTAACCCTATGTCCGTATCAAAAGATTCTTTTTTGTGGAATTCTGCTCCAAGGAAGACAAGGAAGAGTAGAGGTTCCAGCTTTTTATTTTCTTCTTTATTATGGTTCTTTTCCAATATGAATCCTTTCTTGTTCTAAACTATTCTGTATCCCTTTCATCTGATTCTTCAACTCTGAAAACTAAAGATAGATAAGGTCTATTTGGCTAGATAAAACTTTTCTCCTAAGTATCAGAGCTTTATGCCTTGGAGATTTTTCCTGTTTTCATTTTAAATGTCTTAGAGGCACAAAATGCAAGCTCCACTTAAGTAGAGACTTGTATTGTTCCTAAGCCCCAATTCCTAGTACAGTGTCTGGCCTGAAGAAAATTATTTTTAAAATAATGCAATAAATGAGTGAGAAGAATGCCATTTGAAGAAACAATGAAAATATATAGTGAATTGTGGATTATGAACACTGTATTGTATTTTCCACCTAGAAAATCCTGTCAGAGCTTTAAATGAGAGGGGCTTGGAAAATGTACAATTAAACAATTCATGGTAATGGTTTCCATATAGAAAATTCATATCTTCAAGGTGCACATTTGGAAAAGCCCCAAATCTTGATTTTCAATTTAAAAATGCATAATTCAGTTTTACATATGTTTTATAAGAAGAGATTAGAATTAAATTACTAAAGAGTCATGTACAGAAAAGGCATTTCAGTGACAGATTATTGAGTATAATTACACTTTTTAATGAAATCACATTTTCTTGTATAAAAAATTGCATTGTCCCATGTAAATTACATTGTCTTGTATACATTGATTGTACAAACTATGTAGTAGGAGTTTAATAGACAAGTAGATGATTTGTGAAAAAACACTGGCATGCTGAGCTGTCAAATAGAAGAGTGTTCCTATTCAGAGGCCTTTGGTTACTTAAGAGCTTCAACTATATGTAGATAATGCCCCCAAATCCCTGGAAGGATTGCTTTGTGAGTGACACTTTGCACTCAAATGACTAATAGCAAATAGAAGGAATAGGTTTTGGAAGAGGACACTTCTCCCTTTCCTTTGTTTCCAGGTAATTATTCAATAAAATTGAATCCCATTTTTAGGAAAAGCCTTGATACTTAATAATATCCCCAAAGTGATTTCTGAACTCTGAGAATGACAAAGTCTATTAGATGCTGTGTAGGTATAATCTCATGTACCCTCCTACATCCACAGGAGGAAAACCTCTACTTTTTCTGTGTTGCTTATGATGTACGCTTGAAGGAAGCATTTGAAATAGGGTAACCAGTTCCTTTCAGTTGGGGAAGATTTTCCCAATTTTAAAACTTCTATGCCCCAGGAAATCCTTCAGTCTCAGGAAAACCAAGACAGTTGGTCATCCTACTTTGAAATTCCTTTAAAAAAATAATAGGTGCATCTGGGTGGTTAAGTGTCCAACTCCTGATTTCAGCTCAGGTCATGATCTCACAGTTGTGAGATCAAGCCCTGCATGGGGAACTGCGTGAGGAGCCTGCTTAAGAATCTCTCTTTCTCTCTCTCTAGGGGAGCCTAGGTGGCTCAGTTGGTTAAGCATCTGACACTTGATTTTGGCTCAGGTCATGATCTCATGGTTTGTGAGATGAAGACCCCAGTAGGAATCCAGGCTGACGGCATGGAGCCTGCTTGGGATTCCCTCTCTCTCCCTCTCTCTCTCTCCCCCTCTCTCTCTCTTTTCCTCTAAATAAATACATAAACTTAAAAAAACATTTTTTACCTATCCTCTCTCAAGAAAACAAGAAGAAAGAAAGAGAGAGAGAGAGAAGGAAAGAAAAAAAGAAAAGAAAAAAATAATAGAAAACTTATTTGAATCTACCCAGATTTCTTAATACACTTCTTTTCTCCTTCTTAGGTTACTCCAGTTGCTCTCCTGAAATCCTAAAATGTTTCTCCCTGTAATTCTGCTGATTTGTTTCCCTTCAGCTTGTTGTGGACTTCCAAGCCAAGGTTTGGGGTATACTGCTTAATATCTGCTGTATTTGCTAACCACTAAATAAGCAGATGACCTCCATGAATTTTATTTGCATTTCAGAGAAGGTGATGGAGGTACATTGAAAGGCCTTCTTTTATTAGCCCTGAGCCTTTGTAATGAGTGATCCGGAATGAAAATAAAAACTAACAGAATTGTGCTTTACAGATTTGAAAACCCAAGTGTACAACAGTCTTTAATGGCATAAGGATACTTCCTTTGTGGGATTCTGCCTTAGGTTTTTTTTTTTTTTAAGTGGTTCAATTTAGGGTGTCTGGCTGGCACAATCAGTAGATCCTGCAACACTTACTTTCAGGGTCATGAATTCAAGCCCCAAGATGGGCATAGAACCTGATGTGGAGAACAAAGGCAAAAGAAAAATTAAATTTCCTTACAACTTACAGCACGTTGACAAGTCCTTGAGACTGGCAGAGTGATCTTCCTCCAGGAACTCAGCTGCCTCCATGTTAATACTTTGCTAAGGGCAAAAAGCAACCTTAGCTTGAAATTAGCCCAACCTCTAGGATTCTGTAAGTCATCTTTAACATATGAAAATCCCTTTAGAAACTTCTTTTATCTCTACCCCGTCCCCCAAAACAGATGTTAGCAATCATCCTCCAAGCACATGACTGACTGATATACATCTGAAGGGTCTCATGACTAAGGGCTTACTCAACTGTAGTAAATGACGTTTTCCTAACAACAGACAGCCCCTCAAGGTCCTGGAAACCTTGCTTCCAAATTCCTTAGAGACTTATGCTATCTAACGCCCTCCCAAGTTGAAAGTATAAAATTAGCCACTCCTCACAACCCCAGTGCAGCTTTTTCTGCCCATGGGTCTTGTCCCCAGGCTTTAATAAAACTACCTTTTCTTTGCACCAAAGACATCTCAAGAATTCCTTCTTGACTATTTGCTCCCAAACCCCAACATTTCACATCAGAGCTTATGTAAAAAAAGGAAAAAGATTCAATTTAATTTTTCAATTTAATGAATTTAATTTAATTAATTTTAATTTAATGATTCAATTTAAAATTTCTCCTAGTCCACTGTTTCCCAAGGTGGGGTGCACAGGAAATAATATTAGGTGGTAAGCAAGTGTGAGAAGTGAAATGATTCATTTTCACAAATACCAAATAAAAGCTGTGCTGTCTAGTTAACAATAGGTTCATAACCTATTGGAAATATGTATGAACCTCCCCAAACACACAAATGGAGTCCCAAGCCCTTAAACACTTCACTTCCTGGTTCTTCTTCTCCTCTCCACTTTGCAGGCTTATTTTTTGCAGACTTTGCCATGAGCATGTGCCAAAGAACTGAAGTCTCTGTCACCTCAAGGAATGTACATTTGTTCCAATCAGACTATTTTTTGCCTTACATGGGCATAGGTGACTTCCTGGTAGGGCTGTAACCTCTGTATTACCAGCCAATGAGGAATCAGGGGAGGGACTTGCAAGCTAAGGGATAAATTGCCTAATATAACTGTGTGGAGTGTCCATTAGACACCACTTCTTGGCAAGAGTGTTGATTAAAGCTTCTCTTTGCTGTGCTCTGAATCTCTGCATCCCTCCTTTGATTGGGTCAGTGGGCTTATTTCTCAGAGCAAGGATGACATTAACTAATGTAAGCCAACGAGAAAATTATTTTCTTTTAATTCTCTCTCTCTCTCTCCATGAGAAAATGGCTACACTTTATTAGTAATCCTGTAAAGGCAAAGGGAAGCAACAATGAAATAATTTTTCCCACCCAATATTTGGTGAGTATTTTATTTTATTTTATTTTTAAATTAAAAAAATTTTTTTTGAGAGAGGGAGTGTGTAAGCAGGGGAGAGGGGCAGAGAGAGAGAGAGAGAGAGAGAGAAGAGTGAATCTTAAGCAGGCTCCACTCTTAGTACATTGCTCAACACAGGGCTCAATGTCATGACCCTGGGATCTTGACCTGAGTCAAAATCAAGAGTCAGAGGTTCAAATGACTGAGCCCCAGGTTCCCCAGTAAGTATTTTAAAACTTTAACATTATCAGGGGTAAGCAATGATGTGCAGCCATGGTACATTCATCCATGCATAATGGTAATATAACTTGCACTTAAAACAGGCATAGGGAATAACTTGCACACCTCAACGACTCAGCAATTCCTCTCTTAGGTAATTCAACAGTCTGGCATATATAAACCAGTAATATTCAAAGCAGCATTGTTTATCATAGCAAAAACTGAGAAACAAAACTATGACTGATAGACTAGATTAACCATGATATATTTTACACCTGAATACTGTAAGGCAGTAAAAAACAAATGAACCACAGCTAAAACAAATTTAACACTGATAAATCTCAAGAACAAAGTGGTAAGTGAAAGAAGCATCTCATAGAAGGATGTATTCACTGTAAAAAAAAACCGGGGGGTGGGGGGGTGGCTTAGTCGGTTAAGCGTCCGACTTTCGCTTAGGTCATGATCTCGCGGTTCATGGGTTCGAGCCCCGCGTCGGGCTCTGTGCTGACTGCCAGCTCAGATCCTGGAGCCTGTTTCAGTCTGTGACTCCCTCTCTCTCTGACTCTCCCCTGCTCACGCTGTCTCTCTCTCTCTCTCTCTCCTAGAAAAAAAAAAAAAGCCAGGGGAAACTAAACCTATCTCTTAAGGGAACATCCATCAGTGGGAAAATTAAAAAGAAAGTTGAGAATAATTAACACAATCAACTGGCTCTTAATAACACTGATTTTGAGAAGAAGAAACTCTTTTGCAGGGAGCCTGGGTGGGGGGGCTTTCTTTCTCTAAATAAATAAATAAATAAACATTAAAAAAGTCTCATTTTAGTATTAATGTGTCTTAACAGCTCTCTAACATCTACTCATCTTCCTTTATAAGAAAGAGTGAGTCAAGCCTTTAGGCTCAGAGTCCAAAAGTATCTGGCTGGAATTTGATAAAAAGGTTTTGTTTTTGTTGTATTTATTGTCATGACTACAGTCTACTTATGACAACGGAAACTTTTTTGTTGTTTTTTTTTTGAGAAGTGATATAAAGACATTTTTCTTTTTAGATAAATATATGTAAATAAAATAATCAATTTAAAGTAAAAATATTTGGCAAAACCCATAAAGGTGAAATGAAGATTACCGAAGCATAAGACTTGTCCAGGTAACATTTCACATACTCACGGAAGGATGGAAGAGGGTGGCATCTATAGCTCCTTCTGCTCCCCTGCCTCCACACACAAACCTGCAGTTATTTTCCAAAGCAGCACTGAATAAAACCCTGTAGCACACTATGTCAATTCATAGAATCTCAGATTTCTAACAAGATTTAAAAGGAAAACACTTTAGAGTGTCTGTCTTTTTCCCATGGCACAATTCCCTTCTTATTATCCAACAGCAACCACCAATCATCCCTGCAATTGGACCCAACAGATTCCTCTAAATTCTAAAGTCTTGGCATGTCCATAAGATGGACTCATTATGAGGGACAGCAGCCATGAGCTCTCCATGGTATTAGTGTTGGAAGGATTGAAATGAACATCTTTGAGTTTACGTGTTGAGCTGGCGTTTAGATGGAACCTTCAAATGGTGTTTAATTTCTGTGATTTTTTATTCCTTTTTCTGGAACATTTTTAGGCATCACATTCAAATTTAAAAAGCTAAATCTGGGAGAGACATTTCATCAATGGCAAGCTTTGTTTTCATTAAAATAAGTGATATGATAACATTTTACCTACTAGTCAATGTAGAAGAGACAACATAATCTGGCATTGAATCAACTTATTTGGAAACGTCATAGATCTGATCTTGGATCAAAATTTGAGAAAGATCTCTTTCCCCAGACACTATATTCATCAGATTTACTTCCACAATATTAATCAAGTATTTTTGAGCTTCTACCTTGTACTCAGCTCACTTAGACAGTGGAGAACATACAAAGATTATAACTCTTTTAATGGATTTATGATTCAACTAGGGAGACATACTAACTAACCAACATAAAATAATTGGACAGTAATAAGTTGGAGTAAATATTTACATGGTAGGCAGAATAATAAAGATTATATGGGAGTTAAGTAAGTTTATAAGAGAATTATATGAAGAAGAAATAATTGAAGATTACAACTGTCCAGGAAAGTGTCGTGAAGGGATCTGTTTTCTTTTTAAAAGATGGGTAAATTTTGAAGTGAAAAAAGGAAGATATGGGTATTTCATGATTGATGCCATGATGAAACCCAGGTATAACATGACATCAAGAGTAGATATGAAGGAAAATGTTTAAGATTAGTGGTACCAGCTTGGATGGAACATGGGGTTTATGAGAGATGTTGATGAGTGAAAATACTGAGAGTAAAGTAAAGCGACACCAACCTGTGGAGACACCATCTCATAGGTTTGCTGTGAGGATTAAATGAGGTAATGTCTGTAATTAAAAATGTTGTTGTAGGAATATCTGTCTGTCAATCATAGATAAGATAGATTAAAATGAAAGAATATTAGGAAGACAGATAGAAAGCTATTTCAATTTTTTAAAAATAGGGGGGCATCTGGGTGGCTCAGTCAGTTGAGTGTTCAACTTTGGCTCAGGTCATGATCTCACAGTTCATGGGCTGGAGTCCTGTGTCGGGCTCTGTGCTGACAGTTAGCTCAGAGGCTGGAGCCTGTTTCAGATTCTGTACCTCCCTCTCTCTCTGACCCTCCCATGCTCACGTTGTCTCTCTCTCTCTCTCTCTCTCTCTCTCTCTCATAAATAAATAAAACATTAAAAAAAAAAGAAAAAGAAAGCTATTTCCAAAAAAAATTTTTTTGACAGAGAGAGAGACAGAAACAAGCAGAGGAGGTGCAGAGAGAGAAGATGACACAGAATCAGAAGCAGACTCCAGGCTCCAAGCTCTCCAGGGCTCAAACTCATGAACTGTGAGATCATGACCTGAGCCTAAGTCAGAAGTTTAACAGACTGAGCCACCAACTGCCCTGGAAGTGATTTCAATATTCTAGACTTGAGTCACTAAGGGTTTATGCTAGGGTGGTGTCATTAGTGTTAAAGAATAGAGGCAAATCTGAAACATTTTAAAATAAAAATCTAGGGGAACTCTTAGAAGCTCAGTTGGTTGAGCATCCAAGTATTAATTTTGGTCCAGGTCATGATCACATGATTTGTGACATAGAGCCCCTTGTCAGGCTCTGTGCTGACAGTGCAGAGCCTGCTTGGGATTTTCTGTCTCCCTTTCTCTTTACCCCTTCCCCACATGTGCATGCATGTTCTCTCTCTCTCTTTCTCTCTCTCTCAAAATAAATAAATATTTTTAAATGTTAAAATAAAAATCTAGTAATTTCTATATGTATTAATTGATTTTATTTTTTAATTTTTTAATTTTATTTTTACAAATAGTTTATTGTCAAGTTGGTTTCCATATAACACCCAGTGCNATGATGACAGCTTTGTAGTAGAGGCTAAAGTCTGGGATGGTGATACCTCCCGTTTTGGTTTTCTTCTTCAACATTACTTTGGCTATTTGGGGTCTTTCGTGGCTCCATACAAATTTTAGGATAGTTTGTTCTAGTTTTGAGAAGTATGCTGGTGCAATTTTGATTGGGATTGCATTGAATGTGTAGATTGTGTTGGGTAGCAATGACATTTTAACTATATTTATTCTTTAACTATATTTATTCTTCTCTATTCATGAGCATGCAATGTTTTTATTGTAATATTATAATATTATAATAATAATGAGTTAATACTTACATAGCTACTATGTAACAGGCACTGTTCTGTGTATACTACTCTATTCTGTGCATAATAATCCTCCAGTAATCAAATGAAGTAAATTTTATTATTTCCACCTCACAGATAAGGAAATTAACTGACACTTCTAGTAAGTAGCAGAGCCAGGATTTGAATTCAGTCATTGTGACACCAGAATCCATACTTTTAACCTGTGTACTATCACGTCTTTTGAATTAAGCACAAGTTAAAAGTTAAGTCTTAGAATTTGGAGCAGCTATATATATGGAGTTTATAGGTATAAAGGAATAGGAGGTCACAAAAATGAGCAAAGAATTGAGTATAAAACCAGGCCAAGGACACAACTTTAGGAACACACATGACTGAAGACAAAAAAAGGGAGACATACTGACAAAGCAAAGGAGTGATGGACCATCAAAAGGTTTTAAAGAAAGGCATCCATCAGAGAGTGTAGTCAACAGAATAAATGTTACTGAGAAGAGAATATGTAAATAAAACTGACTAGAAAAAATAGAATACTGGTTTATCTTATAGAAAACATTCAGGGGTAGAAGTCAAAGTTCAAGGAGTTACTAAGAGAATGAGAGAGAAGGGAGTAGGGGTCAGGAATATGGGCTACAGACGTGGGGAGATTGACAGTGAAAGGAGAGAAAGGAGATGAGCTCACAGTGTCTGCAAGGTCAGTTCTCTTACCTGCCCTTGGGTATTTGGCCATAGAAAGATACTCCACTCCTCAGAGCCATTAAATTAAAAAAGAAGGCCCAGAGAAGTCCCTTTCTTAATAATAAGTCAAATGGAAATGATGCATTAGTAAGTGGACAAACAAGACCTCACTCTGAGTTCTTGTCATCCCTTTCAGGACAGGTCTGTTCTGTACTATTCAATCTAGCCCTTCTTTCTATATCGTTTTGAATTGTAACTTACTATCAGATATTGCTACACATAGGCTGTTTTATGCCTCTGAGGTTTTCCAGTTAGTTATCTCCAAGGTTCAGCCCAAATGCCACTGCCTTTTTGGAGTCTGAGTGAGAGCCTGTCCCACCCTATGTAGCACCTACTGCACTCTACTATAACTGTTAGCATCTTCTCCGGTCTCCTTACATAGACAGTGAAATCTATGGGAGTCAGTTGTGGGATGTAGAAGACCAGTGGTAGGGTAATAAGGAGAGTCACAAACCAGGCTCATCTAGAAACTCAGCACAGACAGAACAAACCATCCAATTCTTGAATCAACCTGTGATCCTAAGTATAAGAGGTGAACTGTTACATGTATTTCACTGCTTTCTGCCTTAGTTTCCTTATCTGTGAAAAAGAAATAAGAATGCTTGCTTTCACTTCATTCTGCATATCAGAATCTGAACCATCAAAGACTAGTAGTTCCTGTCTTATAGAAGTTTGCAACAAAGGGTGGTCGGATTAACAATCACAATATACAAACAATTTCATTTGTTTGTGTTTATTTGATCCATTTTCTTTAATTCACATGAGATGAGGGAAGGGAATTGTTCACCTTGAGTCTGCTGACAGGCTTAAGCATTCAAATGTACTAAATAGATGACTCACCATAAAACTTCAGCTCTGTCCATTTGCAAACCCATAGATGAAGTCAGGTTTTCAGGTAAGTGGGCTGTGCTCTTTGCTGATTTGTAAGTTTAAAGGCAATCGGGTGAGTGGCTCCACTTAGTGCTGAAATGCCATAGTGCAGCCTGCTTATGGTTCCACAGTCAAGAATCAAGGACGGAGTGAACTAACTACAGGCCACTTTTCCATTTAAGACAGCTGTGTGGCAATCACATTCAACCTGAGAAGTTGTAGTTCAAATCTTTCAGGGTTGGTGCTGAAAATAATAAAATCCAGGGGCAAGGAATATGAAGTCAGAGTTGGAGTCAAGAGAAAGAGGAAAGACTCTGGCTACTATGGTAAATTGAGTTCCTGTTTTGTATTTTATGCTTTCTAGATAATGTTATAAATCCTTTTAATATCAGTTGTCCAAATGCCATTGCTAACACTTTATGGAGGATGGGAGAGGCACCTAGAGTCAGGCTAGAATCAGAAACAGAACATTCTCAGTAGTATCACTGTATTACCCCAAATTCTGAGTTTACTATATACAAAAATTTTCATAGCAGATTATAAGGTTTTTAAGTTTTGCTTTATTATTTTTTAAATTTTTTAAAAAATGTTTTATTTATTGCTGAGAGAGAGAGACAGCATGAGCAGGGGAGGGTCAGAGAGAGGGAGACACAGAATCTGAAGGAGGCTCCAGGCTCTGAGCTAGCTGTCAGCACAGAGCCTGACCCGGGTCTTGAACCCACGAGCCATGAGATCATGACCTAAGCCTAAGTAGGACCTTCAACTGACTGAGCCACCCAGGTGCCCCAAGTTTTGCTTTATTTCTAATGCTTATTTATTTATTTTGAGAGAAAGAGAATAGGGGAGGGGCACAAGGAGAGGAAGAGAGAGAATTGCAAGCAGGGTCCATGCTGTCAGCACAGAGTTGGACTTGGGGTTCAATCTCACAAACCATGAGTTCATGACCTGAGCTGAAATCAAGAGTTAGAAGCTCAACCAACTAACCCACCTAGGTGCCCCTAGGGTTTATTTGAGATTTGTTAAGTGATAGAAGGGGTGCTATGTGCTTCTAATAAATGTTTTTTACACTTGATCTTAGCCAAAACGCTGAGAAGAGATATAAATATTTTTTAAAAGGATTAATGATGCACTACATTGAATCTCTTTCAGACAGTGCACCATAAAACACTTATTTGGCCTCCAGCGTTATTCTATAATCCATAAAGAATTAGTTCAAGTCAAATACTAAACTTTGAAGAAGACAATGAGACACTTAACAAAAAAAGAGAAGGAAATAATGAAACAGGCCATAAAAAAAGAGGAAGCAAAGCACTTCTTTGTTCTTGGTTTTCAGTTCACTCTGTCCTTTCCTGGCTCCTAGCTATGTTACTCTGTAGTCACATTGTATTTACTTAAGCTTTAGATTCCAGTTTGACTTGAGAAAGTCGTACCAAAAAGATTTCTTCTTTAGCTTCAGGTCTCAGAAATGATGGGGAGGAGAAGTTCATTTTGTGCAAGGACAGGAGCTAAGCCTGTTACTTCCTGGTTGGTGTCCCAGGCAGCTTTTCTTTATATGTAATGGGTACTCCATTCATCTCACTGACTGATGAATAAGGGGGGTGACCACTCTGGGCAAACAATCAGAATCTACAACTCAAATTACTTCCACATGACAGTTTATGTTGGTTTAGGAAACATATTGCATGGCTTTGGAAGAAAAATAATTTGATCCTGACATATTTATATTTTAAGAGGGACAAAGCCTTTATTTTATGTCTGAAAGACAGAGAGGTCATGCTTATTACCAAGCTAATCCTTGGGTTTTCTGAATGAATAGAGTTATAGAAGTGAGATTGCATCTGAGTAAATACATTAATCTGATCCAAGGCTCAATTCTTTGGCTAGTACAATTTCAGTAGTACAATTGTTCTCCCTTGATGGGCATCTCTGTGTAATCATAAAAATATTTTCTTAACAACCATTAGTAAATAATTAAAAGGATGGGAGACAGTGCCCTTGTGCTATGATATAGAGATAACTCTACAACCTTTGTTAACAAGGTGCTTTTTCATCTTATGACACTTAACTCATCTAATCTTTATGACTCCACAAGGTAAATATCATTAGCATTATCACCATTTTGCAGATGAATTTATTGAGACTTAGAAAGGTTGGGTAACTTGCCGAAGACCATAAATAAAGGAAGGAATAAGAAAGCAAGCCCTGTCCACCTCCATCTTGCCCCTTTTCCCTTTTCATGCCTTGACCCTTCAGTGTAATTTGGGATAATCATAATGTTTGGATGATAAGAGTAAGGAAAATAAAAAATTAAAATGTCAACTGAGGAAGAAAGTAATAAGCATTTAATTAAGAGATTGTCTCTTAAATGAGAGTGTCTGTCAGGTTTATATAAAAATTACATGTATAATGCTAGAAAATAAGGAAGTGCCTCCCACCCCCAAAATGGAAAAGAAGAGATAGGAGCATGTCAAAAAGACACAGAAGCTAACCTGAAAGAGCTCCCAAGGACTAAAGCTGGAATAATTTGATCAACAAAATAAATAATGATAATATGATATTATAAACCAAAAATTATAATAAATACCCATGAGTCCATACTGGCATAAATAATTTATTGGAAAAAAATGGAGAATGGACTATTGTTCCTTATAGAAGAATTCCAATTAATGATGTAGAAAAAGTGAGGGAAATNGCTGTCTC
Source organism: Crocuta crocuta (assembly GCF_008692635.1). NCBI lineage: Eukaryota > Metazoa > Chordata > Mammalia > Carnivora > Hyaenidae > Crocuta > Crocuta crocuta. The sequence continues at coordinate 9,490,915 of NW_027530019.1, read as the reverse complement.
TCTCTCTCTCTCTCCTAGAAATAAATAAAACATAAAAAGAAAGAAAGAAAGAAAGAACGAACGAACGAACGGAGTTTAATTAACAGTAATGTATTGATGTTTGTTCAGCAATTGTGCAAATGCATATGTAACATGTTAACAATAGGGGAAAATGGGTGAGGGGGATATGGAATGCTATATACTATCTTTGCAACTTTTCTGTCAACCTAAAACTATTCTAAAATAAATATTATTTTAGTAACACAAAATTAGTGTGTGATGGTTTAAGAAAAAATAAGATGTTGACATAACCCGGAAATATTTTCCACAAAATATTTGTTAATTTTGGAGAAAAAAAATAGTAACTTGGCTTATATTATGTTAACAAATGTTCAAGGTTAGTATCTCTAGTAATTAGACATATCAATATTACATAACCCTGAAAAGACGTGCTAAGGTACATGGCCCCTGTGAGATTTTTCTCAAAAATCTATATAACCTCAATCTAAGAATAAGAAACCATCAGACAAACCCCAAATGGGGGACATTCTACAAAACTCCTGATCCATACTATTCAAAAGAGGAAAGATTGAGGAACTGTCAGAGACTGGAGGAGACTAAAATGTGGTAGGTAAACGCAATGTTGGAGCCTATATCAGATTCTGGAACAAAGGAAGAGTATTAGTGGAAAACTGATGATAGCCAAATAAAATCTGTGCTTAAGTCAATAGTATTGTACCAACGTTAATTTCCTAGTTTTGATAAATACACCATGACTACATGTTAATATTAGGGAACTCAGGTAAAGGATACATACGAATTTGGTAGAGGAATATAGATTTGTACTATCTTTGTAACTTTTCTGTAAGTCTAAAATTACTTTAGTGGCTCAGTCGGTTGGGCGTCTAACTTTGCCTTGGGTCATGATCTCACGGTTCATGAGTTTGAGCCCTACATCGGGCTCTGTGTTCACAGCTCAGAGCCTGGAGGCTGCTTCAAATTCTGTGTCTTCCTCTCTTGGCCCCTACCCTGCTCACATTCTGTCTCCCTTTCTCTCACAAATAAGTAAACATTTAGATAAATAAATAAATAAATAAATAAATAAATAAATAAATTTAAAACAAAATTTTAATTCAAATATAAAAATTATTTTAAATAATACACAAATTGGTTCTCTTCTGTTTCCTATGGCTGAACTGAGCCTTCTGGAAAGTCCAGTTAGATTTTAATACTTTATGTAATATGTGTCCCTTCTCCCTCATTTACTTATTTATTTATTCAATTACTTGTATTACCATGGTCTCGTAGATATTTATGTATTATTTGGGTTATAATACAATCATTATTTATTTTGTCAATTAATTCTAGCATTAGCCATTGTCACAAACAACGTTCCCAGGTATAAAACCTTCTCTTCAGAGAGACAAATACCATTAAACCATAAGCTCCTTGAAAGCGGGAACCATATCTTTCATCTCTGTGTCCTGGATACCTGGTGGTGCCTTAATAAATACCTATTGAGAGGTGCCTGGATAGCTTAGTCAGTTGAGCATCCAACTTTGGCTCAGGTCATGATCTCACAGTTTGTGGGTTTAAGCCCTGCATCGGGCTCTGTGCTAACAGTTCAGAGCCTGGAGTCTGCTTCAGATTCTGTGTCTCCCTCTCTCTCTGCTCCTCCCTCACTCACACTCTGTCTTTCAAAAATGAATAAACATTAAAAAAATTTTTGTAGTGTTTTATTTATTTCTAGGAGAGAGAGAGAGAGAGACAGCGTGAGCAGGGGAAGGTCAGAGAAAGCGGGAGTCACAGACTGAAACAGGCTCCAGGCTCTGAGCCGGCAGTCAGTGCAGAGCCTGACGCGGGGCTCGAACCCACGAACCGCTAGATCATGACCTAAGTGAAAGTCGGACGCTTAACCGACTAAGCCACCCAGGCGCCCCTAAAAAAATTTTTTTTAATAAATACCTATTTAACTGACCTATGCTATATAGACATGTAATACACACACACACACACACACACACACACACACACACAGAGGTAAAGAGGTGAAGGGGAAGCAAAAGATGACAACAATAAAGACATGTGTTCCTAAAATTGAAGAGCCAAACACAATAAAACATTCCATGAATTAAATAAACATGTTGTAGGGGCACCTGGGTGGCTCAGTCAGTTGAGCGTCTGACTTCGGCTCAGGTCATGTTCTCACAGTTCGTTAGTTCAAGCCCCATGTAGGGTTTTGTGCTGACAGCTCAGAGCCTGGAGCCTGCTTTGGATTCTGTGTCTTCCTCTCTCTCTTTTCCCCTCCCCCATTCACGTTCTGTCTCTCTCCCGCAAAAATAAATAAACATAAAAAATAAATGAGCATGTTGTATTAACTCAGAGGCTATAAGTCCATCAGTCTTTCCTCTCTGATAAGCTTTTAAGTTATTTGGTAGCCTTTGCCACCTGGTGACAGGATGGCAGTAATAGCAGTAGCTGACAGACTCCACTTTTTTCCTGTGAGACACCTCCCACAAAGTGCTCAGAGTTCCCCACGTAACCATAAAAGAACATCTCATGATGGCTCCTGTGAGCTGACGGCAGCCATGGAGTCACTGAAAAGGGAAATCATGCATTGGGAAATAATGGACTGCTTTTTGCACACCCACTTTGTCTTCAACTCAGCATGAGTAAGAATATAAGTACTAAAAGAGAGATATGAACACAGGAGTGAGCGTTTTGCCCCATTTTGCAGTGATAGAAAAGGACAGATGGTGGATGGATCAGATGGGAGCTGTTTTTATCTTTTCTTTTTCTAGATCCTTTTCTTTATGTGTATCTGAATATGCATGTATGTGAGTGTGTGTGAGAGAGATTCAGAGAATGGGGGGGACTGGAATTCATTTCTGAATGTGTGTAAAAGGCCATATGCAGTCACAGTTACACACATTTAGAGGTGTAGATAGATTTGGAGACAAAACTGCCTGCCTGCCAATTTTTCTAAATAAATATGTTCACAGATTTCATAGCATTAATGAGCTGCAAAATAACCACTTATTGAAGCTGGATCCAGCTGTCTAACTCAAACTGAGTTTGAGACTATTTTAAGTGACTATTAAACTACTAATACAAATTAGAGAGGCCAAATTCTCAAAGATGCTTAACTAAGAAGGCAGTTAGATGAATATGAGTATATGGTTTGGATTTCAAATGCGAGATTCACAAGTATTTGTTATAACTTTATAGTTTCTATATATGCTTTTTGTGTGTGTGAGTTAAAATATATGCTCTNGGCACTTGTGGGGATAAGCACTGAGTGTTATATGGAAATCAACTTGACAATAAACTATTTAAATATATATGCTCTGAGAGTATGGCAAAAAGATAACAATAAAAAGGTTTTTAATTAGTTTGTAGGCAACTACAAATGTTTAAAGTTAAAAAAGGTGAGACACAAGTTATGATACACGTGTAATAATGCTCATGGTTGCCAGATGCAATGTACGCAGTATTGTTGTGACAGTTTTGACTCAGTAAGGTTAAACTAAGAAATATTTATCATGATACCAACATATCTGTGCAGTGATGGATTTTAACAGTAATTTTAGTAATAAAAATGTTTTTGTTATTATGGACTAAGAAAAATAGATGATTGATCAAGGTAGACAAAAACAAACATGAACTCTTCTAATGGCCCAACTCTTAGATGTGGGCAGGGGTACACTCCAACTTGAGTCTGACTCCAAGGCCCATGTTTTTTCCATTATATCATGTCCTTTCAAAGTGTTATTGCATTAAAGTCCTAACTTAAACATCATTGCAGAGGAACTTAGCTGAAAGTCGGCCTTAGGAGATCAAATGAAAGTGCCACTTGACAGACCAGTTCTAAGTTATATAGAAGTGCAGTGGTGCCTGGGTGGCTGAGTCGGTTGAGCATCCAACTTCAGCTCAGGTCATGATCTATGGTTTGTGGGTTTGAGCCCCACATTGCACTCACTGTTGTCAGCATGGAGCCCACTTCTGATCCTCTGTCCCCATTCTCTTTGCCTCTCCCCTGCTCACCCTCTCTCAAAAATGAATAAACATGAAAAAAAGTTATATAGAAGTGCAAATAACAAAAATAGCCAAGACCTTTTTGAAGAAGAACGGTAAAGGAGAACTTATTCTCCTGAGTATAAACACACAGTAGAGGGGCACCTGGGTGGCTCAGTCAGTTAAGCGACCAAATCTTGAGTTCAGCTCAGGTCATGATGCTACAGTTTGTGAGACTGAGCCTGGTGTCCAGCTCTGTGCTGACAGTGCGGAGCCTGCCTGGGATTCTCTCTCTTCCTCTCTTTCTCTCTCTCTCTCTGCCTTCCCTTGCTCTCTCAAAATAAATAAATAAACATTTTTAAAATAAATAAATAAAAATAAATACATGGTTGGAAGCTATAGGAATGAAGACACTGTGGTGTTGGTGCAAAGAAGGATAAATACAATGAAATACCTCACGACTGATGGACATTGGGTTCATAACAAAAATGGTATTGCAGAGCAGTGGGGAAAGAACAGTCCTTTCAATAAATGGTATTAGGATATTTGAACAAGAATCTTGGGGAGGAAAAAAAAAGAAACATAACCCTTAACTCATATCATACACAAAAATCAATTCAAAGTGGATTTTAGACCTAAATTTGAAAGGCAAAATACTAAAGTTCCTACAGAGTAATAGAAATCATCATGACTTGGTATAAGGGAAGCATTCCAAAACAGGATACATATGTTAAAAGTTGACAAATTTGATTCTGTTAAAATTAAAAGCTTCCATTTGTCAAAAGACATTATTAAGAAAATAAAAAGACAAGCCACAAAAAAGGAAACAGAAGGTTAATGTATAGAGTTGATGAATCACTGTCATACACCTGAAACTAATGTATCACTGCATGTTAACTATAAAATTTAATAAAAGGAAAATAAATTTACATCATATATAACTGACAAAGAAGGGCTTGTATTCAAAATATATAAAGAACTGCTAGAAATAAGAAAAAGATAAACAATCTAATCTTGAAAATAGGCAAGAGATTTAAATAGGCATTTCTCAAAACAGGAAGTCCAATAGCCAATAAACATATGAAAATTGACCAACCTCATTTGTGATCCGAGAAATGCAAATTAAAACTACAATTGGATAATATCTAGAATAGCCAAAATTAAATATACTGACCATAACAATTGTTGGCAAGGATGTGAAGCAGTGGAAACTCTCCTATTCTGCTGGCAGAAGTGATACAACCAATGTGACTTTCTCAGCCAAAGTTAAAGATGCATATACCCTATGACTCAGCCATTCAGCATTCACGTACCTAGTAGAAACGTTTTTACAAAATAAAACAAAAAGACATGTACATAAATGGAAGCAGTATTTATAATCTCTCTAAACTGGAAACAACCCAAGTATGGCCTTGACAGCAGAATAAATATGTAACGTGATACACTCATTCAATAAAATGATATACAGCAATGAAACTGAATAGACTACCTCTGCATACAATGTTATGGATGAATCTTACAACCATAATGTCTAGTAAAAGAAGCTAGATACAAAAGAATATATAATGTGTATTTCCATTTATAGAAAGTTTGAAAAAAATGGGCAAGACTAAACTGTAATGTTTAAGAGTGCATACTTAGAAAAGTCAAGAAAACAGTTAGCTTTGGGAGAACTGAGGAGACTGTGATTGAGTGAAGGTTCTGGTAATGCTACTCTCCTTGAGCTGAGTAGTGGTTTACATGAGTATTTGCTTAGTGGTAACTCTGAGCTATACATTTTTGTATTGTGTACTTTCCTGATTGAGTTATATTTTACAACAAAAAGCTTTAAAGAAACAAGGTTAGAATCTTTTTATCCCCATAATTCCACTCAGGAAAAAAAGTATTGAATACTTTTGCACTAGGCTTAGTGCTCCTTTCTGAAGTAAAGAGTAGAATGCGAACAAAAATGAATGTCATGATTCTTGGCCTTGAGAAGTACATAAAGTATTATGTACTTATGGGGATGAGAGGTACATAAAGTATTACAAGGTAGAATTTAATTATCAACAAAGATACTGTTCTATTATTCCCACCAGTTGGGTTCCTATAAAACATTATCTAAAAATTGCATCGTAGGGGCGCCTGGGTGGCTCAGTCGGTTAAGCCTCCGACTTTGGCTCAGGTCATGATCTCACAGTTCGTGGGTTCGAGCCCTGCATCAAGCTCTGTGCTGACAGCTAGCTCAGAGTCTGGAGCCTGTCTTCGGATTCTGTGACTTCCTCTCTCTCTGACCCTCCCCTGCTCACGCTGTCTCTATCTCTCTCTCAAAAATAAATTAAAAAAAATTTTTTTTTTAATTTAAAAATTGCGTCATAAAACTGATCATCTCAGGGTGTCTGGGTGGCTCAGTCAATTAAGTGTCTGACTTCAGCTCAGGTCATGTTTTCATGGTTCTTGAGTTTGAGCCCCGCATCAGGCTCTGTACTGCCAGCTCAGAACCTGCCTTGGATCCTCTGTGTTCCCTTCTCCGCCCTTCCCCTGCATGTTCTGTCTCATTCTCTCAAAAATAAAATAAACATTAAAAAAAATAAAGTGATTGTATTAATGGGGAGAATTGAGCCATCTCTTCAGTAATTTCAGCAATAAAAATATTTTTTGTTATTGTGGCCTAAAAGTAACAGATTGATTGGCCAAAACAGACAAAAACAAGCCTGAATCTTTCTCCGGGCCCTTTAACTTCATGCTCTGTAGCTTCTCCATTTCTGTTATCATCTTTGGCCTGAAGTTTTCTAGGCATTTATTTTCCAGAAAGATATTTTAAAAGTCTTATTAACATTTACTTTAATGATATGAAATCCAGCGGCTCTAATGACATAGCATGTCTTTTTAAAAAATTTATTACTCTCAACTTTTGCATAAGTCATAGTCTTTATTTTCCTAGCTCTACACAATATTATCATTAACCCAGCACTTTTAACATACATTATTATCACCTTTATTACCCATTGTTATGACAGATATGATGCAAGAGTGAAATATGATGCAAAACAAATTTGCACTCAGTTCGCAAACAAGAGGCCAAGTAAGCTGTCAGACATTCATTCAGCCTTATGTTCCTACATAACAAGCAGCAGCAATTCTGTATCAGGGCTGGATCATAGAATCTGTAGCCAGTCTAGGCACTGTGACCCGCATTCCCTATGCATTTAATTACTTCCAGTTTGCAATATGAAAACCCACCACAGGTGAAATGCCTATACAAGTAAGTTGCTATGGAAACATAGAGAAAGAAATGTTTAATTCCTTTTCGGAGGTGCCAGGGAAATTGAAGTGCAGGGAAGGTTTCACATTTGATCTGAATTTTGAGCAGGAATAGAAGAGGGGGGGGCACCTCCAGGTTATGGTGAGGTGCAAACAAAGGCAAGAAACATTGCCATGAAAGTCCGGAGAACAGAAATTAAACTGTCATGATTGAAACCGGTGTTTTTGAAAGCCAGTTTCCAAAACCTTTTTAAATAATGCAAATATATATCCATCTCATTGAGAAGAACTAGTATATAGATGCTGTTGCTCCTCAGCCACTTCTCAATGACATATTCATTCAGATGATTTCATTCCTGTTAATCTGCGTTCATTTTCTTCCCATTAGAAGGTTTACCCTCTGTAAAAATTACTGTAATTCACAAGAGGTGCAGGCAGTCTCTGATAAAAATGTATTTCCATGAATGGGCTTTTGTGTGGTTTAGCAACACAACACTGAACTCTAAGCAAGATATCTGGGACTTGGTCCTGGCACGACCTTCAAAGGGCTCCATGAACCTGTGTAAGTCACTCATCCTGTTTTAGCCTCAACATATTTATCTGTATCACAAGATGATCTCCAAGATCCCTTCTGTTATAAGGATCCTTTCAAATAGTGGACTGTGAGCTGTTGAATAGTCTAGTGTCCTGGCTTCCTAAGAGATTTGCCTCAGATGCCTGACGCAAAACAGAAATTAAAATATTTACTTTCTAAGAAAGGGCTTTTTAGGCAGAGTTCCCTAGACGGTCCTAAAGCATTAAGAAAAACCTTAAATTAGGTATGTGATAAACTATACTAGTAATGTTAATCTGTCATTAAAGTTTAGTTAAATTAGATTCAGAAATCTGTAGACTTGATTAATGCTATGCTGTTTTAGAAAATTACAGTAAAATATACATAACGTGATTTATCTTTTTAACCATTTTTAAATGAACAGCTCAGTAGTATTATGCATATTCACAATATTGTAAAACCATCATGGCTGTTCTATTTTTTTTTTAATGCTTATTTATTTCTTTTGACAGAGAGATTAAGAGACAGAGAGACAGAGAGAATCTTAAGCAGGCTCTGTGCTGTCAGAGCAGAGCCCGGTGTGGGGCTCTATCTGATGAATGGTGAGATCATGACCTAAGCCAAAATCAAGAGTCAGACACTTAACCAGCTGAGCCACCCAGGTGCCCTGCCCTCATCATGGCTGTTTACTAATGCTATGCTTCTGTGTTTTGCTTTTGTTCCCCTAGTTTACTTAGAAAATATTATTTTAAATACATTTTCTCCTTATTTCAACTGAATTAAAATAAAAGGGGATTTTTCTCAATTTGGGGTCCCTTTTCCTCCTCAAGGGGCATTTGGCAATGTCTGGAGATATTTTGGGTTGTCACAACTGAGAGGTGGGAATGTTCTGACATTTAATGGCTACGAGCTAGGAATACTGCTAAACATCCTACAATGCTCAGGAGAACCCACCACAACAAAAAATTAACTACTCCAAAATGTCATTAGGGTTGCTTTTAAGAATCCTTGTTTATGGGTGGGGGAAAGGGGAAGGGGGGTGATAGGCATGAAGGAGGGTACTTGTTGGGATGAACACTGCGTGTTATATGGAAACCAACTTGACAATAAACTATGAAAGAAAAAAAGAAAGAATCCTTGTTTAGCCATAAAAAAGAAAAAATGAAATCTTGCCATTTACAACAATATGGATGGACTTTGAGTGCATTAGGCTAAGTAAAATAAGTCAAATGGAGAAAGACAAATGCTGTATGATTCCACTTAAATATTAGTGGACTCTAAGCCCTGTCCTCTCCCAAAAAACCCCAAACTCACAAATACAAAGAACAGATTGGTAGTTATCAGAGGTGGGGGTGGGGGGCTGAAATGGATAAAGGTGGTCAAAAGGTACAAACTTCCAGTTATAAATAAATCAAAGGGATATAATGCACACCTGGTGACTTTTAATAATATTATTGAAAGTTACTAAGAGAGCGGATCTTAAAAGTTTTCATCACAAGAAAAATATGTTTTAACCATGTGGTAGTAGATGTTAACTACACTTATTGTGGTGATCATTTTGCAGTATATGCAAATATATTGCAATATATGCGATATTATGCAAATATCAGATCATTATATTGTATGCCTGAAACTAATATAATGCTATATGTCCATTATATCTCATTCAAAAAAGGAAAAAAGAATCCTTGGTCTCTCAGAATCAATATGGGGCTCAATGTTTCTCAACTCAGCATTAGGAGGCCTGGTAGCAGCAGGATTGGGAAGGTTCTGAAACCTAGTGAAACGCAGCAAGGCTTGGGCAGATAAAGAATAGAAATGAAATAAGGATGAACTGTGAATATTTCCTTTCCTCCTGGTGATGCCCGCAATCCTCTGCTCTCTAATTCTGTGATAATGGTCATTTTATAACCCTTCCTGTAGTATAAGGTTTATTAATAGTACATGTTATAATATTAAAAAGGCTGGTCCAAAAGGCAAGGAACCTAAGCTGAGAAAGGCAGTTTTTAATTGCCTCTTCCTTTGGAATGAGTTTCTAAGAGGCAATCTCTCCTTGAAATTTGGCTTCTATTGCACCTTCGTTACTCCCATCTCACCCCCAATTCCCTAGTGATATAGTTAGTTCTGGTTGAGGTTTGTTTGAAGTCTTTTTCCAAGAGAAATAAAACTTCGTTAAGTCCAACTGAGCTCCCTACCAGAAAAAGTAAGCAGTAATTCCTTTTATAACCTTATTCTTGCTTATTTGCATTTGAATATGTTTTAATGAGTGGGAAATGAAAAAGTAGAATTGCAGCCTGGGCTGAGAACTATAGATAACCTTAGAAGAGTATCCCACTGGTGATCATTTTCCATGTGTCATAAATCAAAAAAAACTAAGAACTATTGGCTTATTAGAAAATTCTAACAATAGCTTAAATGAAACATAATTAGAAAGGTAAATCTGCCATTGTAAAGAATATCCATTGTAATCAACTTTCAATAGTTGAAAATGACTTATTTTTAGAATTCATATCGCTGTTCTCCTCTATTAGTAAAGATAGGATTTAAAACAACCCAACCTTTGGAGTTTGGAACTTTACTTTGGCCACCATGTAAGCTGCCAGTTCAGTTTGTCAACATTTCCATGTAAGATCTGTTAGGTCAGTTTTTATTTTTTTAATTTTAATTTAAAAAAAATTTTTAAAGATTTATTTAAATTCTAGTTAGTTAACATACAGTATAATGTTAGTTTCGGCTGTACAATTCAGTGGTTCAACACTTAACATACAACACCCCTTGCTCATCACATGTGCACTCCTTAATCCCCATCACCTATTTTGCCCATCCCACCACCTGCCTCCCCTCTGGTAACCATCAGTTTGTCCTCCATGGTTAGAGTCTGTTTCTTGGTTTGCCTCTCCCTGTGTTAGATCAGTTTCTAAATTTCAGGACTTCATCTGTATGTTATGAGATATTGTTAAGTGAAAAAGCAGGCCACTAAATGGCATGTATAATATTCCATTTTTGTTTTATATTTTGTGTTTGTATATTTGCAGACAGAAAAAAGTCTGGAAAATTTATACTAAAAGTAGTTAGTTGGTTATACTTGGTTATAAGTATATAACCAAGTGACCATACTAGTCACCAATTGAAATAAGTTGCTTGGCCACAGAAATTAATAAATTTTCTTTAAAGTTCCAATATTTTATTTTTAATTTGAGAGAGAGAGAGAGAGAAAGAGAGAGTGCACATGTATTCGAGCAGCAGAGAGGCAGAGAGAGAGAAAGAGAAAAGTAGTTAGTAGTTATACTTGGATGGGTAGAATTTCAGGAAATTTTCACTTTTGATTTTTCCAAAAGTGAAATCCTTTTTGATCATCTGATTGCTTTGTTGTTGTTCTGAGCACGCATTACTCTTATAAGCTTGAAAGCTGAAACTATTAAATTATATCCATTTCCAAGAAGAAGAAAAAGGAAAAAATTCAGACTTTTAGTATTTTTCTTTTATGTGGTGGAGAGACTAAGGATGAGTTGAGTACATCTAGACGGGATAAATACTCTTTATTTATTCATCAAACATAATATATACTACCCACAGTATTAGATGATGGGAAGATAAATAGGACAAATCTTCATCTTTAAGGATTTCATAGTCTAATAGGATGATAAATATGTAAACTAATATCTATAATATAGGTATAATGAGTATAATATCGACATGTAAATTATATATAATAGAGGCACAGAGAAGAAACAATGCTGGAAAAGGCATTTGAATAGGACTTAGAGAATGATAAAGGAGTGCATTCAAGGGAAGAAAAATAGAATGTACCAAAGCATGGAGGCATGAAATAGCACAGTGTGTATATAGTGTGAACTAGTCACCAATTGAAATAAGTTGCTTGGCCACAGAGATTAACAAATTTTCTTTAAAGTTCCAATACTTTTTTTAATTTGAGAGAGAGAGAGAAAAAGAGAGAGAGAGTGCACATGTATTCGAGCAGCAGAGAGGCAGAGAGAGAGAGAATCTTAAGCAGGATCAGCTCAGAGCCCGATGTTGTCCTCAATCTCATGACCCTGAGCTAAAATCAAAAGTTGCACGTTCTACGAACTGAGCCACTCAGGAGCCCTCCAATAATTTTTTAAGTAAACTCTACTCCGTACATGGGGCTTGAACTCATCACCCTTGACTCAACGAGATCACAAGTCGCATGCTCTACTGACTGAGCCAGCCAGGCACCCTAAATATCCCAGTAATTTTTAATATAATTTTTAAAAATAATCCCAGCAATGTCCAGATGCCAAAAGAAAGAATATTGTGTATACCAATATACCAATATAATGTAATATATATTATAATACATATATATATAATGTCACAGACATATTTCAAAACATATTAGTATTTCAAATTTACTATACTACCCTGCTTTAAACATGTGGTCTTTTGCAGGGGGAAATGTGGTCCTTTGTAAACCCTGGCTTCTGTTCTATCTTGGCATACAGTGTGTTGCTTCTCTGAGATACTGACAAATCAAAACATAGCACTTGAACAGGAGCGATGAAGTGAGTTCAATCCATCATCATGTTTACTTGATATAGATCAGGGGATTGCACTGCTGAAAACATCACAAACAACATGCTGAGCTAACAGATTTAGTGAAAAACTATGTAGGTTAAAAAAAGGATTTTAGCTTCTACTTAAAGCTCAGACAATGGATAAACAAGGATTTGTTTAAAGGGCAATATATGGCACATGACTAGCTCTGCTCGTAACTGTGTCTTCTGCCTGAACATCAGCATGGGAGGATTTATTGTGATCCCACACTAGCATCAGCAGCAAGTACATTGGACCAGGAAGCCAAAATAAATAGATAAAATGAAGGTTTGGAAAATTACAAGATGATCATTTGAAACCAGTCTCACATAAAGTCCCACTACTGTAAATGGGGCCACATTTAATTGGGTCACTCTACAGAACAATGTCTAGAAGAGAAAGCCACCAAGATCTACAAGATTAGATGAACTGCAGTGTAGAAAACAAAAAATAGGGCAGAAACCTTGGTTTTTCTGCCAAGTCTCAAAAAAAAATACATTGCAGCAGACTGTGCAAAAACATAACCATCTTTTCATTGATTGCCAAGAATCTAAGTCTGGTTTTTAAAAATTACAAGGAATTACAACCAAAATGTTAAGGAATAAGAACAATTATGTTTTAAAAGTATACAAGAAGTGGTGGTTAATTAGTGAAAATGTTTTTAAATCCCTACTTTGTGCCCATTCATTCTCTTAATACCTATTTTCTTAATATCTGCTAGCTACTGTGCTACCTGCTAAAAAGAGAGAAAATAAAAGCAACAAAATCTGTGCTTTCTGATATTTACAGCTAACTGGCCAATTAGAATATATTAATGTGAAGGAATTGAGTAATAATATAAAGCATTATTATATTCTATGACCATTGCCAAAATGATGCATTTTATAGACAATACGTTCATAATTCAGAGGAGGAAGATATGAGCTGAACTGAAACTTGGAAGAAGGTCTCAGAGAAGGCGGATTTGTGCTGAATCTTGAAGAAAGCTTGCATCCTGATCCCAGGTCTGCCATTAACTGGCAGAAGAGAACAATTTTGAACAAGTCACAATATTTCTCTGGATTTTCATGTTCATCCATAAAATCAAAGTTTTAGATTAGGCAGTCTCTAAATTCCCTTTCTGTTCTAAAATCCCATAATTCAAAAACACAAGAAAAAAGCGTAAGAATGAAATGCTTAAGAGAGCATTCAAAAAGTGTTTCAGACAAATCCAAAGAAACTGGGAATAAAGAAGTGAGCAGTCGGGGCACCTGGGTGGCTCAGCCGGTTGAGCGTCCGACTTTGGCTCAGGTCATGATCTCACGGTTGGTGGGTTTGAGCCCTGCATCCGGCTCTGTGCTGACAGCTAGCTCAGAGCCTGGAGCCTGTTTCATATTCTGTGTCTCCCTCTCTCTCTGACCCTCCCCTGCTCACGCTGTCTGTCTGTCTGTCTCTCTCCGAAATAAATAAATTGAAAAAAATTTGAAAAAAAAAAAAAAAGAAAGCAGTCATTGGAGAAGGGGAGGAAAGCTTAATGGTATGACATCAAAGCAAAATCACGGCCTATCCGTGGTACTGTCTGTTAATGTGGTCCTACAGAAAAACATCGGGNGAAAGAAAAAGAAAAACATCTATTAAAAGTCTAGTAGGAGGATGATGTGTCACAGCAGATAAACTGTTATGATAGAAATCTAGAAAATGTCATGAAACACACTTAAGATAGTGGTCAGTTTCACTTGAGAGCAGCAGGGGGTGGGAGGTGTCAAAGATGTAAAGGAGATGGACTATTTCCCTCTCTGGGCATTGGTAAAGGAGGAAGAGACCAGAAGTCTCAGGAAAACCCTCTGCCTCTGCAGTATGCTCTGCAACTCCTCCTACCTACAACACTATCTGGCACACAGCAGACACTCAATGGATATTTGATTAATTAATCAAGCAATTAATTAATGCATGCTCCATGATATAAAGTCTTGAACAAAGTAGGTTTCTAATTACCCAATGCCACAATAATGAGCTTTTTAAAAGTTCATTTAAAAGCATTACTCACTTGGGGTGCCTGAGTTGCTCAGTTGGTTAAGTGCTGGATTTTGCCTCAGGTTATGATCTCTTGGTTCATGAGTTTGAGCCCCATATGGGGCTCTCTGCTGTCAGCACAGAGCCCGTTTTTGGATCCTCTGTTTCCATCCCTCTCTGCCCCTCCCCTGGTTGTGCTCTCTTGTCGCTCTCAAAAATAAACATTAAAACAGTTTAAAAAAGTATTTACTTACTTCATAATAACCTTTTCAATTAAGTATTTCTCAATTAACTATTACGTTAACAATATAATTGTGATTGAATGAGTACTGAGCAACTTGTATCGTTGTTATTAATGGTAAATAAATTTGTGGATAAAAGGTAGTAAAAGATGAAAGGAACTTGGAGAAGTATTTTAATATGAAATAACCAAACAAGTATCAGATACATAATATAGGTCAGGAAACAGAATAGCCTTAGAGGTAGGGCATGAGAGATAGAAGGAAAAAATTAGTCCTACCGAAAGTTTGGGTTTCTGGGTCCAAGATTACCAATCTTTTGACTCTATGAACTTCTTTTTTAATGTCAGAAACTGTACAGATAGTTATGTGATAGCAATAATACTTTTACTGTCCATTAGGAAAATGTATAATGAAGGTTATGATAAAATTACTTTTATTTAAAAGTAATTTTAAATAGGGGCGCCTGGGTGGCTTAGTCGGTTAAGCGTCCGACTTTCGCTTAGGTCATGATCTCGCGGTTGGTGGGTTCGAGCCCCGCGTCGGGCTCTGTGCTGACTGCCAGCTCAGAGCCTGGAGCCTGTTTCAGTCTGTGACTCCCTCTCTCTCTGACCCTCCCCTGCTCACACTGTCTCTCTCTCTCTCCTAAAAATAAAAAAAAATTAAAAAAAAAAGTAATTTTAAATAAATTTCAATTTTGTTCATCACAATATCTTCTCAGGTTTTTTANTCGCTTAGGTCATGATCTCGCGGTTGGTGGGTTCGAGCCCCGCGTCGGGCTCTGTGCTGACTGCCAGCTCAGAGCCTGGAGCCTGTTTCAGTCTGTGACTCCCTCTCTCTCTGACCCTCCCCTGCTCACACTGTCTCTCTCTCTCTCCTAAAAATAAAAAAAATTTAAAAAAAAAGTAATTTTAAATAAATTTCAAGTTTGTTCATCACAATATCTTCTCAGGTTTTTTTAAAAAAATAATGAGATTTTGTAGAAATCCTTCATTCAATGTGTAGGCAAAAGTTGATGAATATAGAGGTTTGTTCATGCTTTCCCCACAAACTGAGAACCATTGCTACAATAATAGTAATAGTAGTAGCATGTATTGAATACCTGCTAAGTGCCTTTTATAAACATAGTACATATATTATTTTTTCTTTTATAAGTTTTAATTTAAATTTCAATTAGTTTACATATAGTGTAATATTAGTTTCAGTAGTAGAATGTTGTGATTCATTATGTACATACAATACCCACTCATCACAACAAGTGCCCTCCATAATACTTGTTACCCATTTAATACATCCCTGCACCCACTTCCCCTCCAGCAACCCTCAGTTTGTTCTCTATAATTAAGAGTCTCTTTTATGGTTTGTTGTCTCTTTTTTTGCCCCACGTTCATCTGTTTTGTTTCTTAATTTCCACATATGAGTGAAATCATATGGTATTTTTCTCCAACTTATTTCATTTAGTGTAATACACTCCATCCACATCATTGTAAATAGCAAGATTTCATTCTTTCTGATGGCTGAGTAATATTCCATTGTGTGTGTGTGTGTGTGTATATATATATATATATACACCACATCTTTATCCATTTATCAATGAATATTTGGGCTCTTTCCATAATTTGGCTATTATCAATAGTGCTGCTATAAACATCGGACTTCATGTGTCCTTTTGCATCAGCATTTGTGTATCCTTTCAATAAATACATAGTAGTCCAATTGCTGGATCATAGGTGAGTTCTAATTTTAACTTTTTGAGGAACTTCCATACTGTTTTGCAGAGTGGCTGCACCAGTTTGCATTCCATCAACAGTGCAAAAGGGTTCTCCTTTCTCCTCATCCTTGTCAACACTTGTTGTTTCCTGTGTTGTTAATTTTAGCCATTCTGACAGGTGTGAGGTGATATCTCTTTGTAGTTTTGATTTGCATTTCCCTGATGATGAATGATGCTGAACGTCTTTTCATGTGTCTGTTAGTCATCTGGATATCTTCTTTGGAAAAATGTCATGTCTGCTGCCATTTCTTAACTGGATGATTTGCTTTTTGGGTTTTACATTTGATGAGTTCTCTATAGATTTTGGATACTAGCCCTTTATCAAATATGTCATTTGCAAATATCTTGTCCCATTCCGTAAGTCATGTTTTAGTTTTGTTGATTGTTTCCCTCACTGTGCAGAAGAAGATTTTTATCCTGATGTTGTCCCAACAGTACATGTTTGCTTTTGTTTCCTTTGCCTCCAGCAGTGTGTCTAGTAAGAAGTTACTATGGCCGATGTCAAAGAGGTTGCTACCTGTGTTCTCCTCTAGGATTTTGATAGTTTCCTCTCTCACATTTAGGTCTTTCATCCATTTTGAATTTATTTTTGTGTATGGTGTCAGAAAGTTGTCCAGTTTCATTCTTTTGCATGTTGCTGTCCAGTTTTCCCAGCACCATTTGTTGAAGAGATTGTCTTTTTTCCATTGGATATTCTTTCCTGCTTTGTCAAAGATTAGCTGACCATATACTTGTGGGTTCATTTCTAGGTTTTCTATTCTGGTCCATTGATCTATGTGTTTTTGTGCCAATACCATACTGTCTTGATCACTACAGTTTTGTAATATAACTTGAAGTCTGGAATTGTGATGCCTCCCTCTTTGTATTTCTTTTTCAAGATTGCTTTGGCTATTTGGGGTCTTTTGTGGTTCCATACAAGTTTTAGGATTGTTTGCTCTAGCTCTGTGAAAAATGTTGGTGGTATTTTGGTAGGGATTTTACTTTATCTGTATATTTTGCAAATTTAATTGGTATATGTTGGTGTTGGCTTGCTTTTATTGATTTTGATGGGAATTACCTATGCCTACTGGATTTGGATGTCTCTTTGCTTCCCCACATTAGGGACATTTTCAGCTACAACTCGCTCAAATAAACCTTTTGTCCCCCTTTCACCTCTCTTCTTCTTCTGGGACTTCTATGATACAAATGTTATTATACTTTATGGAGTTGCTGAGTTCTCTAAGTCTACATTCATGATCCAATATTTTCTTTCCTTCTTTTCAGCTTCATTATTTTCCATAATTTTAATTTCTTAAAAAAATTTTTTAACACGTGTTTATTTTTGAGAGACAGAAAGAGAGAAAGAGCACAAGCCAGGGAGGGGCAGAGAGGGAGATACAGAGTTGGAAGCAGGCTCCAGGCCCTGAGCTGTCAACACAGAGCCTGATGCAGGACTTGAATCCACAAATCACGAGATCATAACTTTAGCAGAAGTTGGTCGCTCAATCGACTGAACCACCCAGGTGCCCCTATAATTTTAATTTCTGTATCACTTATTAATTCCATCTCTGTGGTCATTACATCCAGTTAGTTTGGCATCTTGATTATAGCATTTTAAAATTTCTGATTATAGCATTTTTAAACTTCAGCCTGACTAGTTTTTAGGTCTTTTATCTCCGTGGTAAGGGATTCCCTGGTGTCATCCATGCTTTTCTCAAGCCCAGCTAGTATCCTTATGATTGCTGCTTTAAATTCTGGAACAAGTATATTACTTACATCTGTTTTGATTAGATCCCTGGCCATGACATTTTCTTGTTCTTTCTTTTGGGATGATTTCCTCTGTGTTGGCATTTTGTCTACATCTCTGTTTTCTGATGTGTGTTAGGAAAGCCTGTTAATGTTTCCTGTTCCTGAGAGTAAAGGCTTTATAAAGAAGCAGTCATAGGGGCGCCTGGGTGGCTTAGTCGGTTAAGCGTCCGACTTTCGCTTGGGTCATGATCTTGCGGTTCGTGGGTTCGAGCCCCGCGTCGGGCTCTGTGCTGACTGCCAGCTCAGAGCCTGGAGCCTGTTTCAGTCTGTGACTCCCTCTCTCTCTGATCCTCCCCTGCCCACGCTGTCTCTCTCTCTCTCTCTCTCCTAGAAATAAATAAAAACATTAAAAAAAAAAAAAAAGAAAGAAGCAGTCATATACTTTCCAGGGCCCGGTGCTTAAGCAAGTGTCTCTTGTGTATGTTGTGTGCACTCTACTGCTGTGTTTTGTCTGTTCTTTCCCTCAGGTCAGTCCTCTGCAGAGTTTCCTCTTGCTTGCAGTGGGGAGTGTTTTGACACTGTCCAGAGTGTGGCAAGTTTTAACTAGGTGTGCTCTGGTCTGCTTGTTAAAAAAAGACTTGAAGCTATTGCCACTAGAGCTGAAGCTCTGCAGAATTCTACGGTCGGTAGACATGGTGCATTCAGGGTGGGTTTGGGGGAGGTGGGGATTGGGGAGTTGTGCTGGTCTTCTGTAGGAGGCACCTGCTGTGCTGGTTTTCAGGCAAACTTGACAGAAAAGCAGCACCTACAGAGTGCTGAGGGGCTGGGGCTTAGTGTAAGTGGTTTAAGCAGCCCCTGTTGGTGCTGTGCTATCTACTAAATTTAGTTTAGGCTGAGGGGTTGGTTTAGAGAAATGGCACCTGCCAGCTCCTTTGTCCCTGGAGAGGTAATGCCACCTCTCAGGTGTGCTTTAAGAAGGGGAAACCATCTCTCCCAGTGCATCCCAGGGGATCCTCAGAGGGTTACCTTTGCCCCTAGGCGATCTGTCCTCCTCCACAGGAGCACTGTAGCACTCACAAGGCTCCCCACCTGCCATGCCACAGACCTCTAAAACTCCAGTCTTTGAGCCCCATTGTAAAAATTCACAGCAATTAGTCCCTTTTGTTTTCCCAGTCAATGGTTTTGGGGAAGTGTTTTCCTAGTACCATCCCCTGTGCACTCCTCTCTCTCACCTCTCTTCATGATCAGGGCTCCCTCCCCTCCACAGCACCTGTGATTCCCTTCTCTATCAAATCATGTCTCTGCATTTCTTACCTTCCACGATGTAGCCTCTTCTCTCTCTCTAGTTGTACAGTTTGATCTGTCAGTTCTCAGATCTATTTCTTGGGTATTCAGAATGATTTGATATTTATCTAGCTGAGTTCAAGGGACTTGGCAAGTCTAGGGTCCTCCCACTACTCCTCCATCTTAGTTCCTCCTTGGCATGGTACATATATTAACTCATTTAGTTCACACAACAGCCTTATAAGATAGGCATTATTATTGTCCCCATTTGTGACAGAATTTGTTTTTGCTTCCCTATACTTTTCCTTCTTTTCCTTTACTAAGAGACCGTAATTTTCAACTGAAGACATTGTTTATGTAAGACTGTATTTCCTTGCCTCATTGATCTCTGGGGGCTGACTATGTGACTAGGTTCAAATCAATGAGAAGGAAGTGGATATGCACATTTGGAGAAGTATTATTAAAAGTTGAAGGTAGGTGGGATGGTGCCCTTCTTTTCTGCTTCCTGGATCAAGAAAGTCACCTTTGGAAGTGAAGATGACAGCAGTGAGCTTGAAAGAGCTTGCCATACCAGTCTTGGATTGCTTGTGTCTAGGTATATTTTATGTAAGAGAGGAAAAAAATCCTATCTTGTTCAAGTTATTTCTCCCCCTTATATGGAGCCAAATTTAATCCTAACTCATATGCCATTTTGGAAATGGGAAACCTGGGGCACTGAAGTTAAGTATCTTGCCTGTGTTACAAAATTAATAAGAGACAGAGACTTTTAACTTACACATTCTTACTCCAGAGCCCACATTACCCCTACAGTATATTGTCTCTATCTATACAACCATAGGAAATGGGTTTGATGTAGGGAAGTAACTTAACAAAAGTGTGTTCTCTTGACCAGTATTCATTATTGGTTGCCATGGGAACGGGGCATTCTGTTCACAAGGTAGTCCTCTTCAACTGAAACAGTTCTGAAAAGGGCTGATAGCTAAAGGCTCTCTGTTGGCAGCACTCCCAGCAGTTAGGGGAATAAGTCCTTCATGCCTGAAAGGGGTTCTGGGTTGTGCATCATAGCATCCACCTCTCATGCATAACATCATACCCCTTCTTGTGCCTGTGGACAAATTATTAATTGATCATAGCATTCTTCCTCACTTAGCTCAGATACACTTTGTCAAATTTTTTTAGTACAGTAATTCAGGCATTGTTATTAATTGACTGGAGTTAGCACATTGCTTGCTAGCCTTTTTCCCTCACTATCCAAAACCTGGTTGATGTGTGAATATAAAAGTCTGGACCCCTCTGACTCAGGACAACTGTGAAAGGCCACAGAACTTCAGAGCTGTACATGGCATTGGCTAAAGCTTTCAATGAGACTGCATAGCATTCCAACTCTCCCTCTGCCAGTACTGTTTTCCTCTTATTATGTTTTCCATTATGAATCTCCATCTCAGAGCCTGTTTCCTGGGGAATCCAACCTGCAACACAATGTCTTTATTCACTTATTAACTGTTCTTAATTGGAAGGAAGATAATACATCTCAGGAAAAAAGAAACTCAGTTGTATTTGTTTGAGTCAACATTTTTTTCTGTTTCTTGGTGTCAGAATGACTACTGGCCATCAGCAGTGTTTTATGCTGGACCAATCATAATACCTTTTCTCCCTGGCCACAGTGATGGATATAAGTTGCATGCAATGATCAGGCTTGGACAACCAGAATCCTTCCCCTATCATTTTTGTACTGAAAGCTAGAAGACAGACCTCCCTTGCTTTTCAGATCATGGAACTAGCAGGATATGATTGTGAGGATGTTGGAGCCATATTTTCTGTCTGCAAAGAAAAGCACCATCAGAAGAAATAAAGAATAATGCCAAGAAGGGGGAAGAAACAAAAAGACTGAATCATGGAAGCATTGAGTCCCCTGTAGGTATCCCAGTTCCTCTTGTTCTTCCAATATTACCATGAACTATTCTAGTATGCTTCCAAGATATGTATAACTTTTTGCTTTAACCAGTTTTGGTTGTTTTTTCCCCCATTTACAATGCAAAGAACTTGCCTAATAAATTTGTCTATTTTGTATTTCTATGAGCTGCTGCCTTCTCTAACCTAGTCCTACCCAATGTCATAAATATTGAGGAATAATGAGGTGCCTCGCTGGCTTAGTTGGTAGAACATGTGACTCTTGATCTCAAGGTTGTGAGGTCAAGCCCCATGTTGGGTATAGAGATTGCTTAAAAGTAAACTCTTAAAAAAAAAATATTGAGGAACAAGTGCTATAATAATCCACTCCTCTGCTCAGTTGCAGCATATAAAATATTTTGAGTCAACATAAACTGAAGACATATGCCAAATAGTGTTCTGAGCTCAAAAACAGGTCTGGATTGCACAAGAGAAATAGATGACATGATTTTTGCCCTTAAAGAAAATTCCACTTAAACACAAAATTCCTGGGGTGCCTAAGTGGCTCAGTCGGTTAAGCATCTGACTTCAGCTCAGGTCATGATCTCTCCACTTATGGGTTTGAGCCCTGCGTCAGGCTCTGTTCTGTACTGACAGCTCAGAGCCTGGAGCCTGCTTCAGATTCTGTGTCTCCCTCTCTCTCTGCCTCTTCCCCACTCACGCCACTCGCAGTCTTTCTCTCAAAAATGAATGTTACAGAAACTTTTTAAAAACCTAGTTAAAAAAAAATAAACTCAAAATTCCTGTTATTCGACCTCACTTGCCACTTTCTAATAGATGCTTACCCTGCAAATAAATCTTGAAACATTATTTCTCTGTGATTATACTGCCTTTTCAGCTATGTGATGTCATTTATGTCTATACATAATAACCTAAAAGATATTTCAAAAGACAGAAACTGGTGTTTGAAAAATAATTTTATTTTAGAGCAGTTTTAGGAATACAGAAAAATAGTGAAAATACTACAGAATTCTCACATATCTCACATCCAATCTCCCCCACTATTAACACCCTATATGAGCATGGTACATCTATAGCAATCAATTAATGCATTATTATTAACTAAAGTTCATATTTTATTCAAAAGTCCTTCATTTTCCCCTACTGTCCTTTTTCTCTTCTAGGATCCTATCCTATCCAGGATACCACATTACATCACAAAAAAATTTTTTAATGTTTATTTTTGAGAGAGAGACAAAGCATGAGAGGGGGAGGGGCAGAGAGAAAGGGAGACAGAATCTGAAGCAGGATCTGGACTCTGAGCTGTCAGCACAAAGCCCCACATAGGATTCGAACCCGTAAACTGTGAGGTAATGACCTGAGCCAAAGTTGGATGCTTAACCACCTGAGCCACCCAGGTGCCCTCCACATTACATTTAGTAGTTATGTCTCTTTATGCTTCTTTTGCCTGTGAAAGTTTCCCAGACTTTCCTTGTTTTTGATGACCTTAATAGTTTGTAGGATTACTGGTCCAACTGAGGAAATTGGAATTTGTGTGATATTTTTTTCTAATGATTAGACTAGAGTTAGGAGTTTTGGGGAGGAAAACCACAGAGTAGTACTCTCATCACATCATATCAAGGATACATGCTAATAACATGACTTATCAATGTTGTTGTTAACCTTGATCACCTGGCTTAAGGAATTGACTTTTACTTCCATTTGTTCAATGCCTAATCCAGAACCATCTACAGAAGGGCACTTATACACTGTCTTGATGATATGTGGATTTGGCTCCTTAAGTAGCGAGAATAGCTTGAAGATATAACCATCAAAATGGAATAAAAAATTCTTTTCCCTGGGGGAAGAGTCAAAAGAGGATTGGTTTTCAAGATTCAGCCCTGCCGCTTGCTAGGCGTATCACTTTAAGCACATTACTTTTGCATCTATAAAATGGAATAATGGACTAAGAAACAAATAGTTCTTTTAAGCATGTTTCCAAGATGTATTTGAATGTGTTTCGTACAATATTAAATTTTTATGTCAGAATTCCATATAAAAATGAAAACATTTTTGCAAAAGTAATTTCTTAAGCAGTTAACACTATTTTATAGTTAATTTTCAACTGCTGAGGCTACACCAACCAACGTCATTATGAAGTTGAGGAAAGGATACTTGGTAAGGGTCATTATAGTCAATGATCTCCTAATTTTTGCTTTGCCACCTTTTGCCAAAGTCTGCTCCTCATTTGAGAGTGGAGGGGATTTTTGTGATCTCATGAAGCCAGAGCAAAGAGTTCAAGATTGATGTGAACGAAAGATTAATAATTTTAGTGTTACTTGTTTTTATGTAACTATGAGAGAGAAGTCAACTCTCTTGGTGCAATAATTCTTCCAGGCTACCCTGGGACCATTAGGCAAGTTACTTCATTTCTGAAAAGGACAGGATGCATAGAATAATTATTCAAAGATGACAAGTCTTCCTGCCCTGATTTAAATGAAAATACCAAAGCTTTTTCATTCTTGAGATTTTATTCTCAGGAAAGGTCTTGAAACTGAAGTTTGAAAAGTAAAGCAACCATCTTCTCCTTAAACAGGGCAGAGCCAATAACTTCCAAAAATTTTTATGCCACGGCAAAGGAAAGCTGCAGAAAAAATAAGAGATGGGGCTTTTTCTTCCTCACAGTGATTAATGACGAACATACAGCAATGGTTAGCCTGCTATAATGCAAAGAGCAATGAAGTTAAGGGAACAGTGATCTGAATCCAAGTCTAACTCTCAAAGAAGATATGGGAATTTGAGAACGTTTTTGGAACAGCTATGTGTCTTGGATTCCTCATCTGTAAAACTGTGTTGTTGAGGATAACAGGAGACTAGGCATGCAAAAATAATTTGTAAAAGAGCTATTATTTCTAACTCTGTGCTAGCTGTCAGTAACAGCACTAGTTATCATTCATTGAGGCAGCTTCTGGACTTTCTCAGCAGTAAGTTTAAGAACTCACACATCCTAAAGTTCTTCCCTTCCATGCAAGGAGTAACCTTGGAAACCTGGCTGGCACTACTCTCTTCAGTCATAAAGCTTAGTTTTTCTTTATTTTTCTCTGTAATATTTGGGGTCCCGCTATTTTATGGTCTTTGCTGTTTACTCTCCACATCGTTAGCACAAACGAGAAAATGTTTTTACTGAATCAAGTACAAAGCCTTTCTAGTTGCCCTTTCTGCCCGCATCTCACCTCCCGTTATCCCTACAAAGCGGTCGCAGCCGCAGATGTCCTCAAAGACAAAAACTCTCACGAGGGCCAGGGTAGGGTAGGCACTCCATGAACCTTGGGTCAAGGAATCTAGAAGGTAAAAATTGAAGGGATTCGAATTCAGGTACAAGAGCTAATAAAATCGCCAAAATTAACACAACACTCTTCTCGATAGAGATAAGACTCGCGAGATAAGACTGCAAAGGGCGAGAGAAACTCATTTTCTCGCGAGAAGAGGGGGCGTCGGCGGAAACTAGGCAATGGCCCCCTAAGCGACCCGGACCCAGCCAATGGGCGGGGCCAGAGTTAAATCCGCCCCCTTCCGGCACCTTTCCCCGCCCCCCACCCCTGAGGTGTTGGGCCTCGGGTGCGGGCGCCTGGGTTCTCCAGGTTCCACCCGGATTGTGCCGGGTCGTTTTCAAAGCCTTGGGAACGCGCTTTGGCCTGATTTGAGGAGGGGGGGCNCCCTGGGGCCGAGCCCCCCAGGCAACTCAGATACTGAGGCCTGAGATTCTGGCCGCAGGTGTCCGCGGCGAGGCCCCAGGGCACAGCCTAGTTTGACCCCATGGTGGGTTTCGGGGCTAACCGGCGGGCCGGCCGCCTGCCCTCCTTCGTGTTGGTGGTGCTGCTGGTGGTGATCGCAGTCCTCGCCTTCAACTACTGGAGTATCTCCTCCCGCCACGTCCTGCTTCAGGAGGAGGTGGCGGAGCTGCAGGGCCAGGTCCAGCGCACCGAGGTGGCCCGTGGGCGCCTGGAGAAGCGCAATTCGGACCTCCTGCTCTTGGTGGACTCGCACAAGAAACAGATCGACCAGAAGGAGGCCGACTACGGCCGCCTGAGCAGCCGGCTGCAGGCCAGGGAGGGCCTGGGGAAAAGATGCGAGGATGACAAGGTAAGGAAAGGACGAGCCCTCTCCTCCCAACCCTCCTAGTTTCTTTTAACCCCGGGGTAGGGGCGTTAGCCTCCCGCGGCTGCTTTATCCCTTCCGGGATTGCAGCCCTGGAGGCTACCTTTACCGCCAATAACCCTGTTTCTGTCAGACTTTTCCCGGTTTATCACTGCCACGTTCTCCAGTCGCTACCAGACGAAACTGGCCACAAGTTCTGGTTCTCAAGTGTGGCCTGTGTGTGGATGCCGCCTTTTCTCCAAGCTCAGCTGCTGAGCTGGCAGTAGTAGTCATCTGGCCTATGTGGCTGCCTTAGGTTTACAGATACACAAATCTGGAGAGTGCCAGGTTTGGTATATGTATTGTTGCCTTATCCTTATTCTGTGCACACTGATCAATATTAATTTCTTCGTTTAAAGAATGGGCCTTCCCAGGCTCCTGTACTTATATATATTTTAAGCAGTATGGTTTTTCTTAAACTCTGTAGGTTGATATATTAAGTAGTTGAAGAATCAGATGCTACTGCCGTGTATGTGTGTGTGTGTGTGATCAAAATGTTATGAAAAGTGGGCTCTGGAGCCGTATATAAGCCATACTTGTGATTTGGGCATAGTTAATTCAAAATTATGTACTCAATTTGAATTGTTAATGAAATTAGCCAAAAAGAAAGACTCTGTAATAATGTTCTAAGCAACAGAATCTCGTGTCAGTGTCCTTGCTGTTCTTGAAAGAAATAAAAATGAAAATTTTCATACTTAAGTAGCTCTTAGGGTTGGTGTTTTATGCAGGTGGAAAGCCATACGAAGTTTAGATTTAAAAAGTTTAAAGCTGGACTGTAATTAGACCTGCTACTAAATAGTCTTTTTTTCTCACCAGCATACTGGAGTTACATTATTGTTATTTTTTATATTAAATGTTTATTTTTGAGAGAGAGAGTGAGTGAGCAGGGGAGGGACAGAGAGAGAGAGAGAGAGAGAATCCCAAGTAGGCTCTGCACTGTAAGCGCAGAGCTGGTCCCGGGGCTCCAACTCAAGAATCATGAGATCATGACCTGAGCTGACATCAAGAGTCCAATGCTCAACTCGCTGAGCCACCCAAGCACCCCTGGAGTTACATTATAAATTTATGACTTATGCAACTTCTGTTGGTATAGCAGAGTTGTGGAAATTTCTGGGTGGGCTAAGTAGATGCCTTTTTTTCTAGACCCTTCTTTGGTAATCTTCAGATTGTTCTTTGTGTGTTCCTATTTTAAGTTTTTATTTTGTATATAAAAATCACTTATAGTAAGTCATTATCAATTAAAATCCCATGAAGTCCCAACTTCCTTATTGTTACCTGCCTACACCTTACTTCTAATTTCATGCAGTTGGGGCCCTCAGTTAATTGCAGCTCTATAACCATCTCCTTTCCCCCAGAACAGACATCCTCTGAGAGAGCAACAGATGAGCAAATTCATACACTTGCTCCACACTGAACTCTAAAACTGAAAAATTCTCTTGAGTGAGGTAGGAAGAAATCTATGAAATTTTTGAGTATTAAAAGAAAGTCTTTCTGGGGCGCCTGGGTGGCTTAGTCGGTTAAGCGTCCGACTTTCGCTTAGGTCATGATCTTGCGGTTCATGGGTTCGAGCCCCGCGTCGGGCTCTGTGCTGTCTGTGCTGTCTGCCAGCTCAGAGCCTGGAGCCTGTTTCAGTCTGTGACTCCCTCTCTCTCTGACCCTCCCCTGCTCACGCTGTCTCTCTCTCTCCTAGAAATAAAAAAAAACAACAACAAAACAAAACATTAAAAGAAAGTCTTTCTTTAGATTTGTTTAGGCATTGCTGTTCAAATTCTCTCCAATAGAGAGGAAAGATGTCTTTTCTAGTTATTTATATTCTGGATTCCATTTCTTCCATCTACTAATGTGTTATTATTGTTTCTTTCAGTATGGTTTCACTTTACCTTCAACCAGGCGCCGGTGACCCCCATTCTAGATTTTTTTTTTATTCCTCCTCCCTTCTCCCAATCAACCAATTTCTTTTTTTACTTTCACCGCTAAACTACAATTAATGGTGGTCTCTTAAGGCTTCATCTACTTCTTTTATCATTTCTGTCCTAACCTTTTTAATTCTGCCTGTCATCCTTCTTTCCTCCCCCTTTCTGAAGCTATTCTCTTAAAGGTCACAAGTGACAGTTTTCCTAGTCCAATCCAAACATTTTTAATTCTCTATTTAATCTCTCAGTAATTTAGTTTTGCTGATTGTCTTTTTAGAAACCATCTCCTTTGTTGCTTCTATAATACTGAATTATCCAGATTTGCTTCCTACCTTTTTCACTGTATTCTTTATTGGATTTGTTTGTTTGTTTGCCTGCCTCCAGCCCCCTAATAATGGATTCTATTCTTGGGCCTTTGCTTCCCCTAATTAGAGTAGTATTTCTCAAAATGGTGTTAAACAGAATACTCTCCTAGAAATTGTTTACAAGTGGTCAGGATTAAAAAGAAAAACCTTCGGGGCGCCTGGGTGGCTTAGTCAGTTAAGCGTCCGACTTTCGCTTAGGTCATGATCTCGCGGTTCGTGGGTTCGAGCCCCGCGTTGGGCTCTGTGCTGACTGCCAGCTCAGAGCCTGGAGCCTGTTTCAGTCTGTGACTCCCTCTCTCTCTGACCCTCCCCTGCTCACGCTGTCTCTCTCTCTCTCTCTCTCAGAAATAAATAAAACATTAAAAAATTAAAAAAAAAAAAAGAAAAAGAAAAACCTTCTTTTTTCAAAGTAAATGTTAAATACTGAGGGAACCCCTGGAGGGCTCAGTTGGTTAAGTGTCCTTTTGATTTCATTTCAGGTCATGATCTCATTGTTCATGTCAGTGCTGACAGTGAGGAGCCTGCTTGACATTCTCTCTCTCTCCCCCTCTTTCTCTGCCACTCCCCTGCACTTGCTCTCAAAATAAATAAATAAACCTAAAAAAATTGTAAATAATATTAGTAGAATATACTCTTCTTAGAGTTCATAATGCTTGCTAGTGTATAAAGGCTCTGAGAAATCTGTTTAATTTTGCTTCACCGAGTCTCTCACTTCATTTGATCACAGATTACTATTTTCATGGCCAAATTATTACCATGGTACAGAAAAATCCAGCAAAGCACACTAGTTTGGGAAGTGTTGCCCAAGGTATCTTAACTACTTTTGTTTGGCTAATTTATGCAGCTGGCTCACTAATCTAAATCTTTTACTTGTCTGTCAGTTCCATATTTTAAGCTAGCTATAGCATCTTTGTTGGAGTGCATATGCATGTTTATTCTTTAAGCTGTAATAGAAAGGGTCATCTTGGTCTAGATGAGTTGTGGATGAAATTTATCTGTTAGAGGTGTTTCCTTTATTGTTTCTACTCCCTCGATATCTGAGGAAGTATATGGTAGCTTAAAAAACATTTCAAGCTTTGAAGACTGCAGATATAGCTTAGAATTCTAATTCAGTTTCTAGCTGTGATGTTGGGCAAGTTATTAAACTACTTTGGACTCATTTCCTCATCTGTAAGATGGAGATCTTTTTCTTTTATTATTAAATATTTTTATTTTTAATTTTCTTAATGTTTATTTGTTTTTGAGAGAGACAGAGTACAAGTTGGGAGGGGCAGAGAGAGAGGAGAGAGAATCTGAAGCAGGCTCTAGACTGAGCCGTCAGCACAGATCCTGATGCGGGGCTCGAACTCGCGAACCGAGATCATCACCTGAGCCAAAGTCGGATGCTTAATGAACTGAGCTACCCAGGCACCCCTAAGATGGAGATCTTAGTACCTACCTAGGTATTCTACAGATTTGAGATCACATATATGTAGAAGTATCAAACTTGACACATTACAAATCAGATTATAGAAAAAACAAAGCCTGAAACTCTCTTATTTTCTATAACTGATCTAAAATCCCTCTGGGTGGTGATAGTATTGGAAGAAGGAGTAAATTGGACAATGAAAGGTGTCTCTTCTAATTTTAAAACAAATTTCTTCATTTAATGTAGTCTTGAGTAAAGGCTCTGCCTTGCAAGGTTTTACCTGTAGACACTGGTGATGGCCTGCTCAGTATTAATTCACACCCCCTTCATTTTTGCAGACCAGCCCTATTTTGTTTGGTGTATATCCTTGCCATTGTGATTCAGCACTAAGTCCTGATTGGTCTAAAGTCATTTTGATAATTTCATTATTCTTCCTCCTGATTAATTTAGGAAGGGGCTTATGATATATGTGACTGGTAAGTTGTGTGAGGGGGAAGTTTCCTAGCTCCTTAAAAGAATCACACTTGCATCTCTATGATATTGTTACCCCAAATCTAAAATCCCCTGTCTAATCATGAGAAAGCATTAGACAAACTCATACTGAGAGACATTCTACAAAATATCTGACAAACATTCTTCAAAAGAGTCTCACTTGAAGAGGTGGTCCTTCTCCTGCCAGATGTTGTTCCTTCTGCATGTGATATCTGAAATGGAGACAACCAGAGAGCCAGGAGAGTTAGCTGAAGAATGAATGAAACACTGAAGATTATGTAGTAGAATACTGCAATAGAATATTGGCACTTGTTATGTGAGATACAAAATTTTTCCTTATTATTTAAGTCAGTCAAGTTGAGGTTTCCTTAATTGTATCCTAAGGCGTCCTGTTAACATTCTCATTGTCAGGGTAATGTCTGAGGTGTAAGTTAAGTTCTGTATATTCCCAAGGCAATGTGGAAGAGATCTGCAAGAGATTTTGGGGGTCTTCAACGGTACTTATCTTAAATATCAACAGTGGTGTTTGAATGGCTGACACCAGGTACTTCTTTTACTCTTTTTGGAGATCATGATCCTATGGAGGCATCACCCCTGGCTACTTCCCTCTTCCCAATAGATGTTCCACACCAAAAATTCCTTTGCCCTGCTGAGATGCAGTAGGCCTGATGTGTGGGTAGAGGGTGTTGGCAAGGCAGTCCCTTGTTCAGACTATCTTCTTTTTTTTAGTAAACATTTATTTTAGAACAAGTTTAGATACCTGGAATTCTTGCAAAGATAGTACAGAGAATTCCCACATACCCCACACCTAGTTTCTTATTATTAGCATCTTACATTAATATGGTACATTTGTCATAATTAATGACCCCCTGCCGATACATAGTTACTACCTAAGGTTTATACTTTATTCCAGTTTCCTCATTTTTCCCCTAATGTCCTTTTTCTTTTCCAGGATCTCATCCAGAGTACCACATTATGTGTAGTCATTATGTCTCTGTAGGCTCCTTTAGGTCGTGACAGTTTTTCAGGCTTTATTCTTGATGACCCTGACAGTTTTGAGGATTACTGATCAGATATTCCTCAATTGGGACTTGTCTGATGCTTTTCTCGGGATTAGATTAGAATTGTGATTTTTATGGTTTTGGGGAAGAAGACTACAGAGTAAAGTGTCATTCTTCTTACATCATATTAATGGTATCTCTCAAAATGACTTACTACCATTGATGTTAACCTTGATCACCTGGCTTGATCTGTTTGTCAGGTTTCTCTACCTGTTTGTCAGGTTCCTCTACTGTAAAGTACCATAAAGTTACTCTTTTTTTCTCCCTTTCCTCTTTGTCATGAAGTTACTATGTGCAGCCTGCACTCAATGAGTGGGGAGTTATATTCTACCTCCTTAAGGTTTGAATACCTATATAAATCATTTGGAATTCTTCTGTGTGGACCTTTGTCTCTTTTCCTTCATTTATGAATTTATTCAATCCTTTACTTATATTAGTGTGGACTCATGGATATTTATTTTATACTTTAACATATAATCCAGTGCCACTTTATTTATTCTTGTGCTGAAATTGTTCCAATTATGGCCACTGGGAGTTCTTTGAGTTGCCTCCTGTATCCCTTTGACATGATACCCATTACTGTGACATGCCCCTTACTTGCTTTCTGACTATAAGATGCTCTTAGGTCATCGTATGTATTTCCTGCCCTAGTCCTAGAATCAGCAGTTTCTCCGAGGAGCCTTTGTTCCTTTTTTTTTTTTGGAAAGTGGTATTAGAGACTAAGATCTAGGTGCTAGGTGTGCTCACTGCTACTGTCAGGCTGGCTTTGGAAATAAGGAATCCCTGCTCCAAAGGAATCAGAAAGGTAATATTGGACTTCTTCTAATTTGTTATACTATCCTGCCATTTTCAATCTGTTACCTGGGCTATTAGAATACAGAAAGGAGCTTAATTTGTCCAGTGAAGTAAGAAGCCAGCCCCACTTCTCTGGGATTCCCCCATATTTTATCTTATTTTTTGCCTTGCCCAAAAGGAGTCTCCCCTAGAGGGTTGTATTAGTTTGCTAGGACTGACATACAAAATGCTACAGACTAGATGTCTTAAACAACAGAAATTTATGTTCTCACAGCTGGAGTCTGAAAGTCCAAGGTTGAAGTACAACAGATTGGTTTCTTCTGGGCCCTCTCACCTTGGCTTGCAGATGGCTACCTCTTGCTCCTCTGTTATCACATGGTTGTCCCCCTTTACACACAAATCCCTGGCTCTCTTCCTCTGCTTATAAGGACACTAGTAACAGTGGATTAGGGCCCCACCCTAATGGCCTCATTTTAATTTAATCATCTCTTTAAAGACCTTATTTCCAAATAGGTTACATGCTGAGGTTCTGGGGTTTCAGGCTTCAGTATATGGATTGGGTGGGNGGAAATCTATGACACAAACAATGCCTTTTTTTCCTCTTTCTGTAAGAAAGGCCCTTCTTCTTCCTGTGTGTAAGAGTATTTTTCTGATCTGAACTTGAATTCTTCCTATGTATATTTTACATTAAAGCTGTGTGGTCCACGTGAGCCAAGTCAAGCTCTTGATAATTAAAAGGAGCCATTATAATGCAGAAACAGACCTTCCCCAGATTGTTGCAGTATTACAAATGCAAAAAAAAAGAGTCAGTTTTGAGGTTTGAAGCTGAATAATAAATAGTTTCTTTTCCCGTTAACAGCCACAATCTTCCCTGAGGCAGTATATACCTTTGGTTAAATAGGAAAAGAGTATGTGCCGGAAAGGAGGATGAGAAACATATTACTTTTTTCCCCCCAAAAAAATATCCTTAGCTCGCAAGTGTGTGTGTGCGTGTGTGTGTGTGTGTGTGTGTGTGTATACAATGCTCAGACACATACCAAATGTGTGTATGTAAAACCTTGGCACAGTGGATGTTTATTACTGTGGACTCAAATCTTGGCACTGCCATTTAGCATGTGTATAACCTAGGGCAAATGAATTTCTCTGTGTCTCACTTTCCTCATCTGTAAAGTGAGGACAATAATAGTTACCTCTCATTCTTATAAAGTTTAAATGAATAAATTAACATGCTCAGAATAATGTCTACCGTAGAGTAGAAAGAAAAAAAGAAAGAAGAAAGAAAAAGAAATGTTCAGTAGTTGTTGTATTAGCTATTATTATTCCACATCTACTTCCTTATTCCAGAGCTACATCCTGCCTTCTCTCCAGGATGAAGAGAGTTCCTGCCCAACATCCTGTTGCACCTCTGGCCTACCTACCTCACCCTTTGGTCCTGATTGTTTGACTTTTTTTCCTCCCCCATTTCCTGGTCCATTTTTAGTTAGGCTTAGTTCACTCCTCCCATATTTTCCTTAACTGACTGCCCAGAGGCCTGCCTATTCCTCTGTGATTTAAGGATCACCTTACTACAGTTCTTCTAACATGCTGCACCTGATAATTCCTGCCTTTGCTTCTGTCTTACCAATCATAATCTAGGCAAATTCTAGCTGTAATTTAATTGCTACTTTCAATTATTCATAAACCATACAAAATTCATACCTTCTCTCCAAACTATATCCCTTTTATACTTCCTTGGTCATGCAACCATTATTAAGAATGAAGTCAGGAAAAATAATATAAGAAAGAGGTTAGAAATTTAGGTGTCATCTTTGATTCCTGGCATCTTATATTCAGTGACTCAACATACGGAGGAGTTCCTTGATCAAACTGAGTTAAAAAACATCACTCTGGTTGCAGAATAGAGAATGGATTAGAAAGGAAGCAGCAATAACTTCATAACTAGTCTCCTTGCCTAGGTCTCTGTTTCTTTTGGTTAGTTCTCCCCCTTAAGCAAATCTGATCTTCCTCAAACCTTACTTTCAGAGGTCTTATATCACTGCGTTAATTATAATGTCTAACCTTTACTGTCTTCCATGAAGTGGAGCTTGGAACTTAACTACCTTGTCTCCCACTATCTCCTGACTCAAAGTGTGATACAGACATGTTGTTTTGCTTGCTTTTGTCTTCCCACCTGCCTTTCTGTGTCATGTTAATTCCTGTTTTTGTACTTTTGTTCCTTTTCTTAGTCTCTTACCTCTTTTCTGTGTATATATTCCATCAATCTTTTGCCCAGGTTTTTGTTTTGTTTTGTTTTGTTTTGTTTTACAAATAGTTTATTGTCAAGTTGGCTTCCATATAACATCCAGTGCTCATCCCCACAAGTGCCCTCCTCCATGCCCATCTCCCCCCCCATCAGTCCTCAGTTTGTTCTCAGCATTCAAGAGTCTCTCATGATTTGCCTCTCTCCCCCTCCCCCACTATTTCCCCCCTTCTTCTCCCCCGTGGTCCTCCGTTAAGTTCCTTCTAATCCTCCTATACATGCAAACCTATGGTATCTGTCCTTCTCTGCCTGGCTTATTTCGCTTATCATAACACCCTCAAGGTCCATCCATGTTGCTACACATGGCCAGATTTCATTCTTTCTCATTGCCATGTAGTATTCCATGGTACAGATAAACCACATCTTCTTGATCCATTCGTCCATTGATGGACACTTAGGCTCTTTCCATGTTTTGGCTATTGTGGAGAGTGCTGCTATGAACATTGGGGTACATGTGCTCCTATGCATCAGCATTCCTATATGCCTTGGGTAAATTCCTAGCAGTGCTATTGCTGTTTGCCCAGCTTTTGATCTATGTCTGGGACTTTTGACCCAGGGCATGCTTTTCCTTCCTTGGACACTATTTACACTTACTGTTTGAGCCACACTAATTTATTTTGTTTTTCATTTTCACTGGTAGTTTCTTGTATGTTAACATTGTCTTCTCAACAAAACTTTAAGTTCCTTGAGGAAGGACCATATTTAAAATTTTTTCCTTTGGGCTCTTTTTTTTCAATGTTTATTTATTTTGAGAGAGAGAGAGACACACACAGAGTGCAAGTGGGGGAGGGGCAGAGAGAGAGGGAGACACAGAATCTGAAACAGGCTCCAAGGGTCAAGCTGTTAGCAAGAGACTGGATGCAAGGCTCAAACCCATGAACCATGAGATCATGACCTGAGATGAAGTTGAACGCTTAACTGACTGAGCCACCCAGGTGCCCCTTCTATGGGTTCTTAATAGTCCATAGTGCTGATGCACAGTGTTATGGGTTACTGGTTTAGTGTGGACCTTAATCTAATGTCTTGTATACTTATAAAGGACATTTGGACATGGTTTTACAAAGACATACAGGAAAGAAGGCAGTGAGTCGAGGCCTTGACTGTAGTTATGCATCTACAAGCCAGGTAATGACGAGGATTGCTAGCAATCACTAGAAGCTAAGAAAGAGGCAAGGAAGGATCTTTCCCTAGAGGCTTCAAAGAGAGTGTGCCCCCTTAATTTTAGACTTCTAGCCTCTAGAATTATGAGAGTAAATTTCATTTAAGTTTTAAGTGCCACTGAGTTTGTGATGCTTTGTTACAACAGCCCTAGGAAAAAACTAATACGAGGGCACCTGGGTGGCTCAGTTGGTTAAGCGTCTGACTTCGGCTCAGGTCATGATCTCACAGTCCATGGGTTCGAGCCCCGCTTTGGGCTCTGTGCTGACAACTCAGAGCCTAGAGCCTGCTTCAGATTCTGTGTCTCCCTCTCTCTCTGGCACCCCCCCTCCACCTCGCTCTCTGTCTCTGTCTCTCAAAATAAAATAAAGACATTAAAAAAATAAAACCTAATACAAGGTTCAATAAAAGCTCCAGCATACTTTTTGTTATTGAAACCGACAAACTAATTCTAAAATGTATCTGGAAATACAAATAACCTAGAGTAACCAAAGCAAAAAAAAAAAAAAAGCAAAGTTGGAATAGGGAAAAGAAAGGAAAAAAAGGAAATCTTTTCAACAAAAGATGTTAAAACAACTAGATATTTTTATGGAGGAAGGCAAGAACAGTAAGCCTTATAACATATACAAAATTAACTTGAATCACAGACCTAAATGTAAAAGGTGAAACTATGAATCTTCTAGAAGATAACACATGAGAAAATATTTGTGACTTAGGATAGTAATGGATTTTTGAGGGCGCAAAAAGCATGAATGTAAAGAAAAATGTTGATAAATTAGACCATCAAAATTAAAAACTCAAAAGCACTATTTTTTAAAAGAAAAAAGCAAGACACAGATTGAAGGCATATTCACAGTATATTTAACTGACAGAAAAATTATATCAGAATGTATAAAAACTTCCTAAATCTCCATAATAAGAAGATAACTCATGGGGAAAATGGGTGAAGAGTAGTAGGAGGTACAGGCTTCCGGTTATGAATGAATGAGTCAGAGGGATAAAAAGTACCACACAGGGAATATAGTCAATGGTAATGTAATATAGCATTGTTTGGTGACAGATATATACCTGTGATGAGCATAGCATAATTGTCCCATCATTATGTGTTACACCTGAAACTAATGTAACTGTGTGTCAGCTATACTTCAATAAAAATAAATAAATAAACATAAATAAATGAATAAGGCAATTTTAATTTTTTTTTTTTAATTTCTCAGAGAGAGAGAGAGAGAGGGCATGAGCAGGGGAGGGTCAGAGAGAGAGGGAGATACAGAATCAAAAGCAGGCTCCAGGCTCTGAGTGAGCTGTCAACACAGAGCCCAATGCGGAGCTCGAACCAACTAACGGTGAGATCATGACCTGAGCTGAAGTCAGACGCTTAACTGACTGAGCCACTCAGGCCCCCCAAGACAACCCAATTTTAAAAATGAGCAAAAGAGGGGCGCCTGGGTGGCTTAGTCGGTTAAGCGTCTGACTTCAGCTCAGGTCATGATCTCACCGTTAGTTGGTTCGAGCTCCGCATTGGGCTCTGTGTTGACAGCTCACTCAGAGCCTGGAGCCTGCTTCTGAGTCTGTATCTCCCTCTCTCTCTGACCCTCCTCTGCTCACGCTCTCTCTCTCTCTCCCCCCTAGAAATAAATAAAAAATATTAAAAAAAAAAAATGAGCAAAAGATTTGAATGGACATTTCATCAAAGAAGACTGGTGAATGGCAAATAAGCATATGAAAAGGTGCTCAATGTCATTAGTCCCCAAGAAAATGCAAATTAAAGCCACAGTGGGGCACTACTCTATACCCATTAAAACAACCTACATTTTTTTTTAAAGTTTATTTATTTATTTTGAGAAAGAGAGTGTGCACACCATGGGTAGAGAGAGAGAGGGAGAGAGAGAATCCTAAACAGGCTCCTCACTATCAGTGCAGAGCCCTACGTCGGGCTCGAACTCATTGACTGTGAGATCGTGACCTTAGCCAAAATCAGGATTCAGATGCTTTTTTTTTTTTTTTTTTTACAAATAGTTTATTGTCAAATTAGTTTCCACATACAGGATTCAGATGCTTAACTGACTAAGCCACCCAGATGCCCGTAACATGACCTACATTAACAAGATTTACAGCCCTTTAATGAGGATAGTGCCAAAGGTGACAAAGGAAGCCTTGCCTCTCCCAAAGCCGAACCCAAAGAAAGGCTTTGAAGGCCAAGACAGCTGTGCTTCTGAAAGGCATCTACAGTCACACACAAAAAACTGATCTGCACATCACCTACATTCCAATGGCCCAAGACCCTGCGTCTCCAAAGACAGCCCAAATATCCTTGAAAGAGCACCCCCAGGAGAAACAAGCTGACCACTATGACATCATCAAGTTCCCCCTGGCTACCAAGTCAGCCTTGAAGAAAATAGAAGGCAACAACATACATGTGTTCATTGTGGATGTCAAGGCAAACAGCACCAGATCAAATAGGCTGTGAAGGTCAATTGATGTGGCCAAGGTCAACGCTCTAATAATCAGGCCTGATGGAGAAAAGGAGGCATATGTTCAACTGGCTTCTGACTCTGACGCTTTGGATGTTGCCAACAAAATTGGGATCATCTAAGCTGAGTCCAGCAGGCTAAATCTAAATATAACTATTTTCACCATTAAAAAAAAAAAGAAGACGACTTACAATACTAAATGTTAGTGTGGATGTAGAACAACAATTCTCATCTGCTGGTGGGAGTATAAAACTGTACAACCACTTTGGAAAACTGCTTAGCAGTTTCTTATAAAGTTAAATATATACTTACCTTATGACCCAGCATTCCATTCCTATGTATTTACCCAAGAGAAATAAAAACATATGACCACACAACAAAAAATGTATACACAAACATCCACAGTAGCTATATTCACAAAAGCCCCAAACTGGAAAAACCCAAATGTCAATCAGCAGGTGAATCGATGAACAAGGTGTGATAAATCTGGAGAGCAAAATATTACTCAGCAATAAAAAGGGATGAATTACTGATAGACTCAAGAACATAGATAAATCAATATCAAAACCATTATGTTGACTGAAAGAAGCCCAACAAAAAACAGTACGTAATTATGATTCCATTTATATAAGTATTGTAGACAAAGGAAACTAGGGGCACCTNGGCTTAGTCGGTTGAGCGTCCGACTTTCGCTTAGGTCATGATCTCGCGGTTCGTGGGTTCGGGCCCCACGTCGGGCTCTGTGCTGACTGCCAGCTCAGAGCCTGGAGCCTGTTTCAGTCTGTGACTCCCCCTCTCTCTGACCCTCCCCTGTTCGCGCTGTCTCTCTCTCTCCTAGAAATAAATAAAAAACATTAAAAAAAAATTTTTTTTTAAAAATGAAACTAATCTATGGTGATAGAAAACAGAACAGTTGTCACCTGAGGCCAGAGGGATGACAAAGGGATGAAAGGAAACTTTGTGGGGGTGGTAAAAATACTCTGTCTTGATTGTAGTAGTGGTAACTTGATTGACAAGTAGATGTCAAAAGCCATCAAATTGTATGCTTTAAATAGCTACAATCTGTTGTATGTAAATTATAGGTCAGTGAAGTTGTTTAACAATAATTAAAACATGTCTTGGGGGCGCGCTTGAGTGGCTCAATCAGTTAAGCATCCAACTTCGGCTCAGGTCATGATCACACAGTTTGTGGGTTCGAGCCCCGCGTCGGCTCTATGCTCAGAGCCTGGAGCCTGTTTCAGATTCTGTATCTGCCTCTCTCTCTGACCCTCCCCTGCTCACGCTCTCTCTTTCTCTCTCTCTCTCAGAAATATATAAAACATTAAAAAAAAAAAAAGAGTCACTCTTTTCTTGAAAAAAAAAATAAAACATGTCTTGGGGATGCCTGGTGGATCAGTTGGTTGAGCATGAAGTTCTTGATTTTGACTCAGATTGTGATCCCAGGGTAATGGGATAGAGCACCATATCGGGCTTTTTGCTGAGCTTGGAGCCTACTAAAGATTCTTTTTCCGTCTGCCCCTCTACCCTACCTGCCTGCATGCTCTCTCTCTCTCAATAAACAAACAAACAAACAAACAAATAAAACATGTCACAAAGCGGGGGGGAGAAGCCAGTCAGTGTCTCCCTATTGCTCTTAACATAGCTTACAGTCTTTTTACACTCTGACTCCAGCCTTGTACTCTAGCATTCAAATATTATTATTCTCCCTTTAGTTCTCTCCACTGGACATATTGAGCTTTTACATCCTGAAATACTCCATGGCTTTTCTTATTCTGCTTTGAAACATGCAGTGTCGTCCATTCAAAACTTTCTTCTCATCTTTTCCAAGCTTTTTATTCCTCCAAACCTCTCTCCTTCTTTACCTCACTACAGCCTCATCTTTTCTTAGGACTCAGGTAAAACTGTCTTTCTCAGGAACATCTTCCCCAAAACCCTTAAATTGGGTTAGGTCTTCCCCTCAACTGTAAGTTCTATAATCATGTATACTGTATCTGTCTCTCATTCACTCATTCACTGTTGTATCCACAGTACATAGCATAGTCCCCCTCAAACATACTTGATGAATAAATAAATGAAATTAGGGTTAAATGAAATTAGGGTATATAAACATTGAATAGGAGAGGGATAGGATGGGAGAAAATGGGTGTTATTGAAACTAAGGAATAAAAGTTTCAAGAAGGAAGGACAGATCAGTCCAAAATGCTAAAGAGGGTCTAGTTTAAAATTGGAAAATGTTAGCTGATGAGGCCTTAGTTAATCATCAAATGGGAAAAAATTTTGCCTCAAGGTGAATTTAAATTAGATATATAGGACTGAAATTATAAGGTACAACAAGTACGTCATTTTATATTAAATACAAAAATGCTTCCTATAGATGAGTTCTGAAGTCATCCTTAGGGAAAGGACCTAGTTTCCCAGAAAGAATCAGACATAGAAGGCAACTGAGGCAGCATTGTTCAAAAGAGGAGTTACTTGACCAGGAAAAAATAGGGCAAAAGAGTTAGACAAAGTTAGTTAGGAATCAGAGAACCTTGAAGCACTGTGGGAAACTGAAATTACTGCATAACTAGACTATGCCTAGAGGGAATGTTGAATTATCAGTCAAAGGAAATGTTAATTTTCTTCCAAGGAAGAGGGTAAAATGGGGAAATCATAGGTCTCAAGCCACAAAAAATAGTTCTTGCTTAAGTGAAGTCAGAGTTCACACAGTGCTCATTATCACTCAGAGGACAAGATACTACATCTTACACTATAAGAATTGTTTCTTTTCCTCTATGAATTGGGTAGAAGGAAACTCTTTGTATGTCCTTTTACCTTTTCTCTGCATAACTGAATCCTAGCCATCGTTTTTTAAGAAACATTATAATCAACATGGAAGCAAATTAAAAGGAGAAACATGAGAATAAGGGGAAAGGGAAACAAAAAAGAAAAGTAGGGACAGTTTTCTAAGATCTTCTTAGTATATAATTAGTGCTTAATATATTTTTGTCAATTTAATTGATATATTTGGGTTTTTGAAGAAAGCAATACAAGATCAAATTTCTTCAAGACTAAGTGTACCACTGTACCCAGAAAAGATAGGAACTAACATTGTAAAATGGCAAACTCTATACTGGTAGACAGGTTTTTACGTATTTTATTTCATTAATCCTCCTCATTTGTGAATGAAGAAATAGGGTTAAGAGAGGTAAAAGGGCAGAATTCTAAATTCAGGTTTGTTTGATTCTAATAACCCNATTGCTATATAGTATATTATACATGTGTTTAAAAATATATAAAATTACATATATAAAATAAAATTATATAACATTATATAAGAGAAGTTATCTCACCAACAAATTAAATAACTTTTGAGTATTCACTGTGTATACATAGAGCTATGCGTTGCATAGCGCTCCTGTAACAAAGCACCACAAACTGGATGGCTTAAAACAACAGAAACTTGTCTTACAGTTTTGGAGAATGGAAGTCCAAAATTAAGGTGTTGGCAGGGTCATGCTCCCTCTGGAGCCCTTACGGGTTCTTAAGATTCTTCTAGCTTCTGATAACATCAAGTGTTCCTTGGCTATGGCAGCGTAACTCCAGTCTCTGTCTCCATCTTTGTTGGCTGTCTTTCCAATATGTCTGTGTGTCTTTTTCCTTTTACATGGTGTTTTCTTCCCTAATCTGTTTTCTCTTCTCATAAGTACTGGTCATATTGGATTAAATCTATCCTATTCCAGAATGACTTCATTTCAACTTGATTACATCTGCAGTGACTCTGTTTCTAAGTAAGGGTCATCCAAAGGTACTGAGGGTTAGGACTTCAATATACCCTTTTAGGGACACAGTTCAACCCATAGTAAATCTATAAATCAATTTGGAGTGAATTGAATCTTAACAATATTGAATATTTCAATCCACATATATGGTGTTTTTCTATTTTTTAGCCTTCTTTAAATTCTTGCAGTAACACTTTTTTATAATATTCCCAGTATTTAGGACTCCTACATATTTTACAATACTTATTTCTAAGTGTTTCATCTACTTGATGCTATCAAAAGTGGAATTATACCTTTTATTCAGTTTTCTACTTGTTCTTTGCAAGTGTTTAGAAATGCTCTTAATTTTTGTATATTGATCATTTTGTTGCACTAGAGCTCAGTAATTGTAATATTAATGGTATCTAAAGAATTCTAAGGAATCTACCAAAAAATAAAATAAAAAGCCACAATACTCATTAATAGTAGCTTTTTTTGGTAGATTCCATAGAATTCCTTATGTGCATGATCATGTCATCTGCAAATAAAAAGTTTTCCCCCCTTTCTAATTAACTAGTTTTTATTTATTTTTCCTTGCCTTATTGCACTGGCCAGGACCGCCAGTACAATGTTAAACAGAATTGGTGAGACTGGATAATCTTGGAGAAAATGCATTTGACAAAGTTTAATACCCATTTGTGATACAAACTCTAATAAGCAAGATTGGAATAGAAGGAAACTTCCTCAAATTCATAAGGGATACCTATCAAATCCCCACAGCTAACATTGTACTTAATGGCAAAAGACTAAATGCTTTCTCTTTTTTTAAAAACTTTTTTAATGTTTATTTATTTTTGAGAGAGAGAGAGAAAGAGAGACAAAGTGCAAGCTGGGGAAGGGCAGAGAGACAGGGGGACAGAATATGAAGCAGGCTCCAGGCTCTGAACTGTCTGCACAGAGCCCAGTGTAGGGCTTGAACCCACAAACTGTGAGATCATGACCTGAGCTGAAGTTGGATGCTTAACTGACTGAGCCACCCAAGCTCCCCCTAAATGCTTTCTTCTAAGATCAGAAGCATCAAGGGTTTTGAGTAGAGGAATTACTTCATCAGATTGAGCTTAAAACATTACTCTGGCTATAGAATACAGAATTGATTGGAGCGAAGATAATTATATAGTGACAATAATTATAAGGTTTTTATTTTAAAAAATTTTAGGGGCACCTGGGTGGCTCAGTTGGTTAAGCGTCTGACTCTTGGTCTCAACTCAGGTCATGAACTCACGACTGGGGTCCTGTCTTTCCTTCTCTCTGCCCCTCATCTGCTTATGGGCTCTCTCTTTCTCTCTCTCTCTCTCTCTCTCTGTCTCTCTGTCTCTCTTAATAAATAAATAAACTTAAAAAATATTTTTTGTTAGTAGTGCAGGTAAGAGATAATGGAGTCTTTAACGAAATAAAGTGCAATTCTTTATCTGATCAATACCAGCCTCAGGGAGCATTTTTGTTAGTGCTAATGATGGGGGAGCATTAGTGGCATTTAGGCATGGAGCTAGGAGTGG
This sequence comes from Crocuta crocuta, assembly GCF_008692635.1. Taxonomy (NCBI): domain Eukaryota; kingdom Metazoa; phylum Chordata; class Mammalia; order Carnivora; family Hyaenidae; genus Crocuta; species Crocuta crocuta. The sequence goes on along the minus strand of NW_027530019.1, from coordinate 9,448,189 downwards.
TAGATGTTCTGTACTGGAGGGAAGAGTCCCAACAATGAGGAACTGTTGTTTCAAGTGCCAGTAGCACTTGATGGAGAAACACTGGGTCATTAAGACATAGAAATAGAATTAAGATTTTGTAATATATTTGTTGTGTAATGGGGATTTTAAGATGGATCCCTTGATAATTGGTTTGTGCAACCCAGCTGATGGTGGTGCTATGACCTGAAGTAGGAACCTTAGATTAGAAGCTAGTTTGAGGGGTTCCTGTATGGCTCAGTCAGTTAAGTGTCTGACTCTTGGTGTTTGCACAGATCATGATCTCACAGTTTTGTGGGTTTGAGCCCCGCATCAGGCTCTGCACTGGCAGTATGGAGCCTGCTTGGGATTCTCTTATCTTTCTCCCTCTCTCTCTGCCCCTCCCCAGATTGCACTGTCTCTGTCTCTCAAAACAAAACAAAACAAAACAAAAACAAACAAACAAAAAAAAACACTTAAAAAAAGAAGTTAGTTTGGGTGGACACCTGGGTGAGTCCATGTCTAAGTGTCCAAGTCTTGATTTCAGCTTAGGAAACAGGGATCGAGCCCTGCATTGGGCTCTGTCTGCCCTGACAGCTTGGAGCCTATTGGAGATTTTCTCTCTCTCTCTCTCTCTCTTTCTCAAAATAAATAAAACATTTTTAAAAAAGCTAGTTTGAGAAAAGCACAAATTTAGGTAAGTTGAGTTTGAGGAATCTGTGAAATATCAAGTAGGAGGTTAGAACTATACTTCTGGATCTCAGTAGAAAGGATAGGCTAGGGACAGATTTAAATCTGTCATGGTTGTTGATGAGATAGGAATGGTAGGTTATAGAGTGACATGGTGCATATGTCAGACAGAGATTTGCCTCAGATAAGGGGATAGTGGAGGAAGAACAGGTTTAAATGATTGAGAAAGAGTAGCCAGAGAGAAAGGAAGAAAAAGCCCCAGGTACTGTGGTGTCATGTAGACCAAGGGAAAAGAGTTTTTGAGAAAAAGTTGTCAGTATTAATTGCCATAATTATTTATTTATAATTGTCTCTCCATATCTAGATTGTGAGCTGAGCATGGCTGTGTGTTCTATTCATCTTTGTGTTCACATGATTCCTGGCATAACATTACTTGATAAATGTTTAAGATTCTTTTTTTTTTAAAAATGTTTATTTATTTTTGAGAGAAGAGAGACAGAGCATGAGCAGGGGAAGGGAGAAGGAAGAGAGAGAGATAGCTGAGCCTGATGTGGGGCTCGAACCCACCAACAGTGAGATCATGACCTGACCTGAAGTCAGACACCTAACCAACTGAACCACCCAGGTGCCCCTATAAATGTTTAAGATTCTTGAGGGCAGGGTCCATTTCTCTTTATCTACTATGTATAGAGTACCTGGTTTATACCAGGTTACCAGTTAATAAATAATTATTGAATGGATGACCATATCTGCACATTTATACTGCATCTCTTTTTTTGTGTGTGTTTTCCAACTTTATATTGTGAATTTTTCACTAATAAAATCTAGTCTAAAGCATGTAAACATGTATATATTTAGTACTGTGCCCTATGTGTGTACTATTTAGATAAGTATTTGATGATTGATTCACCAGTTTGTACTGGCTCTTAGTCAAAGTGTGAATAAATATGTACTGGGGCTACCATAGATATTATCTACATATCTGATTACACTACTTTTCTAGAAGGCATGATCAAAATATTCTAATGTAAAACTACTCATTATGAACTCTGTCTTTCTAACATGCATTGGATGTATCTTTGAGTGTATGCTAGTATATTTATTTATTTATTTATTTATTTTTTTAAATATATTTTTATTTTATTTCTAGGAGAGAGAGAGAGAAACAGCGTGAGCAGGGGAGGGCCAGAGAGAGAGGGAGTCACAGACTGAAACAGGCTCCAGGCTCTGAGCTGGCAGTCAGCACAGAGCCTGACGCGGGGCTCGAACCCATGAACCGCGAGATCATGACCTAAGCGAAAGTCAGACGCTTAACCGACTAAGCCACCCAGGCGCCCCGTATGCTAGTATATTTAGATTAATATTTTGTTCATGTAGAAGCCCAAAAATATTTTTCTGGTTCAATTTGATATTCAAAAGAATAGAAGAAAACCTTGGGATTAATTTAGTAGCAGTATAGTGGAAAAATTTGTTGTATATTGCATATCTTCAGGGACTTTGTTTCATAAACTGGAAGCTAACTGGAAATAAATTCACACAGGGTAAAATGAAATAAGTACTTTTACTGACATAGTGCTTCCTGATTTTTCAAATTATGTTACACGCATAAGTCATTTATTTGGGAAAGTTGAGTATCTTCCATGTGCTAGGTGCTAGGCATAGAAAGATGATAAAGTTCAATACTTGTCCTTAAGGAACTCAATCTAATGGGGGGGATAACACTAGAGAAATAATCCATAATGCATGATTAATGCTATAATAGAACTATTTACAAAAGGGTTTGAAAATACAAAGGAATAATTGATTAACTGCTTCAGGAAGTCAAGAAACAAAGGGTTCACTGAAGATGAATCCTAATGGATGAAGAATAGCACACCAAACTTAGAAAGGGGGAAAGACAGAAGGAACATAAATGAAGGCAAGAAGATTGAAAGTCTATTTTATCTTTACAGGACAAGGCAATTCAATAGGAGAACAGCATGTAAGGTACATAGTGGTGAAAAGGAAGGAAATTTGTGGATGGAGATGAAGGTGTTTAGGGCTAGACCCTCTTTATTATCATTATTTTTTTTATTGTGGTAAAATATACATAACAAAATTTACTGTTTTAACCATTTTTAAGTTTATAATTTAATGGCATTAAGTACATTCACAATGATGTATAACCATTACCACTGTCTATTTCCAGAACATTTTTTTTTCCCAATTCTGTACTTTTTATTCCAAACAAATTGACTATTATTTGTACAGGATTTTTTTTTTAATTTTCTGAGATAATTTTTTTTCTTTCATAGTTTACNCATCTATAGTCTCCTGATTTACTCATTTTAGCCACTCTGACTGGCGTGAGGTGGTATCTCAGTGTTGTTTTGATTTGTATTTCCCTGATGATGAGGGAGGCTGAGCATCGTTTCATGTGTCTGTTTGTAGAACTTTTTAAAAAATGTTTCATTTTTGAGAGAGAGAGGGAGAGGGAGACAATCTGAAGCAGGCTCCTCACTGACAGCAGAGAGCCTAATGGGGTGCTTGACCCCACAGACTGCAAGATCATGACCTGAGCCAAAGTCCAACACTTAACCAACTGAGCCACTCAGGCATCTCTATATCTAGAACCTTTAAACCATCCCAAACCAAAACTCTTCACCCATCAGGCAATAGCTGCTCCCATATACCAGCCACTGGTAACCTCTATTTTACTTTTTGTCTCTATAAATTTGTGTATTCCAGATACTTCATGTAACTGGAACCATGCCATATTTGTCTTTTTCTATTTGGTTTATTTCACTTAGCATAATGTTTTCAAGGTTTATCCATGTTGTAGCATGTGTCAGAACTTCATTCCTCTTTATGGTTAAGTAATATTACCAATTATAATTCTGTCTATTCATTTATCTGTTGATGGACACTTGAGTTGTTTCTACCTTTTGACTCTTGTGAATAATAATATTACTTTGAACATTGGTGTAGAAGTATCTGTTTGAATCTCTGTTTTCAGTTCTTCTGGGTGTTTACCTAGGAGTGGAACTGGTGGGTCATATGGTAATTCTATGTTTAACTTTTTGAGAAACCTCCAAACTATTTTTCACAGTGGCTGCACTATTCTTCATTGTCACTAGCAATGCACAAGGGTTCCAGTTTATTTATCCTCCAAACATATGTGGTTTTTTATTTTGTTTTGTTTTTGATAATAGCCATCGTACTGGATATGAAGCAGTATCTGTTGTGCTTTTGATTTGCATTTCTCTAATGACTAATGATGCTGACTATTTTTCATGTGCTTCTTGGCTGTTTTTATCTTTGGAAAAAGATCTGTTCAAATTCTTTTCCCACTTTTAATTAGATTATTTGTTCTTTGTTGAATTGTAGGAGTTCTTTATGTGTTCTAGATATTAAACCCTTATCAGATACATGATTTGCAGGTATTTCTCCCTTCCGTGCATTATCTTTTCGTTCTGTTGATAATCTTCTTTGATGCACAAAAGTTTTTAAATTTATTTTAAGTTTATTTATTTATTTTTGAGAGAGAGAGAAAGCATGAGTAGGGGGAGGGGCAGAGAGAGAGGAAGAGAGAGAATCCCAAGCATGCCCTGTGCTGTCAGTGCAGAGCCTGATGCAGGTCTCGATCTCATGAACTATGAGATCATGACCTGAGCCAAAATCAAGAGTTGGACGCTTAACTGACTGAGCCACCCAGATGCCCCAGTTTAAAATTTTTTTAAGTTTATTTATTTATTTTGAGAGAGAAAGAAAGTACAAGTGTGTGTGCACACTTGTATGCATTTGAGCAGAGGAAGGGCAGAGGGAGAAGGAGAGGGAGGATCCCATGCAGGCTCCTCACTGTCCACGCAGAACCTGACACAGGGCTTGAACTAACTGTGAGAAAATGACCTGAGCTGGAATCAAAAGTCTGACACTGAACCAACTGAGCCACCTCAGCGCCCTACCAAAGTTTTAAATTTTGTTGAAGTACAATTTTTTCTGTTTTTTTCTGTGCTTTTGGTGTCATATTTAAGAAACCACTCCCAGGGCTACCTGGATGACTCAGTGGTTTGAATGACTTCAGTTCCTTTCATGATATCATGGTTCACGAGTTTGAGCCCCACATCAGGCTTGCTACTATCAGCATGGAGCCCACTTTGCATCTTCTGTCTTCCTCTCTGTCTTCCCCTCCTCCTCTCTCTCTCTAAAAAATAAATGAAAAAAAAAAAAAACACTTAAAAAAAAAGACTCCCAAATCAAAGATCATGAAGATTTATCCTATGTTTTCTTCTAAGAATTTTACAGTTTTAGCTCTTAAATTTAGGCTTTTGATCTATTTGAGTTAATTTTCCTGTATAAGGAAAGTATCTAATTTCATTCTGTTTGTTTGTTTATTTATTTAGCTTCATTCTTTTGCATGTGGTTATCCAGTTGTCCTGGCAACATTTGTTGAAGAGATTATTATTCTCTCCATTGAATGGTCTTAGCATCCTTAATGAAAAACCAGTTGAACATATATGGGGGTTTATTTCTGGGCTCTCTAGGGTCAGACTCATAAAAGTCTTAAATGCCATACTAAGGAGTTTTGATTTCACCTTGTAGGTCATGGGGAACAATATAATTCAATTTGTTTTTTAAAAAGATAGTCATGAGTGTAGTACAGAGGATAATTGTTGAGAAAAGAAAATGAAATCAAAATCAGTTAGGAAATGCATTACTGGAGACATTTAGGCAAGAACTGTGGGTCTGTGTTTTAAAAAGAAGGCAGCAATAATAGAAAATAATAAAGTTGAGAGACTGGTAAATTTGATATTTATAGCTAAACTCTGAGGTAGATAGGACTTGCAATTCCATTTTATAGATGAGAAAACGAAAACTAAAAAAGTTATTTGCCTCTGGTCTCTAGATACTGAAGTTGGAACTAAAACCTAGGTTTTCTCGTTCATAATTCAGTAGTTTTTTTACTATACCATGGTTACTTTCTCAGATGGAGAATTATAATAAACAGTGGGGAATAAGAAGTTAGCTTTGGGACTGATGATATTTTTTAGGATAATTATTTTTAATGTTTATTTATTTTTGAGAGAGAGAGAGTGTTTGTGAACAGGAAGGGGCAGAGAGAGCAAGAAACACAGACTCTGAAGCAGGCTCAGGCTCTGAGCTGTCAACACAGAATCCTATGTGGGACTCAAACTCACAGACCCTGAGATCATGACCTGAGCTGAAGTTGGACTCTTAACCAAATGAGCCACCCAGGTGCCCTGGGACTGGTCGTATTTAACATCTTTAATGAATGACTTAGAAAAAGTTCATAGTGTACAGATGCCACTCTTGAAAGGGAAGGATCATGAACAGAAAAATCATTAACTATGCATTGGGAAAAAAGTTGAAGCTTCAGTGGAAGCATTTAGGAGAAAATAATCCAAAATGTACTTACTTATAGAACAAGTAGCTCTAAGCTATCAAAAAAAGAAATTGACAGGCCACCTGGGTGGCTTAATTGGTAAGTGTCTTGACTCTTAACTTTGGCTCAGGTCATGATCTCATGCATGGTTCGTGGGATAGAGCCTTGCATCGGGCTTTGAGCTGACAGCAGGGAGCCTGCTTGGGATTCTTTCTTGCCCCCTCTTTCCACCCTCCCCCACCGCCCCCCTCCCATCTCTCTCTTGTTCTCTAAATAAATAAATTAATTAATTAATTAATACATAATTTAAAAACAGGAATCAGGAATAAAGTAACATGCTAGGAAATTCTATCAAATTCCCAATGTAGTATTTTAGTCAAAACAGGCTGAGGGACCACCATGCTAGGTACTAGGAACAGTAAAGAAGATCTTCTACCAGCTAATATTTATGAAGCACTTAATAAGTGCCAGGCACTGTTGTAAACACTTTATCTCAGCTCTGTGAGACAGATACTATTCTCATTTTACAGATAAGGAAACTGAAGCACAGAGAAGTTTAATTAGCAGTATGTCCAAGGTAATAATAAGTTATGGACTCAGAATTCAGACCCAGGCAGTTTAACCTTAGAGTCTGTTCTTTCAAGCACTATGTTACTGGGTTCTACATTTTATGTGCAATGCTTTGTTCAGTATTACATTCAGATTACATGATGAAGGTTTAGTAAAGATACAAGAACAACTGAAATCAAGGAATGAAAGGGCATTCAGTTACTGGAGTACCAACTAAAAAGACCTGAAAAAGCCATACCATATTCTGCAAGGTGGTTTTATGTTTATACACATTCTACTTATTAATGACCCATTCTGGAGCCTATGCTGATGTCCTAATGCCATATGGTATCTTTTATCTTAACTAGAAGAAAGAAGGAAACTATTTTACAGCTTAGTCAGGATATGGTTCAAGAAATGGTGATTCTCCCCAAAACAAAAGATACTTACTCCCTCATATGTTGTTATGGTGCCTGGAATGCCTTCAGTTAGAGATTTATTTGAGTTAACAGCATAGTGTCCATATTTCCCAAATTGAAAATCAGGACACCATGTCTGAAAAAGAATTAAAAAAAATGTGGTGAAAAACCATATTACAGAAAACTGGCATTTTAACCATTTTTAAGTGTACAGTAATGTTAGCTATGTGCATAATGTTGTACAACAGTTCTCTAGAGCCTTTTCATCTTGCAAAACTGAAATCCTATGCCCGTTGAAAGAAGCTCTCCTTTTCCCTTCTCCCCAGCCCCTGGCTGAAAAAGAATTATCTTGATTTGAGAAAAATTTTAATATAAAAACTATTATAGTAGCATAAAATTAAATGTTTAATTGCACGTATAAGGAATCCCTTTTGTTAACAGAAGAAAGTTACATTAGATTGGAACCTTTAGAAAATCTAGGATACATACTCACTCAAGGCCCTGAGAACTAAAGTGTGCTTTCTAGTACAATTACTTCTGGGGAACTAGTATCAGAGAACTAAGGGCTGACTCTGCCATCACTTTTTTATTTGAAAGTAACAAGTATGATCAGCCGAAGTAACTTACAGAAAGTGAGCTGGAACCCAGCTTTGGCCTCCTGCTAGGTAGAAAGATTATTGTTGGAAGTCTAAGTCTTGTAGCTTATTCTGGACAGCTTAAACACCTTCCTTAAATCCAGTCTAATCAGGCTTTTGCCCTAAGTATACCAAGTGTGGTTCAGTATTTGAGTGTTGGCTAAAATCCAGTTGTCCATTCTTAGTCATCATTTTACTTCACCTCTTAGCAGCATTTAATACAGTTGATTACTACTGCCTCTTCCTTGGAACATGTTCTTCATTTTGGCTTTCAGGAAATATTGTTTTCTTTCCACCTCACTAGCCATTCTCTTTTCTGGTTCCTCCTCACTATAGAATGCTCCAAGGCTTAGTCCTTGAACCTTTTCTTTATCAACACTCAGTTCCATAGAGAGCTTATCCTGCCACCTCTTTAAAAAACATCTGTTTTTGATTTCCAAATTTATATCTCTTACCCAGGCTGTTCTCTTAAATTCTAGTCTTGTTATCCAACTCTCTACTCATCATCTCCTCATGGATGACAAATATGGTTTTGGACTTAACCAGTCTAGAGCCAACTCTCTGATCTTTCCTCTACCCTGAAACTCCTATTCAGTCTTTCTCAGTCCAATGAATGCCACCTCCCTTTGTCTCAGCTTCTCAGGCCAGAAGCTTTGGAGTCATTTTTTACTCTCTTTCTCACCCCTATATCCAAATTATCAGCAAATCTTGTTGCCTTGCTTCAAAATATATCCAGAATCCATATACTTCTCTCTACCACCTTTACCACTCTGGTCTAAATTATCATCATCTCTTGTCTAAATTATTGGTGATAACTAGCCTTAGCTAGTTACCTAGCCTCCTTTCTTCTGTCCTTCCTCCTACTTCAATCTGTTTTCAGCCACAGCATTAATTAAAATGTCAATTAGGTTATGTTCCTTATTTGCCCAAGATGTTCTGATGGCTTCCATCTCAACTGCAGGGAGAGTCCAAGTCTTTCCACTGGTCCACGCACCCTAGACCATATGCTTCCCTCACAGTTCTCTGACCTCATCTCTTACTACCCTTCTTGTTGCTCACGTCATTCACACCACACTAGCCATTTTGATTAGGTCTTGAAGTATCAGTCATTCTCCTGTGATAGGACTTTTATATTGGCTATACGCTCTGCCTAGGATACTCTTTCCCCAGATAGCTGCATGGTAATTCTCACTCTTTGTTCAAATTTATACTTTTTTGTTAAGACCTTCTGCTCTTCTCCATCTCTAATATACTTTCTCTTAGCACTTACCACTTTCTATGACTTGCATAAAATAGGTACTCAATAAATATATGCTGAATAAATTAATACAGGAAGAAATTAAATTCACACTTAACACCTAAAATGGAATTGACAGCAATGATGCGTAATCTTGGCAGAAGATGGCTGGGACATGCTAAATTAGAGGTGACCTGGCAGTGGAAAGTGTGACTAGGACCTAATAGCATAAAAAGTTGGGAAATTTTGGAAGGATGAGGGATAGTGAATATAATGAAATTTTTATCTATAGAAAATACCACCATGCTCTTATAGAATCAATTTAAGTTTTGGTTTTTATTTTAAAGGAGGGAATGAAATTTGTTGTAGTAAAAAGGAAAGGAAAGGATATTCTGTTTGCTGATGATGATTGGGCATAGGAAAGAGTAGTTTAAATTATAGATGGTTAAAACTAGCTTGACTGTGTCCAGGAGAGCATTTCTGATAACTGGTTAAAGTGGTACCCACCTTATGGAAGACATTAAATGCTTGGTAGAAGAGTTTTAGATTCTACACTATGTGTTTTCTATTAGTGGATTTTGACCAAAAGAAAGATTTGATGGAAAACAAGTTTTTGCGAAGCTGTTTCTCACTACCATTTAGAAATTGATAAAAGTGGGGAAAGGCTAGTGATAGACTAGATTTCTTCATTTATTTATTCAGTAATAATCTTGAGTGCCTGCAGTGTGCCAGGGAATATAGGGGTGACCAAACAAATAAGATCTCTGCTCTTATTTGTAGATCAAGGTGGTTGTCATGAACATAGAAAGAGATAAGGGTCAGGTCTGAGAGAAATTGCAAAAGAAGAATTGGCTGGACTTGGTGATAGTTTGTGTGGAGTGTGAATGCATGCTGTTCTAGGCACTAGTGGGGCGGTTAATCAGATGAGAAAGAAGAGCAGGAGAACCAGAAGGATGATGATGCCACTGAAGGTAGTGGACACTGAGAAGGGCTGTTAAGTTGTGGAGAAACTGTTTTGTTTTTTTATACTTCAGGCTTTAAGGATTAGTGAGATATTTAAGTGGAAATGCTTTATGAACTGGGTATGGCAGATGAGGGGAGACTCTTGCTATCATACTTTTTTTTTTTTTTAAAGTAGGCTTTACACCAGTGCAGAGCCCAACACAGTAAGTCTTGAACTTACCGACCGTGAGATCAAACCTAAGCTGAGATTGAGTCCAATGCTTAAACAACTGAGCCATCCAGACTTCCATACTTTCTAAGTCTGCCTTGCTTTCCCTACTGACCTCTCATTCTCTCCTTCCCTTTCATAGTCCTCCACCTGCACCCTCTAATATGGCTTAAAATCTATCACTCAACTTGTTCTTTGTGGGTTGACTGGAAGATACTATACTATTCTGTATCTTCCCCATTCTAGGGTCTAGGCAGGCTGAGCAGCCCCTATCTGAAACATTGGCTGCTATGGTAGAATGAGAGAGTGGTGGAATTGTGCTCCTTATCATTTCTTATGTCTGGAAGTGATTCATGTCATTTTGTTCATATTCATTGCCTCTCCCTCATCCCAGTTTCAAAGAAATCAAGAGGGACAGTCCTACAGAGTACCTAGGATGGGAATTAGAAATATTTGCCAACACTAATGATAACTAAAGACCTTGATTATTAATTTATTCTAACGTAAATCTGACATAGGATTTCTTTTTTTTTTTTAATAGTTTTTAAATGTTTATTTATTTTTGAGAGAGAGAGAGAGCGAGCGAGAGAGAGCGCACACGCAAGTGGGGGAGGGGCAGAGAGAGGGAGACACAGAATCCAAAGCAGGCTCCAGGCTCTGAGCTGTCAGCACAGAGCCTGACATGGGGCTCAAACCAATGAACGGCAAGATCATGACCTGAGCCGAAGTCGGAGGCTCAACCAACTGAGCCACCCAGGTGCCCCTGACATAGGATTTCATATCCTTGAAATTTAGAGCTTATGAACTTCAGGGCACCTGGCTGACTCAGTTGGTAGAGGATGTGACTCTTGATCTCGGGGTTATGAGTTCAAGCTCCACATTGTGTGTAGAGTTTACATAATAAAAAAACATTTTTTTAAAGTTTCTGAACTTCAAATGTGCATATTCTTAGGAGAATGTATCAAATAAGAGATTAGAACTGCTGAATGGACGGTACTTGTTTTTCAGCTTCACCTAGACCACTATCCTTTCTGTCTTCCTTTCCAGCAACCATGTTCACTTTTTACTTTCCTCCCTATCCAGCTGAGATTTCATGGTCTGTTGTTTCAGATTAGTTTCTTGCCATTATTCTCTCTTTTACATGTCTATTTTAAACATAACTGGAGAAAATCATATAGCCAGACTAGTACTTATAGAAATTTATGATCAGCTGTCCCAACTGGGCTTTCAATAGCACCTTACAAATTACAGTATTCTAGACAACCTATCCATTCCAGCATCTTTCAAACTTCTCTCCTCAAGCCTCCCCCACCTCCTCTCCCCCATTTAAATTCCTTTTCCCCTAACTCCAACTCAACATACGATCTTGTCTCCTTTTTGACAGAATTGGACAGGGACTGATAAAACTTTTATTACCAAATCTTGAGACATACCTACTTTTCTACCGGTATGTCTTCCTTCCTTGTTGGAATAAAAAAGATTCCTAATTTCTCCAGGACCAGCCTCTGTACCTGTTTTATGGATCTAATTTTTTCCATCTTTTCAAAGATAAAGATTACTTTTATTAATCCAGTCTCCATCTTATATTCAGTCTCTCTGTCTCTACTTACTCTTCAGCACTTAAAAAAATGCTTGAATCTTTCTTTCCTTTCCCAGTCAGATTTGTTTGTTTGTTTGTTTTTTATTTTAGAAAAGAGAGTGTGTGTGCATATGTGAGAAAATTTACATGAGCGGGGGAGGGGCAGAGAGAGAGAGGGAGAGAGAGAATCTCAACCAGGCTCCAGGCTCAGTGCAGAGTCTGACACAAGGCTCAATCTTCAATCCCACAACCCTGCAATCATGACCTAAGCCAAAATTAAGAGTGGGATGCTCAACCAACTGAGCCACTTAAGTGCCTCTCCCAGTCAGATTTCTTGAAAAAAGAATTATCTTTGTTCATATCTGGATTTTCTCTTCCTCTTACTGATATCTCAGCATCTTTCACCCAGTGCTCTGTGCTCTTGACTTCCCTGACACCAGACTCTCCTCTTTTCCTTCTCTCAGTTCTTCTTAGTCTTCTTTGCTGGTTGCATCTCTGTTCATCATTACATATTATAATTCATAGTTTTCTTTTTTGTTTTCAGATTAAAAAAAAAAGTAATCTCTGTACCCACCGTGAGGCTCAAACTCACAACCCCAAGATCAAGAGTTGCAGGCTCCACAGACCAAGCCAGACTCCCCTAGTTCATAGTTTCCTAAGATCCTGTCTTCTCTACTTCCTCTGCTCTATTCAAGCTAAGTGATTATACTCATTCAGAAAACTTCAGTTAGGCTGATCCAAATGTGTATTCTTTACCCAGATCTCTCTCTTGTGTCTTGTGTATCAATATATTTCTAGGCCTTCAACAGTATCTTTCACTTACTAGGTGTTTCATAAATGTTTCTCTTGTGTGACTGGCTGACAATTGAATGGATAAACACACAGTGTGACTGATTGGCTGTCAGTTGAATGAATAAACACACAGTGGTGATTTTGTAATTCTCCTTAGTATACCAGGAACAAGTACTTTGTATCTCTAGGCCTAGCACATAGTGGATACTTAATAAATGCTTTATAAATGAATAAAAATGAATGGGTGAATAAAAAAAACTTTGTGATGATTCATTATAGCCAACCAAGACCAAACACCTTGATAATTCTCTTTAAAAATATAACTGGGTATAGTTAAACTAATACTTGCTTCAAGAGAGACTAATTCTTTTTTTTTTTTATTATTATTTTTTTTTAATGTTTTTATTTATTTCTAGGAGAGAGAGAGAGACAGCGTGAGCAGGGGAGGGTCAGAGAGAGAGGGAGTCACAGACTGAAACAGGCTCCAGGCTCTGAGCTGGCAGTCAGCACAGAGCCCGATGCGGGGCTCGAACCCACGAACCGCGAGATCATGACCTAAGTGAAAGTCGGACGCTTAACCGACTAAGCCACCCAGGCGCCCCAAGAGAGACTAATTCTTTAAGAGAGCAAGTAAAAGTTTCAAGTGTGTTTGAAATGTTGATTGAGTAATATGTGTGTAATATAAGATTAGTAAGAAAAGAAGTTTAATCTCCTACCTAATCTAGTATATGCACAGTGGTCATGAACACAGACTCTTATGTAGGACTACTTGGGAGAACATCCAGAATCTACTATAGGGATATGAAATAGAGTACAGTTCCTTCATGTGTAAAATGTAAAGCCCACCTCATTTGATGGTTGTGAGGATTGAATGCAGTGATGTTTGTACAACACTTAGCACAGACCTGGCACAAAATAAACATTAAAAAACATTTAAAAAATTAAATATTTAATACCAATCAGTTATTATTCATATACCATTTTGATCCAGCTGCTGTAGGTCCCAGCCAAAGACATAGTGTAGATGAGTAATTGCTAAACCTGGCTGAATATCAGAATCTCTTGAGTTTTAAAAAAAAAAAAAAAAAAAAAAAAAAGATTTTGGGGGGCACCTGAGTGGCTCAGTTGGTTAAGTGTCCCAGTTTGGCTCAAGTCACGATCTCATGGTTTGTGAGCTCGATCCCCGCATTGGGTTTTGTGCTGACAGCTCAGAGCCTAGAGCCTCAGATTCTGTGTCTCCCTCTCTCTCTCTGCCCCTCCCCTGCTCACACTCTGTCTCCCTTTCTCTCAAAACTAAAGTTAAAAAAAAATTTTTTTAGGGGGAGGTGGTGCTGGGCTAGCTTAGTTGGAGGAGCATGCAGCTCTTTGATCTCGAGGGTGTAAGTTCGAGCCCCATGTTGGGTGTAGAGATTACTTAAATAAATATTAAAAAAAGAAAAAAGATTTCTGGGCTGATCCCCAGACTACTAACTCACACTGGAGTGGGGTGGAGGACTTAAGAATATATATTTCTTACAGCTCCCTAGGTGATTCTGAGTATCATCTAGGTTTGGTAGTTATGTTACAGAAGATAGAATTGTCTGTAGAAATCATCTGAGTATGAGATATAAGTGGGAAAAATGTTTCTGGTATGGAGAAAAAAGGAGCCAGAAATGACATCTCTAAAAAGCTAATTATATATAACCTTTGGGATCAATGGTCAAAGTTGTGCTGATTGCTCAAGAACAGTTCATAATGAAAGTGAAGCATATACAGCTGAGGCATTTTCAAGGTCCCAGAATGAAAAGAAAAGCAGAGCAACTGAGCTGGTAACAGCTGCCAAAATTAATTCAAAGTAGCCATGTGGGATGGGAAAGCATTAAAAGAGCTTCAGAAAGAGGTGGTAAAAATATAAAGATTATGTTTTAGGTATTGGAGGAAGAAAGATTAGAGAAAAATAGATGACATAGTTGAGGATGAGCGAGAAGTGCTATAGGAAAATATCAAGAGAAGATAATTCTTACTAAAAAGAAGAGATAAAGAACATATGTCTTACAAGAGAGAAGAAAGAGATCTTAGGAATGACAGTAAGAACATTTTAAGAGATTAACATGGAAAAGGCCAAAGACAGCATGGATAGTCAGCCAATTATAGATGGATTCCAGATCTTAGAGAGACAAGTATTACAGAAGGGGAAAGTTAAAGTAAAGCTAAGGCAATAAAGTTAATAACAAGGGGAATAAATGAGGGAGTTTAGAAGAAGTCTTGAAGGATAATTAGAATTATACAAATATGAGGGGCACCTGGGTTGCTCAGTTAGCTGATGGGGTATCTGACTCTTGATTTCAGCTNACCGCGAGATCATGACCTAAGCAAAAGTCGGACGCTTAACCGACTAAGCCACCCAGGCGCCCCTCACTCTCTCTCTCTTAAAAAAAAAAAGAATTATATGAATTCTTTACAAATATGAATAAAGTACCATTTAAGGTAGAAGAATATGTAGTACACAGTATGAAACATGGAAATCCTGGGAATGATTTAGCAAACATTTATTGAGATGGGCACACAGGGATGAGTGAAAAATGCAGTGCCTGTTCTCATGGAATTCTCATTTTTTAAATATTTATTTATTTATTTTGAGAGAGAGTGTGTGTGCACATACAAGTGAAGGAGGTGTAGAGAGAGAGAAAGAGAGAGAGAGAGAGAGAGAGAGAGAGAGAGAATCCCAAGCAGGTTCCATGAGCTCCATGAGATCATGACCTGAGCCAAACTCAAGAATTGGACACTTAATTGACCGAGCCACTCAGGCACCCTGGAATTCTCATTTCTGATAAACCTTGGAGCTGTAAGAGAAACAAAATGACATTCTTACTGGAAATAGGACTGCATGTGATAAAAGAATGTTTCATTTTTGACAGGACTGAATATGAGGCTCTTCCCCGTAGACTTGAGTCAGACAAGGCATTATTAGCATTTTGGGTTTTTGAAGGATACATTGGAATCTGGATTGGAACCTGTCTGACCATAGATGTAAATTAGGCAAGGGAATGTGTGTCTGTCTACACACACCAATCTCTCATCCCCAAAGAAATTTGAAAGAGAACTCTTTGATATATTGTAATATATTGTAAATAAGGATATTTTGTCAAAAGTCTGGAAGTGACCAAAAGGGACCTGTGAAGCTGGGCAATGAAGATCCTTTCATAGCATAAGGATTAAATAATACTTCTTAGAGTTTATGTACTGTTATCTGTCTGGAATATGCTTAGGAAAAAAAAAAAAAGGAAAGTATTCCTATAGCATTGCCAGTTCAACTGAGTTTATGTGGCAGAGTGAAATATCTTTTTTCGAGTCTTGCAAGAGTGAGAACTCAATTTAGTTTCTCAACAACTGGGAAGTTTTGGCAGAGTCATTTAGAAGATAAGCAAATTCATGTTAGAGCACAAGGAAATTAAAACTATGAGGAAGAATGATCAGAAAGGAAGCCAAGCTTCCTTTTGAAGGTGTTGAGATGGTGGAAGTATTAAAAGAAGTGAATGCTCTCAGAGGAAGGGTTAAAACCACAGGAGTTAAAGGACTAAAGAGACCTGCCTATATAAAGAAATGATTAATGAAAAGCATAAAAGGAAAGGAAAACAAAGTTGAAGAAATTAGAGCAAATAAAAAAATCAGAAGCCAAATGAAAAAGTCTTCATAAACAGACTCAAGATGGTAGAAAACATTAGATGAAAGGCAAAATTAAGTCATTGCTTTATATTCTTAGATTTTGCAAGAATACAGAGGAGGGTCATGATAGCTAAAAACACGTTCAGATTACCTTAAAGGGATAACATGGAATGTAAGAAGGATTCTTTGTGGAACTGTTTCAGGAGCTAGATGAGAATTTGGGAGGTGAGGTCTACATATGGGGAAAAGAGGGATCAGATGCCTATTATGTAGTGCAGTGTGTAGTTTAGTAGCAGATATCTAGATTCTAAAAGTGAGCAACATAGTAAAATTGCTGTAGAGGAAAGAGAACTTCTAGGTTTAATGATCTACCACCTGGGCTCTGTGAGCTATTGAGCAAATCCTTGGCACTTCTGTTCAAAGGCATATGGAAGGTGAGATAACTTGCACAATGAAGCTAGTGTTAATAGGAAGTGAGAGAAATTGGAAACTGGTACTTGCTAATAATACTAAACACTAAATATAAGATTATTGTGAGAGTCCTACTGGAAAGATTGACAGGAATAATAGAGAACATGAGATGCTAAGGGAACAATATGCCATGAGGGGGGTCTGAGAAGCTAACTGAAAAGTCCTTACGTGGCAGAGGAATGGGGTGGAAATAAATTCATTATGCTTGGTGTAAGAAAAGGCTTTTATTTAGACAAGCTATGATTTTCTCCTTAATGCCATGTAAAATATATTGTTCCAGAGCAGTTTTTTTTTAAAGTATAAACTTACTGATTTATTATNTGTTTGTTTTTCGGGCGTGTACTTTGGTGAGTTCCTTATAGATTCTTGTTCCAGAGCAGTTTTTGAAATGTGAGGGCTTTACATATGAGCTATTGGGATCAATGTCTCCATTCTCAGTAAGGAAGATTGAAGAGAAAATTAAAATGATAAGAATAAAGCAGTACTGCCCATATAATTCTGTACTATTTTTGTGGTCTGTGGATTGAATTTCCCTTCCTCCATTAAAAATTTTTAAAAGTATACAAGGATATAAAAGAGACAGTTCAGGGAAGCTGAGGCCACTCATGGCCTAGCTTTTAAGAATAGCATATCTGTAGCTATTTCAAAAGCAAATTTAAAATAAAGAGTGCAGAGACGTTGGAATAACATCATAAAAATGGATAAAAACCGAAGTAATACAAACTTGTTGAAAACAAGAATAAAAGGTGGCTATGTTCTTTGGAGGGGCAAAAAAGAAATTGGATCATTAAAATAAAGGAAGTGGGAAAGAACATAAACATAGGCTAATTACACATTATTGGAGAGCAGTTCTTAGTCGTCAACAACTGATCACCTAGCAATTGGTGTCAGTTTCTCCTGCTGTCTCTGCAGCTTTCCATCACTGATCTCATTCCTGTGGCTTTAACTGCCATTCATATGCTAATGATTCTCAAATCATTGGTGTCCAAGCTCCAGACCTATATATCCAGCTGACTACAAGATCTCTTCTCAGGTGTGTCACAAGTGCCTCATATTCAACAGGTCCAAATTTGTAAAAATCATCCCCCTGCTCTCCCTCCCATCCCAAGTCTATTTCTCCTGTTTCCCTCTTGTAGAGCACTGCCACCTTACTCATCTGGTTTCCTACTTTAGAAATCTAAACGTTATCCTTGATGTTTCTTCTTTTACCCTTGTATCTAATCAGTCAGCAAGATTATTCATTCTTCCCTTTTAATAGCTCCCACATGTATTTATCTCTCTGTTCTCATTCTATTAGTTTAGACCAGAGGTTGGCAAACTTCTTCTATAAAGGACCAAATGAATGGGTTTGGTTGTTTCCCATAAAACTTTATTTATAGACACTGAAATTTGGATTGTATATAATTCACAAAGCAGTATTCTTCTTTTGTTTTTCCTATGCCCCAACCATTTAAAAACGTAAAAACCATCCTTAGTTTGTCATCCCTACAAAAACAGAAGCAGGCCAGATGCTCACAGGCTATAGTTGGCCCACCCCTGTCTTAGACCATCATTTTCTCACCTGAAATACAACAGTAGTCTTCTACTCTTCTACCTGGTCTCCCTCTCTCTAGTCTTTCCCTCTGGTCTGCTTCTCATACTGAAGCCAGTTTGACTTTTCTAAATTGTGAATTGGATCGCTCTACCTTGCTTGAAGTCTTTTGAATGTTGACCATAGCCATTGGAATGTACCCACATTTTTTGGCAAGACCCTTCATAATGTGGACCTTGCTTACCTTTCTAAGCCATGTTTCTTGTCACTTCCTTCTAACTCTCTGCTTCAGCTGCTTAAAACTGCTTGTAGTTTCTGTAGTGTGTAGTATTTTTTACTTCTAAGTTTTGACACATGCCTTCAATATCTTTTCCCCTTACCCTCAGCCTACTTCACCTGGCAAAACACCACTCTTCATACTGGACACATTTTAGCTATCATCCATCTCCAGAAACCTCTCCTCACTCCCTTAAGGTGTTTTATCCCCTAAGGATTTAAGTGCTTCTACTAAGTTCTCTCATCATATCTGCAGGACCTGATAATAGCATTCATTTTACTATATTAGAATTAACTATTTGATTGCTTCTCCAAAATAATAAACTCCTTGAGTGCCTAGAGTTTACCCATCATTTTATCCCCAGTTTCATGTCTGGTGCTCCATAATACCCTCGGCATTTCCATTTCTATTTTTTTGCATTAAAAAATTGAGATATAATTCATATATCATAAAACTTACCCTTTTAAGGTATATACTTCAGTTTAGTTTTTAGGATATTGACAATACTGTGCAGCTTTCACCACTAATTCCAGAACAGTTTTTTAAAAGATTTTTTTTAAGTGATCTCTACACCCAACGTGGGGCTACAACCCACAACCCCAAGACCAGGAGTCACATGCTCTACCGTTTGAGCCAGCCAGGTGCCCCCAAAACATTCTCATCACCACACAAAGAAACCCCATGTCCTTTTGTGACTAGCTTCTTTTACTTAGCATATATGTTTTCAAGGCTCATCCATATGAGTGTGCACATCCAATGAAGTGCAGGTACCAGCACCTCATTCCTTTTTATGACTGAACATCAACATTATATTTTAAGCTTCATTCTTCAAAGCAGTCAGGATTCTAGGGTAAGACCCCGTAGATTCCCACTTCTCTTTCAACTGGAATAAGGATGCTTTCTTTAGTTATTTGTTATGGATAAACTTTCATTTGAAATTTGAAGGTCACTGGCTCTCTGTTTGAAGAGTAGACTCTACTTAGGGCTGAATGGCCCCTCCATCGTCTTTTCTCCAACCTTCTTTCACACTGTTTTTTCTACTGTATCATTTGCTATAGCCAAACAATATTTTGATCAGATCTTCATACAAGTCTCATGCTTTCTTGCCTCTGTACCTTTTCTTATGCCATCCTCTCTATGTGGAATGCTTTTTTCTACCTATTTACCATTTTTCCTCGCCTTCAACGACTAATTCAAATAAAATTCCTTCCATGTAGCTTTCCTGGTCAGATCAGCTAAGAACCATCTCTGAATTCCTACAGTAATTACACCGCTTTAGGTGCTAAGCTTGCCTACTGATTCCTTGATACTGCTCTCATGTTTTCCAATTGTTTTGTACTCTCCTACCCAGTACCTTGGCAGTAGTAAGTAAATGAAAATGTCTTGACCACTTTGGAAAAGGAGCAACCTCACTTGTGCACATTTATCCCAGAGAAATGAAAACTAAAACTAACATTCATGTAAAAACCAGTACACATTTTTTCATAGCAGCTATATTTGTAATAGCCACAACATAGAAACCACCAACATGTTATACAATAGTTGAATGCTTAAACAAACTATAGTACATTCATATCACAGGATATGATTCAGCAATAAAAACGAATGAACTATTGATATATGTAGCAACTGTGTGTTATACTGAGTAAAAAGAAATCTTAAGAGGCCACATATCATATGATTCCATTTATATAACATTCTTGAAATGACAAAATTGCAAAGATGGTAAAAAATTAATATTTACCAGGGATTAGAAATAGTATGAGGAAGGAGGATAGATTTGAATATAAATGGTAGTATGAGGGACATCTTTGTGATTATAGAATAGTTCTGTACCTTTGTGGTGGTTATGTGAATCTATGTATATATATATGAGAAAATGACATAGAATTATACATATACATTGTACCAGTGTCAGATTCCTGGTTTTGATGCTGTGTTATAGTTACATAGAATGTATGTACTGGGGGAATTGGATGAAGTATATATGGGACTTCTCTGTGTTATCTTTGCAATTTCTTACAAATATATAATTATTTCAAAGTAAGAAGCTTAAAACTTTCTCTTTAGAGATTGAAAAGTTATTTATCATAATCATTTTGGCACTCATGGTCCTGCCTGTGATCACTGTGAATCTGTGTATGCTTTCAAAGTCAACTTTACTTTTGAGGTTGACAAGACAACCTGTTTGTAGTGATAGTATAGTTGTATTTTACAATTGAGTGATACCTGTTTAAGCAAGAAAGGGGACAGTAGTTCTTTGTGGATGACATCCTGGCCTTCAAAGACATTGCCTTAATTTTAAGTGCTAAGCCTTGGTTTGAGTCATATTTTCGTACACTTTAAAGTTCCTATTGTTCTTGTCTACTGGCTCTTGAAGGACATTGACCACAACAACAGGTCCTATGTACTTTGTGTCATCCTTTGGGAGCTTGATAAGCATCAATTACTTTTGATTTGAAATTAACTGATTCAAACAATTAATTCTTTCCTTAATATAGAGTTAGCAAGAGGTCTCATCTGGTAAGATTTTGAAAGAAGATATCATGAAGCAATGTTCAACTCAAATTTTTAAATGTTTGAAAGTTATTAGAGTATATATTAAATAAAATGAATATTCTTTTGCAAACTTAAAGTATTACAAAATCAAAATTTCTCTCTAATTCTTTTTGGAAAGAGGTGGGTATGTATAACTTAAAGATTTTTCCTTTGCATTTATGATCAAAATTAAAGTGAATATGAGGGGGAAAAAGGAAATATGAGCAAAACTGCATATTCTGTAGTAAAATGAAAATTTAATTTGTTTTTTCAGATTAAACTACAGAGCAACATATCATATCAGATGGCAGATATACATCATTTAAAGGGTAAGAAACTTAATTACAGATTAAAGATAAAGGTCGCTAAAAATCTAATATCCTCAAAAATTAAGAAATAGCTAGACAGCTAAATGAAATAAAACCTTTTGAACAAAGCTCCTCTGATGGCAAAATGTTTATCTTTTCCTTTTAAGATACCATAAAAGAATTTTAATGTTGCTTTATACATATTAAAAGTTAAAATTTGAATTTTAATCTTGTGCGTAGACAATTTCATACAATGAAATGTTAAAAGAAGGCTCGAACAAAATTTAGGTATAGCTTCAAAAGCTATCAAATTTGTAGGGAAAAGGTAAGGGGTAATCCCTCTGTACTGTGTCTAACTGCTAAAACAATCCATTCAGGTCTAGGAATGCTTTAGACAGGTCCTCTACGCTTCATGTTTTAGATACCCTGGGAACAAAAAGAAACCTAGAACAGAAAGAAAACTTGAAAAGAAATCAGGAGGAAACCTGTAGATAGATAGATAGAGAGATGAATACATAGATATACTGTGTGTGTGCATGTGTATGTGTATATATATATTTTTTTTTCACTTAGATGAAGTGATAGAAAATAACTAAAGGTTTTATAAAAAATAATTGGTATGGTGAACAAGTTCTATGCTGTGCTTACATTACTTCATACCATCAGCAGCATGTGAAGTTTGGGGTCTGAAGAGGACCCCTCTTCTCCCTTATACCCATTGGTTACTACACTATGTGTATGTATGTGTACATATATATGGTGTTTATTTACTTATTTTTGAGAGATAGAGTATGCACATGCATGAGCGAGGAAAGTGCAGAGACAGACTCTGCACTATCAGTGCAGAGCCTGAACTTGAACTCATGAACTGTGAGATCATGACCTGAGCTGAAATCAAAAGTCAGATGCTCCACTGACTGAGCTACCCAGGCACCCCTGTGATAAAAATAACTCTATATTTTATTGTTTTTACATATTTGTCTATTTATCTTGAGAGTGCATGCATGTACTGTGGGTACACCAGACACACACACAAACACCAGGGTGGGTAAAGCAGAGAGAGAGAGAGGGAAGAGAGACACCCAAGCAGCTCCAAGCAGTCAGCGCAGAGTCCAGTGGAGGCTCACTGTGAGATCATAACGTGAGCCAAAATCAAGAGTCATATGCTTAACTGACTGAGTCACATAGGTGCCCCCAACACTGTATATTTTAAAACTTTGCATGCAGTGACTCTGAGTTTTTGTATGTGGGTAATAGGTGCTCTGTAATTTCATAAACATATCTTTATTCTATAGCAATTTTGACCCTCCTTAGATGGAATTAGATAATAGATTTTTATTATCCTCTTGAAGAAGCCAACCTCAGCTGGCTTTGTAATTTATTGAAGTTTTTGCTCTTCATCTAGCAAATCATTAGGAAGTGTTTTTTATGTGTTATAACCTGAAAATAGAAATTATTAATTTTTTACTATGACTTAGGACAGCTTTGACATTCTCTTAGAAATTTGCTTCCTGGGTGGCCACATTTGTTTTTGTGGCATTTGTGCCCTTGTTGTAGTCTTTTTGACTCACAGGAGTACATTATGATGACACAGAAGATGCCACTCTGTCAGTGCTGCTTCCTGCTTACTATTTTTACAAATGATTCTGCATGTCATCAAAGTATATTTCTATGAAATAATAGTAGATCAGTTGAATAAGAAATCTAGTGCCTCCTAGTCTACCTCATAGAAAATGACAGCATATGTTACTGAGTGAAAACCTTTATTGTATAGTGTGCATTGAAATAGACCTTGAGATGTTTTGAAATTTTTTATGATACTCTTCAGCAGAAAAAAACAGGTTTGATTTGTATTCATAACTGTACAACTTTTGATTTTAGTGCAGTTACTCAAGCTTGGACTCTTAAGATTGAATTTCCTTTTAATGTGACTTTTGCACTTTAGGAACTATTTCTACTAAAGCAAACTTCTTGACAAGTCAACTATAAAATCCAAATTGGACTATTTTCATTGAAAATTAAAAAGTTTTTTATAATGTTTGTTTATTGTTGTGAGAGAGACAGAATGTGAGCAGGGGAGGGGCAGAGAAAGAGGGAGACAGAATGTAAAGCAGGCTCCAGCCTCTGAGCTGTCAGCACAAAGCCCAATGCAGGACTTGAACTCACAAGCCATGAGATCATGGTTTAGCTGAAGTCCGATGCTTACTGACTGAGCCACCCAGCTGCCCTTGTTGAAATTAATACTAGATATAACGGAATTAATACACACTAAGACCTAAATCTTATGGTAGTTAATATTTTTTTTGGAAATGAAAGGAATGAGAGCTGGTTTTTGATTCCTGAGATAACAAATTAACGTTCTAGTATACACCATTTTATGTTGAATGGCTCACTTTATTTTTGTGCCTATTACTGAGAAAATTTGAAATCAAAGTATTTTAGAAGTAAATTTTTTTTTTTTTTTGCTTTTAAAATTGGTCCTAAGGAACCTCTTTCTTAACTGCATCCCTAATCTTTTGAAGTTAAATTGAAAGAATATGGCCAGGCCTGTCTGTAACATACTCTGATGTTACTGTCAGAAGTAGAACATCCTGCACAATCAGCTGTTGACTTGATCGCATGTTTAAGTCACTCTGAGAATCCTGCTGTGGTG
Organism: Crocuta crocuta; assembly: GCF_008692635.1. NCBI lineage: Eukaryota > Metazoa > Chordata > Mammalia > Carnivora > Hyaenidae > Crocuta > Crocuta crocuta. The sequence goes on along the minus strand of NW_027530019.1, from coordinate 9,424,314 downwards.
ACCTGGAACAACCCCAGCAGACACAGAGTATATTTGGGTCCAAAATAAAGAAAACACAAGGCAGTCAGTTGAAAGTAAAATTGTCATGGAGGAAATTTTTGTCTTTAGTTTTGCTTTCTGATCTGTTTACTTTTCTCCCTTTCCTGGTCTTTGTATTGACTCCCTCAAATAACCAATTAGCTCCCTGCTAATCCTTTCTCTGTCCAAAACAGGAAAGGTTCAGATATTTTAAATGGACTAGAACTCACTCATATTGATGTTTTGTTTTTGTCAATTGTATTTTAAGCCTTTTATCTCAATTTAGAAATAAAACTTTACTTTTTTTTTTAAATATTTTTATTTATTTCTAGGAGAGAGAGAGAGACAGCGCGAGCAGGGGAGGGTCAGAGAGAGAGGGAGACACAGACTCTGAAATTGGCTCCAGGCTCTGAGCTGGCAGTCAGCACAGAGCCCGACGCGGGGCTCGAACCCACGAACCGCGAGATCATGACCTAAGCGAAAGTCGGACACTTAACCGACTAAGCCACCCAGGCGCCCTAAAACTTTACTTCTTGGTAAAGGAATTTCAAATGTTGTTAGTGAGAAGCTTTGTGGGGAGAAGAGAAGCCATCCCAAATCTTGAAATCCTACTGAGCCTCAGGTTCATTCTGAAGCTAAACTTAGCTACTTCGGTTAGACTACTTTGTAGGAAAAAGAAGCCTGAATGAGTCCTAAAATCCACCAGTTGAGGGCCATTCTCTAGTAGCTGCTAGGTGGTGCTCATTTTCTTTTTTTTTTAATTGTAGTAACTTTAGTTTTAGAACCTTTCCTGCCTGAACACAGGTTCACTGAACTGGCTAACTGTAAGCTACAAGGCCTTTTGTCACTGCCTCCTGCTGGGATCTCATTGTCTCTGTAGAATCAATAAACATAGCTGAGGCCATAGTTTCTGCTGCCTCTAGATCTCTAGAGGTAGTTCTCTAGATGGGGCCAGGGAACAAGTAACAAACAGAATGTTATTCAGGGATACCTGGTATCATATTTGCTACTTTTATCTGAGGTGGAGGTACTGGATGAAAAACTATGGAGATCAGCCATGTTTATATATTGAAGAATTAGTAGAGTAAAAAGAAATTTAAAATGTGGCTTGATTAAACTTATAGAAACAGAATGGAATGGTGGTTACCAGGGGTTGGAGGGGTGGAGAAAATGAGATGTTGGTTGAAGTGTACAAACTCTCAGTTAAAAGATGAGTAAGTTTGGGGGATATAATAAACAATATGGTGACTATAGTTAACAGCACTGTATTATGTACTTGAAGATTGCTAAGAGGGTATATCTTAAATGTTCTCACCACAAAAGGAAATGGTGATTATGTTAGATGATGGAGGTGCTAGCTAATGCTTCAGTGGTAATTTCACAGTATACAAGCAAATTAAATAAACATGCTGTATACCTTACACTTATAAATGTTATATCTCAAAACATTTTTAAATAAACCAAAAAAGTGGCTTGAGTGTAGAAACATAATTTTCAACTACAAGCATTTTATGTGACTCGTTAACTTTTCACACTTGATTATTATACTATACAAAAACTATTATTATGCATCTGTTAAACTATTTGCCTCAGCAAATGTTCATCCAACTTAAAAATTTTTATTTGTTGTCATTGTCACAGTTATGAGTCCACAATAAAATTTAGAAAGAGAAAAAAATACCCTCAGAATCCTACCACTGAACATAATCACTGATAGTACTTTGATGGATTTTTATTCTAGTCTAGTTTTTTACACAAATATAATTACGTTATAAATATTTGTTTACATTTGCTTTTGAAAAACTTAAATCCCAAGCATTTTTGGAGTGCCTTTAAAGTAATAAGGCTAATTTTAGAAGTCTTCCATGAAAAGTACATATTTGTATATTATGGTTAGATTCATTTTAGTCATAATAGATGTTACTTATACAGAAAAGACCTCTGTTGCCATTTATAAAAATTAAGACTTTTTTTTTAACTGGAAACTTTATTGTTACTTTTTTTTTAATTAAGTCTTTCTTAACTACTACTTTTGCTTACATCTAAGGCTATTTTAATCATCTATTTTTTTAAATATTTTTATTTATTTCTAGGAGAGAGAGAGAGAGACAGCGTGAACAGGGGAGGATCAGAGAGAGAGGGAGTCACAGACTGAAACAGGCTCCAGGCTCTGAGCTGGCAGTCAGCCCAGAGCCCGACGCGGGGCTCAAACCCACGAACCGCGAGATCATGAACTAAGCGAAAGTCGGACGCTCAACCGACTAAGCCACCCAGGCGCCCCTATTTTAATCATCTATTTAAGAAACTACGTTTCTCTTCTCTGGCTGAATTTCTTTTATTTGTAGGGTCACGTGAAGAGGGACCAACTGTAGAAAATCTGGGGCCAGTGGTTATGTATTAAATGCTCACAAAAGAGCAGCTGGCCTCACTTTCAATCTACTGTCCAGCTTAGAATTTCATGTTATTCTTTACAACTAAAACTCTTAGCTCTTGTCCAGGAATTATGAGCTTTGAAAATGCAATTAGGTTCTATGTGGACCTAGCATTAGTAGCAGAACTAAAAAAGAGATCTAAAGTGATTGGCACCTTAAGCTGGGAGTCAGGTGTGATTCAGAATGAGAAAGAAACCTTGAATTCTATATCCATGGCCAGTATATGTAAAAAATATGATTTCCCCCCACCTTAATAAACATTTTAATTTATTTTTGAGAGACAGAGCGTGAGTGGGGGAGGGGCAGAGAGAGGTTGGGGGGAGACCAGAATCTGAAGCAGGCTCCAGGCTCTGAGCTATCTGCACAGAACCCAGTGCAGGGCTCGAACCCACAAACCGCAAGATCATGACCTGAGCTGAAGCTGAACACTTAACTGACTGAGCCACCCAACACCTTTATAAAGCAGATAAGTTTATGCATATGTTATAAAAGGCAATTAAATGTGGTACTATTTATATAATTTAATTCCCTGAGAGTTTGAGTAAAGAAATTGAGAAGTGTACATAAGTTTTTAAAATCCTGTAACTTCTCGATCAGAAGCATTAGAGTAAGTAAACTTTATTCCTTTGATTCTTGTTTGGATAGAGCAACTTGCTGAGCTTCGTCAGGAGTTTCTTCGACAAGAAGACCAGCTTCAGGACTATAGGAAGAACACTACTTACCTTGTGAAGAGGTTAGAATATGAGAGGTGAGAAGCTAGATAGCTATGAATCTGGAATATGTGTCCAGCTTTTGGACAGTTTATTTCTTCCTTTCTGGCTTCTGTTTTTCTTTTCTTCTTTAATTTTCTTAGATTTTTAAAGTTTCTTTTCTATTGTCTCCCTATGCCTCTTTGAAATCCAAACTCTTATTTTGATATGTTAAACACTATGAGAATACCTTTTAGAAGATATGTTTAGTCTGCCCATATAGCAGAGTTCATTTTGAGTCAGAAAATCTTACAAGGCCCAAGTTTCATTGCATTAGATGTGCAAAGACTGAAAGAAGATTCTGTGGTTCTTTCTGAAAAGCATCCAGAAGATGAAGCCGATTCTGAGAGAGGTCCCCAGAATAGCTGAGGGTCTGACTGGGTGCCAGCTGCTTCTTCTGTTTGGCATTTCAGTCCCCTTTGTACATCTCTGAACTAAATTGTTGATGATCTTGGAGAACCTCTTTGTAGCAATCACTCTTTAAAAACCTTTGTTATATATCTCTAATCCATTTTTTAGTGAAGGGTACTTTTTAGGGCTGCATACCAAAATTTAGAAGATTCAACATATTTCAAAGCATGGCTTATCCATTTCTGATTTCTTAGTCTTATAGGTTACCAGTATGCATCTACTTATATAAATGTATTTTAAGCTGACAGTATTCAATAATTTTCAGTATGTCAGTAGGATTAAAGGGTTAGTATATTCAGACGTAATTTATTATTCCAGCATGTTAATGTTCCAAAATTTGTTTAATCTCTCCCAATCACTGAACTATTTTCCTTATCTTACTATTATGAATATCAGCTATAAAATTCTTTATGTAAAAAGGATTTCTCCCTCTCATGTTATTTCACTGGTGTATATTCTCAAATATAGAATTCCTGAGACAGAATGTTTTTTTGTTTTGTTGCTTTTATCACATACATGAAAGATTGTTTTCTATAATGGTTGTACTAATTTATAATGTAAATGTTTCCCCACAGCCCCACCAACATTAGCTTTTATAATTTGGACTTAATTTTGCTAATTTAGGAATAAAATACTATCATATATACATATAGGAAATTTAATTGCATTTTTAATGCTGAAAGTTAACATTTATCTGTATATTTTTAACTACGTCTTTCTTTTTGCATGAATGGTGTATTTGTATTCTTTGACTACTTGTCCACTGGAAATTCCCGATCTTTGTTTTTGTTCCTTCACATTTTCTCTGAAGAGAAATGAATGACTCCATTCTCTTGTTTATTGGTTTCTTCCATTCTTGCTCTTCTTAAAGTTTATAGACTCTTAATATTGTGTTGAAAATGAGAACTATTGGATGAATCATCTGCTGCCACTCCTTATCACCTCTTATAATTCTGTTTTCTCATTTATTACTATATATTGGTCTCATGGTTTTCTCTTGGGTTTTTCTCTTCTGTGACTGAAGTTGGCTTTGATATTTGTTTCTTTATGAATAAAACTTTATAAAAATGATTTTTACCTTTCTAATTTGTTATTTTAATTGGCTTTATCAGTATTCTTTATCCTGTATTAAAGATTCAAATATTCTAGGAATTTTGACTGTGATCTATTTTTATGCCTGCTTTGTCCTTCTGTGCCCCTTCTCCCGCTAACTGCATGCTTTATAGATGTATGTTTTCAACTTCTAGACAACTTTGAGAAGTCAATGCAAGATAATATAGCCTAAAAGAATGACTTTGTAATTTAGTTTTCAGTGTGGACAACAGATCAAGGAGTTAAGAGCACAGCATGAGGAAAATATTAAAAAGTTAGCAGACCAGTTTTTGCAGGAACAAAAGGTAAATTTAAAAATACTTAAATCAAAATATGTTCATGTTATAAATCTTGTAATTTAAATATACACTTTTAAAATGAAAATATGTACTTTTGTCATAAAACATTACATTTTTAAGTATTCTAGCCTGCCTAATTGAAAAAATGACTTATAGTGGTTTTATTGCTGAGTGAATTAGACATTTGCAAAAATATAACCTCAACTCTTAAAACTAATTTTGAGCTAAATGTTTTTATCTTTTAAAAAAAATTTTTGCTATTAATATATTTCTCAGATTGTAAAGTGGATACAACTTTACTGACAAATCAATTACTTCTTTTTTTAAAATTTAAGTTTATTTATTTATTTGAGAGAGAGAGAGAAAGCACACCCAAGCAGGAAAGGGGCAGAGAGGGAGGGAGGGAGAATTCCAAGTAGACTCTGTGCTATCAGTACAGAGCCCACCATGGGCTCAGTCCTATGAACCATGAGCTCATGACCTGAGACAAAATCAAGAGTTGGACACTTAACCAGCTGAGCCACCCAGGTGCCTCTGGAGGATAGATTTGAAAATAGTTTGTAGGGGCGCCTGGGTGGCTCAGTCGGTTAAGTGTCCGACTTGGGCTCAGGTCATGATCTCACGGTTCGTGGGTTCGAGCCCCGCGTAGGGCTCTGTACTGACAGCTTGCTCAGAGCCTAGAGCCTGTTTTGGATACTGTATCTCCCTCTCTCTGACCCTCCCCTGCTCACGCTGTCTCTCTCTCTCTCAGAAATAAATAAAACACTAAAAAATTTTTAAAAAAAAAGAAAAAGAAAATAGTTTGTAAACAATGAAGCAGAGTGCAAATGTTTATGGTTAATTTTATCTGCCACACACACTGGAATACCTATACCTGATTGTCAAAACACCTAGTCATCTTTATTGTGACAAACTCTTATAATTTGGCTCTTGCTATTCTAGATTTCCTGTGGATTTTTAAAATACTGCTGTTTTTTATAATGTTGTAATTATTATGCTATAACTATAATAGCATAGTGCTTTAGAGTTGGCAAAACATTTCTATATATATTAAATATTAAGTACAAGGACCTATGTGGCAACACAAGCATGTGTATTTAACTCCTTGCCTCTCCCATTTTTTCACTGAGGCCACTCAACCAATATAAAAAACAAAACTGGCCCACCAATAGAATTGAGTCAGGTCTAAACAGGTACCTGAAGATTCAAGTTGCCAAGGAGATGATAGAGTTAGAAGCATGTTGGAAGGAATACTGACTTGTGTATTGTTCTGCTGTTTCCTGTGTTGGGTGGCCAGTGCACCTAGGAACAAGGTTGCCTCTTTTCCAACCTTGTGCTTCAGCTTCTGGAAAAGCCTGGCAATGTCATTAACCATCTGTCACACTTCAGGCGTCTCCCATGTGCCAACCTCCTGTAGTCCACCATCCTGCTCGATTATAACAGGCCTATAGAGAACCCACCCTGCCCATAGCACCTAACTCACTGCCCAACTGTAGGTCTCCATAGCAATCTACAGTGCTCAGCAAGACTGTCTTCTTGCAGAATCATTCCCTCAGCATAGCCAGAGAGAATTACCTCTGCCTAACATTTTAGACCATTTACTATAATTAGAAACTTTAAAAAGTGTTATTCTTTGATTTCGTATTAGGTATAAAAACTGAACAGAAAATAATATTATATCCCATATATTCAAGTGTTTGGAATTTGGACCCATAGTATATGTTTCAAAAAACGAACTGTTTCAGAACATTTAGCAGTTGTGTTGTTTAATCTTGAAATGAAAACTATTAACTGTTACCAAATCTTTATTTAACAGCAGGAGTCAAACAAGTTTGATTCAAAAGATGGAAACGAGTTGGGTATAAACAATCATGCAGTACCTAAAAACATTCTGAAAGAACCCGAGAATGCTGCAGATAAGAATGAAGAACCCTCAAGCAATCATATTCCACATGGGAAAGGTATTACTATTATTTTGTTTTGTATTAATAGGATATTGACTTTTTCTTCTCATTTTTAAGTGAGCATTTTCAGTCATAAAGAATACTGTTTGATTTTAGTTCAGTTGTGAATAGGTGTTAGTGCTGTTTCACATTTGAATATTTTGATAGAGAAGAAAAAAAGAATAAATTGTTTTAGTGTTACAGCTGTGTCCAAAACAAGATATAAAGATATGCAGTGAATGTAGCCTATTGCTTTAGAAACTGATTATTACATTCCTTCAAATCATTTTCAATATATGTAAGGAAAAATAAAGAATTACATCTTTTGTTCTTGGGCAGAACAAATCAAACGAGGTGGTGATGCAGGAATGCCTGGAATAGAAGAGAATGACCTTGCAAAAGTTGAAGATCTTCCCACTGGTAAGTAAAAGTTATCAGAGTATTTACCCTACTCTCTTTTTGAGTAAAAGTCATAGTCACTTGGGAAAAGTCCTATATCTGTGTTGATATTTCTGTTAATTAACTATCCATTAATTGCCAGGACTTGTTTAGGATACAATGGTTTAAAAATTATTTGCTAAAATGTATAAAGTCCTTGTTTTTGCCTTGATAAGGTTGAACCATATTTGAACATTTTCTTTTTTTTTTTACACAAATAGTTTATTGTCAAGTTGGTTTCCATATAACACACAGTGCTCATCCCCACAAGTGCCCTCTTCCATGCCCCCCTCCCCCTTCTCCCTACCAATCAGTCCTCAGTTCTCAGCATTCAAGAGTCTCTCATGGTTTGCCTCTCTCCCTCTCCCCCACTATTTCCCCCCTTCTTCTCCCCCATGTTCCTCCTAATCTTCCTATAAGTGCAAAAATATGGTATTTGTCCTTCTCTGCCTGACTTATTTTGCTCAGTATAACACCCTCAAGTTCTATCCATGTTGCTACACAAGGCCAGATTTCATTCTTTCTCATTGCCATGTAGTATTTCATCGTGTAGATAAACCACATCTTCTTGATCCATTCGTCNCCTCTAGTTCCTTTAGGTGAGCTGTTAGATTTTGCACTTGTGCTTTTTCTAATTTCTTGAAATAGGCCTGGAGTGCAATGTACTTTCCTCTTAGGACTGCCTTTGCCGCATCCCATAGAGTTTGGATTGTTGTATTTTCATTTTCATTTGTTTTTTCCCCCCAATATTTACTAAGGGAATATAGTTGAGCCTCTTAGAGGTAAATCTCACAGTATTGTCAGTAGCCTCCCTATGTCTGGGTCCCCCGAAAACTTTAACTCTCTGAGTTGTCAACACTTAGCCTTCAGTAAGGTGTCCAAATTGAACATCTATTATAGTTCAGGTTTTCCTACCCTGGCACTTTCTGCTCATGAGTCTCTTTTGTAAACCATGACTCCCTGTATACCTTTCTGCATCTCCATTCTTAGGAATAGTGGTTTGCCCTGACTCCTCTTCTCTCTTGTTCAAAAAGAATTCTTGATTTTTCAACCTGTTTATTAGCTTTTTACTTGTTGTTAGGTTAGATTGGCAACTTCTAAGCTTCTTACATGTGGAACCAGAAACCAGAAGTCCTCTGGATGGCGCCTGGGTGGCTCAGTCAATTGGGCATCCGAGTTTGGCTCAGTTTTGATCTCGTGGTCTATGGGTTTGAGCCCCACTCAGGCTCTTTGCTGATAGAACGAAGCCTGGAGCCTGCTTCAGATTCTCTTGTCTCTTTTCTCCCTGTCCCACTCATGCTTGCACGCTCTCTCTCTCTCTCTCTCTCTCAGAAAAAAAAAATTAAAAAAAAAGTCCTCTGGATTAATTTTTAAACCTCTTTTTAAATTTTTTTAATGTTTTATTTATTTCTGAGAGAGAGACAGCATGAGGGTCAGAGAGAGAGGGGGACACAGAATCTGAAAAAGGCTCCAGGCTCTGAGCTGGCTGTCAGCACAGAGCCTGACATGGGGCTCGAATCCATGAACCGTGAGATCATGACCTGAGCCAAAGTCGGACGCTTAACCGACTGAGCCATCCAGGCATCCCTACTTTTTGAAACTCTTTAAACTGTTGGCGCTATGCTTTGAAGATCATTATTCATAACAGTTGTCCTTAATTATTTAGATAAATATTTTGAGTATAAAGATTGTTGCAATATAGTAACTGGTGAAAAGAAGCTTTGAGTTGTGTAATCAGTCAGATGCATACACAAAGGAAAGCCACATCATATCTTTGTACCTTGAGCTCCTAGCATGGTGCTTTACACATAACAGGGTCCCAGTAAATGTGTATAGTTGAATTACCAGAATATGCATAATGGTAAGGCAATAGTATTTGGAATCAAACTGTCTGAATTCAAGCCCTTGGCTTCCATCTTTTAACAAGTGTGTGACAACTATTTATTTGCTCTTATCCTGATCTATGAAATAGGATAACAACAGTTCCAACCTTAGCATAAATGTGAGATTTAAAGGTAAAGCACTTAGAACAGTGCCTGGCACATAGCCAGTGCTATATAAATCTTAGTTACTATTTACTATTGTTATTATGATGGCTATTGCACATCATTAGAAACATATTTGTTTTCTTGTCATTCATTTTACTGAGTGTTGTCTTTTCTCTGTGATGTAGTTCATGCCAGAATTCTTAATGCCTGTGCAAATTCTGCTGTATATGTGGAGTCCCAGTTTGGTGTATATGTGTAGTCCCTTATGGCTGTAGAGGCAGTAACCCCACAGAAGTAGAGAAACGAATACATCCTTGTCATTTTAAAACAGATTTTTATGTGTTACTGTTTTATGATAGCCAGGCCTGTACTAGAAATTATAGCAGAGCAGTGCTGACTATCTTAAGATGTAGCCCTGAAACAGTCAAGGGAGTATATCGCCTGTGCCTATGATTAGCATGATGTTTCAGCTTCTCAGCTCCCCAAACCATAGAGCTAAACCTCAGTGGGTTTTGTTTGTTTTTAATGTTGATTTGAGCTGGTTACCAAGATCTTACAGGTGTCTTATCATTTAACCTGTACTGTTCTTTACCTGGATGTTTATCTTTATGATATGTAGGCACCTGTGATGTTAGACGGTTACATATTTATATCACTAGTTTTAAACTTTTTTAGATTAAAGAACATTCCAAACATACAAGAAAATAAGATAACATAATAGCCAAGTACCTACTCCCCCCCAGAAGAAAACCACAAAAATAACATAACATTTTGCCACAGTTGTTTCAGATATTTCTGTTACTGATATTATTGTTAAAGAAATAAAACATTATTGATAAGTTGAAGCCTCCCTGTTTACCTATCAGATCCTATTCCTGTTTCTTCTTCCCCAGAGGTAACTACCATGCTGATATTGGTCTGTATCAATTTCCATACATAGTTTTAGACTTTTACTGCATTTGTAAGCATCTATAAAACTATAAAGTATTATTTTGTTTGCTGCCTCAAATTTTAAATAAATGGTATCTTTTTATGTATATTGTTCTATAACTTGTTTTTCCCCCCCTCAATATTATGCTTTTGTGACTTGCTGTGTTATTCCTGTGGCTTTTTAACAGTTAAAATCATTTCATGGTATAACTGTACCATAATTTACACATTCACATATAATACACATTAAGGCCACTTTTAGTTTTTTGTTATTTCAAACAATACCACAGTGGACATTCTTGTTTATGTCTTCTTATGCACATGAGAGTCTCTAGATACTGATATTCAACTAGTACATTGAGCTAAGCAGGTGAGGCTGCTGCTGACTAGAAAATGTGACTAGGGACTTAGCTGTCCCAGGCCCTACTCAGTCACTAAGAGTTGAAGGGATCAATAGCTCAGCACACTGGTAACCCATAAACACTTCTTAGCACAATTGTTGCAAAAGTGTGTACAAGGACATGAAATTAAAGTAACTCTTGCATCGGGGCTCCTGGGTGGCTCAGTCAGTTAAGCATCTGACTTCGGCTTAGGTTATGATCTCACGGTTTGTGGTTTTGAGCCCCACATTAGGTTCTGACAGATTGGAGCCTGGAGCCTGCTTCGAATTCTGTGTTTTTTCCCCTCTGTCTCTGCCCCTCCCCTACTCATGCTCTGTCTCTCTCTCTCTCTCTCCTTCAAAAATAAAGTTAAAAAAATTTTTTAAAGAATTCTTGCATTATAGAATATCTTCAGCTTCATTAATATCAGTTTATACTTCTACCAGTAATATATGACAGTTTCTGTTTATCCACATCCTCACTAACATTTTGGTTTGTTATACTTTAATTTTTTGCCAATCTGACAGTTATGAAATGTTATCTTATTTTAACTTAAATGTGCTATGGTACTAGTGACAGTAAACATCTTTTCATATAGTTATTAGCCATTCTGGTTGCCTTCTTATATGAATTACCTGCTAATCATTTTTGCCCATTTTTCTGTTGGATTTTTGCTATTTTCCTTACTGATCTTTGAGTGTTCTTTAGTAGTATGTAATGCAGATATCTTCGCCATGTCATGAATATCAACAGAGAAAAAAATCTTATTTATTACTTGGAAACTTTTTTCTAGTTTTAAGGTTCAGTTAATCTCATAGTAAAAATTGCCTCTAATGATTTACTTTGGGGAAAATTCTGGCAGATACAAAAATTTTTATGTGCCTGAACAATTAAACGTTCTTTTCTAATTAATAACTTAGAAAGTTATCTCTTTTGGTTTTTTAATATGCATTAGATAGAGGTACTCTATAAGATAATTAATTTTATGGAATAGAGGCTTTTGACCTTCGCTATATATGAAATCACTGAGAAGTCAAAAAAAATTTTTTACATCTGGGTCCCAACCCAGAGATTTTGATGTGTTTGGTCTGAGATGCAGCTTGGGCACTGCATGTGTATGTGTTTCTTAGATGATTGTATTATGTAAATAAGGTTGAAAAGCACTTCTCTTGGAGGCTTTTTCTATATGTGCACTGCCTAATACAATAGCCACTAGTCACATGTATTTATTTATATATCAAATTTAAATAAAACTAAAAAGCCAGTTCCTTGGTCAAACTAGTGACACTTCAAGTGCTTAAGGGTCCCCTGTGGCTAGTGGCTACTGTACTAGACAGTGCAAGTATAGAACATTTTCATCATTACATCAGTGCTGCTCTAGATGAGAGTAATACTGATTATTCTGGGAAAGAAGAATGAAGATGGAGATAAAAAGGTGACTTACTTTTCAACATACAATCTCTTGAACTTTTGGATTTGTGTTTCAAAATTTCACAAGTTTCATAATTTGATAAACTACCTATTCAAAACTAAACAATATTTTAAAAATTAAAGAGAGGTAATTATAGTGATGTTTGAGAGGAGAAAAAAATATTATNACCGCGAGATCATGACCTAAGCGAAAGTCGGACGATTAACCGACTAAGCCACCCAGGCGCCCCAAAAATATTATGTTTTAAAGAAGAAACGTAGTTAGAATTTTTGTTTTTGTTTTGGTTAAGATTCTTTCTCTAATCATTAGAGCTTTTAGAAGAAATATCTAGGGGCGCCTGGGTGGCTTCGTCGGTTAATCGTCCGACTTTCGCTTAGGTCATGATCTCGCGGTTCGTGGGTTCGAGCCCCGCGTCGGGCTCTGTGCGGACTGCCAGCTCAGAGCCTGGAGCCTGTTTCAGTCTGTGACTCCCTCTCTCTCTGACCCTCCCCTGCTCACGCTGTCTCTCTCTCTCTCTCCTAGAAATAAAATAAAAGCATTTTTAAAAAATAGAAGAAATATCTAAATTTGTAAAAATACATTAAAAGTTTTTACCACGAGGGGAGCCCAGGTGGCTTAGTTGGTTAAGCATCCGACTTCAGCTCAGGTCATGATCTCATGGTTCATGAGTTTGAGCCCTGTGACAAGCTCTGTCCTGACAGCCCAGAGCCTGGAGACTGCTTCAGATTCTGTGTCTCCCTCTCTTTCTGCCCTTCCCCACTTGCGCTTGGTCTCTCTCTCTCAAAAATAAATAAATAAACTTAAAAAGAAAGTTTTATCAAATTAAATCACTGTAGACATATTTAAAATAAATTTTTCTCTTACGCATTCTTTAAGACAGGAATTGGCAAACTACAGATTGGTTGCCTGCTTTAATAAGTAGTTTTATTTAAACATTATCTTGTTCATTTGTTTATGTTTTGTCTATGCCTGCTTTTGTGGTAGAACAGCAGAGTTGAGTATGGCCTCCAAGTCTAAAATATCCACTATCTGACCCTTCAAGAACAGGTTTCAAAGAAACAAATTATGTAAAATTGAGCTTTTTTTTTTTTTTTTTTTTTTTTGGTAGAGGAAAAAAACATTATCATAATACCAAATTTTATTACTGGAAATTGTTACTAAAGATATATAAACTTCTAATGGTACATTGGTTTGTAATTGAAAGGCATTTCTTTCAGGGTGCCAGGGTGGCTCAGTCAGTTAAGCATCTGACTCTTGACTTCGGCTCAGATCATGATCTCACAGTTCATGGGTTCCAGCCCTACATCTGGCTCTGCTTTGATGGAGCCTGCTTGGGATTCTCTCTCTCTTCCTCTCCCTCTGCGTCTCCCCCCATCAAAATAAATAAATAAACTTTAAAAAGAAGAAAGACATTTCTTTCATTGTCATATTTTATGAGGCCACAATTAAGAATAAAGGAATCAAAATAGGGTCTTGAATTAGAAAATACCCAGGGAGGATAGGATAGTTAGCTTTCAGTGAGTTTGAGGGTTTAGTTGGTGCAAGTTTCTCTCACTTTTTAAAAACTACACCTCTAAAGTATTGTGTTTTAGTGGTTATTCCAAGGATTGCTATATGCATTCTTTATATATCATGGTCGACTTAGAAATTATCTTGTAGTATTTCATGTAAAATGTTAGAAATTTACAAAAATACAATTCCATTTACCTTGCATCATCCATTATGCTGTTATTGTATATTTTACTTATATATACGTTCCAATATTTTCAGTATTATTTCTGCCTTAAAAAGCCTTTTAAGGGGCAGCTGGGTGGCTCATTTATTTGGTTGAGTGTCTGATTAATTTTTTTTTTTTTACAAATAGTTTATTGTCAAATTAGTTTCCACATAACACCCAGTGCTCATCCCCACAANTATTGTCAAATTAGTTTCCACATAACACTCAGTGCTCATCCCCAAAGTGCCCTCCTCCATGCCCGCCCACCCCCCCCCCCCACATCCATCAGTTCTCAGTTTTTGTCAGCATTCAAGAGTCTCTCATGGTTTGCCTCTCTCCCCTGCCCCCACCATTTCCCCCCTTCTTCTCCCCCTTGGTCCTCTGTTAAGTTCCTCCTAATCCTCCTATACGTGCAAACATATGATATGTGTCCTTCTCTGCCTGACTTATTTCACTCAGCAGAACACCCTCAAGGTCCATCCATGTTGCTACACATGGCCAGATTTCATTGTTTCTCATTGCCGTGGAGTATTCCATGGTATAGATAAACCACAGCTTCTTGATCCATTCGTCCGTTGATGGACACTTAGGCTCTTTCTGTGTTTTGGCTATTGCTGAGAGTGCTGCTATGAACATTGGGGTCCATGTGCTCCTTTGCCTCAGCATTTCTATATCCCTTGGGTAAATTCCTAGCAGTGCTATTGCTGGGTCATAGGGGAGTTCTATTGTTAATTTTTTGAGGAACCTCCACACTGTTTTCCAGAGGGGCTGTACCCGTTTACATTCCCACCAAGAGTGTAAGAGGGTGCCCGTTTCTCCACATCCTCGCCAGCATCTTATGTTCTCTGATTTGCTCATTTTAGCCACTCTCACTGGTGTGAGGTGGTAT
>NW_027530019.1:9348308-9406193 GCF_008692635.1 Crocuta crocuta | reverse complement strand
AAGTTCCTCCTAATCCTCCTATACGTGCAAACATATGATATTTGTCCTTCTCTGCCTGACTTATTTCACTCAGCAGAACACCCTCAAGGTCCATCCATGTTGCTACACATGGCCAGATTTCATTGTTTCTCATTGCCGTGTAGTATTCCATGGTATAGATAAACCACAGCTTCTTGATCCATTCGTCCGTTGATGGACACTTAGGCTCTTTCTGTGTTTTGGCTATTGCTGAGAGTGCTGCTCTGAACATTGGGGTCCATGTGCTCCTTTGCCTCAGCATTTCTGTATCCCTTGGGTAAATTCCTAGCAGTGCTATTGCTGGGTCATAGGGGAGTTCTATTGTTAATTTTTTGAGGAACCTCCACACTGTTTTCCAGAGGGGCTGTACCCGTTTACATTCCCACCAAGAGTGTAAGAGGGTGCCCGTTTCTCCACATCCTCGCCAGCATCTTATGTTCTCTGATTTGCTCATTTTAGCCACTCTGACTGGTGTGAGGTGGTATCTCAGTGTCATTTTGATTTGTATTTCCCTGATGAGTAGGGATGCTGAGCATCGTTTCATGTGTTTGTTGGCCATCTGGATGTCCTCTTTGGAGAAGTGTCTGTTCATATCTTCTGCCCATTTCTTTACTGGGTTGTTTGTTTTTTGGGTGTGGAGTTTGGTGAGTTCCTTATAGATTCTGGATATCAACCCTTTATCTGATATGTTATTTGCAACTATCTTTTCCCATTCCGTTGGTTGCCTATTAGTTTTGTGGGTTGTTTCCTTTGCCGTGCAGGGTTGAGTGTCTGATTCTTGATTTTGGCTCAGATCATCCCACAGTTGTGGGATTGAGCCCCATGTTGGGCTCCATGCTGAGCGTGGAGCCCACTTGTGATTCTCTTTCTCTCTGCCCCTCTTCCCAACTCGTGTATGCTCTCTCTCTCTCTCCCTCTCTCTCTAAAAAGAGAAAAGAAAGGGGGAAAAGCCTTTTAAGAAAATAATATTTTTGAGAGGCAGGGTGCGAGTGGGAGAGGGACAGAGAGAGAGAGGGAGACACAGAATCCAAAGCAGGTTTCAGGCTCTGAGCTGTCAGCACAGAGTCCGAAGCAGGGCTTGAATCCACAAACTGTGAGATCATGATCTGGGCCAGAGTTGGATGCTCAATTGATTGAGCCATGCAGGCACCCCGAGAACATTTTTAATAATCTCTTTAGACATGTACCTTTATTGCTCAGAGAGCTGAGATGGTTCCACAGGCCAATATTTGTCTAAATTTTTTTTTAATGTTTTTTATTTATTTCTAGGAGAGAGAGAGAGAGACAGCGTGAGCAGGGGAGGGTCAGAGAGAGAGGGAGTGACAGACTCTGAAACAGGCTCCAGGCTCTGAGCTGGCAGTCCGCACAGAGCCCGACGCGGGGCTCGAACCCACGAACCGCAAGATCATGACCTAAGCGAAAGTTGGATGCTTAACCGACTAAGCCACCCAGACACCCCTCCACTGGCCAATATTTGAACAATTATAAACATCTTCTATCTGGTCATTTATGCAGAGCAAAGTAACATAAGAATGTTACATCATTGTTTTGTATTTAATACTCATGCTTCAGGATGAATAATATTTTTATGTGCACTTACCAAATAGCATTTCATCACTTCTCAAACCATTACTATAAGTACACATTCTTTAGGTGTCATCTAAGTGTGATCAAACTATGTAATCAAGAGGCTCAAAAAATTGGTTAGAGCCAATAGCTTCACATTTAAATGTTTTTGTTTTTACAACGTGAACCTTGGATTCTTTCTTCATTCTAAGGATCAATACTTCAACAACTCTAAAATACTTCAGTGTCCACTGAACACCTACTATTTGCTAGGCTTGTATCATAACGCATTAGCTAATATTCTCACTTGGTCTCCAAATTGATCATGCAGGGTAAATGGCAACATCCCTGTGTTTCAGATGAAGACTGGGGCTTTGAGAAATTAGTCACTAATCCAAAATCATACAATTGATAAATTACAGAGTAATGATTTGAGTCCTGGTCTGTATGACTCCAAAGCTCATGCTTTTTACTCTGTCTTTGACAATTTTGGCGATGCAACAGAACCACTTTTGGAGCTTTAATAAATATAGATACCTAGGTACCACCCCCGTGTTCAATATATCTGTAATACTGAAGTGTTCTCAGAATTGAGGTCCATTGCTTATTTATGCCATACTACTTTTCCATAGTCATAGTCACTGGATTGTGAAGCTTTTCTGTAAGACAGAAACTGGAAGATTTGAACATTTTAAAGGTTGTAATCCTGTCATTGGAAAAAGGAAATGAGGACAGGTCTTTTTTGGTTCTCAGAGTAGAGACTACAGCTGAGAGCTAATAGAGGAGTGGAGGATTAACCCTAAATGTTGCCTTTTATAAGCATTGCAGCCAATTTTTCCAGAAATGACTACTTTGAATTTTTAAGTCAAGTGAAATGTATGTCTCATCTCTTCTGCCATGAGTTTCAGTTTCCTCATCTGTGAAAGATACATCTCTCTCACATAGATTTGAGGGTGACATGAGATTAGTGTCTGGTTTATACTAAGCACTCAGAAAATGGAAGCTACTATTATAATTAGTATATTATTGCCTCCCTTGGAATTACCAAGTGTAGTCCCAGCCATCAGCTCCCCTACTCTCTAAACAATTATTCCTAACATTTTAACTGTTTTGTTCCTAATATAGACCCTTCTTTCTTCTCTGACTTCACTTCTAACACTTTCCCCTTACTCTTCCTTTGCAGTTCCTCAGATACGCTATGTATGCTCCTTTCTCAGGGTCTTTGTACTTGCTGGTCTTTGCCTGAATGTTCTTCCTTCATGTTTCATTCACTCTGCTCAGATGTCTCTTCCTTGAAAATGCCTCCCCTGACCAAGCTATCTAAAATAGAATCTCCCACCACCCTTCATTACATCTCCTGTTTTATTTTGTACATAGCACTTTTTACTCTGTGATTTATATTATATTTCATACATACTTTTTTGTTTACCTATTATCTACCCAACAGGAATGTAAGCTTAATGGGGCCAATAGCTTGGTCTTTTTTGTTCACTGTTACATCTCCAGCTTTTTAGAACCGTGCATAGCATCTAATAGATATTTAATAAATATTGTTGAGTGATTGAATTTCCATATTGATAACTCTCCTTTTTAAAAAATATAAAACCCAGGACTTTAGTAGTAGGATAAAAGCTTTGTGCTCCAAGTGCCTTTGTATCCTGTGTTTTGTCTTTGTCATAAGTAGGCTTTGTCATTTTATCTTCGGTACTTTTCATAATAAAGGCAATTTTTCTTTGCAGTCTTTTTAGTGTCTGATCCTTCCTCCCACCCACTTCTGTTGTCTTTAAGCTCACATTTATTATTTAGTTTCTCTTAGTTTAAGAAGTGAATATGGCTATCGTCCACTGCTTAGTTCGAGCCCTGCATAGGGCTCTGTGCTCACAGCTCAGAGCCTGTAGCCTACTTTAGATTCTCTCTCTCTGCCCTTCCCCTGCTCGTGCTTTGTCTCTCGGTCTCTCTCAAAACTAAACATTAAAAAAATAAATAAAAATGCTCGACACAAAATTGAAAGTTATATAAGTGTTATAGAGAGGGTTAATTCATTAAATTTGCTATATCCATAAAGAGTGTTTTGTGGATTGTTAAAAAGGGTAATGTGGAGCTGTATTTATTAACATACAAATATATCTATGATTTTTAATGGAAACAGGTTACAAGAAAGCAAGAATAATATCTCATTTTTGTGGAATAAACATTAGATACTTGTATGTGTACAGAAAAAATGTCTGAAGACTTTTCTGTAGAAAATTGGAATGTGAGATTAGCATTCTACCTGTCTCTAGACCCACTAGTAGTTTTCTAGTTCTTCAACGGTTTTGGTACTACTGACTATAGCTATTCATTCTGACCCCTGGGTAAACCTCTATCTTGTCCTGATATAAGTAAATTACCTTTCCCCTTAGTTCAACAGAAACAAGGCTCGAGGTTTATTTTTTTGTTTTTGTTTTTTTGTTTTTTTTGTTTTAAGGAACTTTTCAAGGAAACAAAAAAGGAAAGTAAACAAAAAGTCATTGTAAAAACGTAGAATCTAAAATGTTTACAGAACACACATTTCTTTTTCCTAAGTGTTAAAAGCCTGTTCACCAGCTAGCTTAGCTGATATAGTTTATGGGACCCTAAGATCCCTGTGGCAGCTCTTTACCCAGATCTTTCTGTCCAAACCTGTTACATTGGAAATTTTTATTTGTGTTTTTAAAAATATTTTCATTTATTATTTTTTTAGTTGACATATATGTAACATTAAAATGGAAGTTTTGATTCAGCATTACCACTTGGGAATGTTATAGAAGAAAATGAGATAACAAAGAAAAATATGTATAAAATATTAAATAAAAATCAGATTATAAGGTAGTATGTATGATGAGATCCTACTTTTGTTTAAGGTATACAGTATAATGTACAGCAAAAAAACCCCACAAAACATTAAAGATGGTCTTGAAATGATAACAGTGGTTATAGCAAATTTTAAATTTCTTTGTGCTTTTAGATTTTTCTGAATTTTCTGTAGGAACATGTGTTATTCCTATCAAACTTATAAGGCCTCCATATTACTACTCTGTTTATGCTGTATCAGTTCTAAACTTCTCTGGGTGTTTTACAGAGGCTCTTTTTAATCCTGCATTTTTTTTTTTTTTTTTTTTGGTCACCTATATATATCCTAGCTTTGCCTCTAAATATTCACTTTGTTCTTGAGCATGAAGCATTGTTATATAAAGCTAAGGACATTTATAATTACTTCTTATTTAGTGATGAAGATGCCCTCTTTTGTCTTCTGGTTTGAGTAGTGCTAGAGCCAGCTAGGCTCCAACAGTGATTAACAGATTTGTAGATTGTGACAGACTTCTCTTTCCAAATATCTCTACCAGATGCTTAGTGTCCTCAGAGTCTGTTAGCAAATCAAAACTGTGTTAATTAAACCCAGCAAAGTATTGCTCTTTCAAGATGTTAGCTGATTGTTATTTTAACTGTCTTATGTGCAGAAGTGGGTGTTGGACATTGACTCTAGAAATAAGAATAAGGTAGTGGGAATATAGTGAGATATAGAAAACCTCAACTTTCTGTAAATTTGAGTAGATTGCTTTCTTAAAGTGAATTTTAAATTCCTTGGGGCCTTAAGTTTAGATATCTCTGTAATAATAAATGAAATACACTCATTGAAATAAACTTTCAAGATTATGAAAATAATCCAAGTATGCCAGTTAGAATTGATTAGGCTGTGATATATTAACAAACAGCCCCCTAATTGCAGTGGCTTAGAACAAAAATTTATTTGTTATTCATATTACAGTCTGATGCAGGTGGGATGATGATTTGTAGCTCTCCTCCAAGCAGTGTCTCTTTCTGTTATTTGATATCATCATCTTCACATGTGGCATCCTTCATTGTGGCAGAAAGGGAAGAGATCATATGTGATTTGCACAGATTTTATCATCATACCTGGAAGTGGTATGTTCGGTTTCACCTACATCCTCACACTCAGAACCTAGTCTTATGACTCCCAAGTGTAAAGAAGGCTGATATTCGTCTGTGCCCAGGAAAAATCTGATGAAAGAGGAACATACAGCATTGTCTCTGCCACTCAAGATTTTAGGAGAATAAAATGTGCCACTAACCATATCTTACAGATGGGCTCTGTATTTTTTTTTCTCCTTATCTGTTTCCCTTCTCTCTGGTTTCCTTATTTGCTCTTTGCCTTTCTATCATGTTAAGCCACCCAAGGAAGCAGTGGAGTTAGTGGTACTGAGTGGAACATGATCTTTCCCTGTTGTCTTCATTTCTTAAAGAAAAATAAAGTCCTCACTAGAAGTGTGTACATCTTTATTAGTAAAGCTCTTTGTACAAAACATAAATGTTCCCTCTTCAAAAATTCAACTTGTTCCATCAGTTTGGTTTTTATTTAATATCTGAGCATCTTAGAGTAACACATTCTCATTGCTTCACCTAATCTGTAAATGACAATTTTTATTTATAAATAAATATATACTATGCATAGAAAAAGATCTTACTGTATCTGAGCAGATTCATTTATTTATCCATTCATCAAATCTTAGGTGAGCTTTTATTATGTGCCACATATTCTAGGTGTTGGGGACATAGTGGTGAACAAAATGTAGAGTTCTAACTATTTTATATTCTGGTCAGATTTACTGATCACCAAAACTGGTGATGTGTAATACAATATCAATTGGTAACCATAAATTAATTAGTTAATATTCCAACTATAAAGATTATAAAATTAAAATAAGCATCATAGGATTAGTGCAGTGTAAATAGATTCATGGTGGTTGGTTCTTAGAAATCATAGTATTCCTATAGTATCAATAGGAATAATATGGATCTTTTTTTTTCTTTCAGCTTTAAAGAAACCCTCTATTTCCGTTGCTCAGTATGAAAGTCATCAAGCAATCTCCCATATCCCAACTGGACAACCTTTCTCCCCAAATATGGTTCCAGGTGTGAAGTTTTATTCTTTTTTTTTTAATTTCTTTTTTTTTAATGTTTATTAGAGAGAGAGGAGCGAGCAAGCAAGTGAGAGAACACGTGCACGCGCACAAGCGGGGGAGGTGCAGAGGCAGGCAGAGAATCTGAAGTGGGCTCTGTGCTGACAGCCTCCAGCCCAATGTGGTGAGCCCATCGAACTCACCAACTGTGTAATCATGACTTGAGCCAAAGTTGGACTCTGAGCCACCCAGGTACCCCTGAAGTCTTAATCTTAAAATTCCATTTGAAAACCATTTTGCTGGTCAAGTATTGTTACATAGTGAATAAAACATGTCATTTAGCAGGATGCTGAAGTAACATTCATTCTTCTGGTTAATGTTATATATTTTGCAGTGATTGATCAAAGCTCAGGAAGAAATAATGATTTACAAATGCAGTTTGTTGGGGCACCTAGGTGGTTTAGGCGGTTACGCATCTGACTTTTGATTTTACCTCTGGTCATGATATCTCAGTTTGTGAGATCGAGCCCAGTGTCAGACTCTGCACTGACAGTGTAGAGCCTGCTTGGAATTTGATAGATCCTTCTCTCTCTGCCCCTCTACCCCCTCAATAAATAAATAAGCTTAAAAAAATAAATAAAAATTCACTTTGTCTAAAGCATTATTGGGGTGCCTGGATGGCTCAGTTGGTTAAGTGTCCGACTTCAGCTCAGGTCGTGATCTCACGGTTCGTGGGTTCGAGCCCCATGTTCAACCCTTTGCTGACAGCCAGCTCAGAGCCTGGAGCCTGTTTTGGATTCTGTATCTCCCTCTCACTCTGACCCTCCCCTGTTCACGCTGTCTCTCTCTCTCAGAAATAAATAAAACATTAAAAAAAAATTTTTTTAATAAAGCATTATTAAGAGCAGAAGAATTATTCTGCCACACTGGGCTATATTCTCTTTCATCTTTGCCAGTCCATATGTATTTCCTCTCTTCAAAATGAATTCAAGTTTATCTCACAGAGGCCTTCTATTAACTACTACATCCATCTATATTCAGCTCTATTCCATACTTATGAATGTATGCTTGTTATTTGATTTTATAGAAATGTTTCCCTAAAATGAGAATTGTTGTGATTAAAGTTAATTATAATAAGCATCTAAATGAAACTTTAAAAAAAGTTTTTTTTTAATGTTTATTTACTTTTGTGAGAGAGAGAGAGACAGAGTGCAAGTTGTGGAGGAGCAGAATCCGAAACAGACTCCTGGCTCTGAACTATGAGGACAGAGCCTGATGCAGGGCTCAAACTCACTAACTGTGAGATCATGACCTGAACTGAAGTTGGACACTCAACTGAGCTCCCCAGGCACCCCCTAAATGAAGACTTTTATGAGGGAAAAATGGGACTGAGGAAAAGAAAAGTTATATCCAGAAGTTACCAATAAGAAAGAATCAAGAGTTGCAGATCCTGGGTGGTTCAGTCAGTTAAGCATCTGACTTGATTTCTGCTCAGGTCATGATCTCATGATTCCCAAGTGAGCCCTGCTTTGGGCTCTGTGCTTACAGTGAGAAATCCGCTTGGGATTCTCTCTCTCCCTCTCTCTCTCTGCTCCTCCCACCACTTGCACATGCACTCTCTCAAAATAAACTTAAAAAAAAAAATCAAGAGTTAACATGGGGCACCTGGCTGGCTCAATCAGAAGAGCATGCAACTCTTGATCTCTGTGTCGTAAATTTGGGCCCCATATTGGGTATAGAGATTACTTAAAAATAAATAAACTAAAAAAAAAAGTTAACAGTTGTGAGTCTGAGTCACTGTATAGATGAAAATGACTTAGAGGCTAGAGATTTCTGACAGCAATGTAGAGTTAGAAAAATGTAGAGAAGAAAAAGATACAGGTCTCAATGTCAGTTAAATCTTTGGGTTTCTACTATGTATCATTTTGGCTAATAGGTTTATTTATAATCAGTACTAATGATACTTACCTAAGAATGATTAGTAAACTTCACAAAGCTAAAATCACATTGGCTGTAAGATTTGATTAAAGAAATTATAATAAAGCCAAAAAAAAAAAAAAAGCTACCTGACTACTACTCAATATCAAACAACAGCATGTCTTAGTTTTCTAAGCAGGTCTTGTGAAATACCTCTGCAAAATATGACCTTAATTTGATATTTTTATGCCATAGATTCTCATGGACACCACAATGGAAATCCTGGAACTTCAAAGCACAACCCTTCCAATCCTCTTCAGCGTTTAATTCCAGGCCCGAACTTGGAAAATGTACCCAGAATTCAAGCAGATATACTAAAGCAGGCTACCAAGGATAGAGTCGGTGATTTCCATAAGTTGAAGCAAAGTAAGAATCAGTTGATGAATGTTATGCTGAAAAGATTTCTTTAAATATATTTATAAGGCTCAATTAAGGTCTTCATTATTATAATTTCTAATGACTGTATAGTCAAGTTATAGGCATACAAAGAGAATGTGTGATGGTGGTAAAATTTAAAAGGAAAGAAAGTTTAAATGGATAGAGATATTTTATTATTTTTTTTAAAAGTTTATTTATTTATTTTATGAGAGAGAGTGTGTGTAAGTGCATTCAAGCAGGGGAGGTGCAGAGAGGGGGAGAGAGAGAATCCCAAGCAGGCTCACTCAGTGTTGTCAGCCCAGATCCCAATACAGGGCTTGATCTCACAAACTGCAGAAGTCAAGAGTTGGAGACTCAGGGCACCTGGGTGGCTCAGTTGGTTGTGTTCAACTTCAGCTCAGGTCATGATCTCAAGGCTCCTGAGTTCAGGCCCTGCATCAGGTTCTCTGCTGTAGGTATAGAACCTGCTTCAGATCCTCTGTCCCTCTCTTTCTTTGCCCCTCTTCCGCTCGCTCTCTCTCTCTCTCTCTCTCTCTCTCTCTCTCTCTCGCATACACATGCACACACGCGCTCTCTCTCAAAAATAAAAAGAGAGAGAGGGGCACCCAGGAGCCCCTGGATAGAGATATTTTAAAGAAAACTTTAAAAGCTTCTCATGTTCTCCACTATTAAATAATAAACCTCAGGTGAGTTGATTTTTTTTTAAATGCTATTAGTTCTTATAACTAAAATATTTTTGGAGAAGTGAGAAAAGATATATTTTGTTAGGCTAATGAATGAAAACTTTGATTAGAAGAAGATCAACAGTTTTGAAAAAAGGATTCTGGGAGATATACAGACCTGGGAAGACTACAGTAATAGAGGGCTCAATGCTCCTGTCTTTTGCATTCTCTCCAGTTGCAGTTTGCTTCATTTAGGTATTAGAAGTGAAAGAAATTGAACAAATTCATAATAATGTGTAATAAAAT
Source organism: Crocuta crocuta (assembly GCF_008692635.1). NCBI lineage: Eukaryota > Metazoa > Chordata > Mammalia > Carnivora > Hyaenidae > Crocuta > Crocuta crocuta. The sequence continues at coordinate 9,396,346 of NW_027530019.1, read as the reverse complement.
ATCACTTCTTAATTATTTCAGAGGTATCAAGTTTGATAAGTGGACAATACCTGTTAATCTGTATAACTCTCTAATTGGCAGATTCTTAGGAAGTATAAGATAATTTCTGGTAGTAGAGAGAATTTGGACCAGACAGTGTCTCTTAGGTCAGTTCCCTTAAACTCTATTTTACACTGTTTCAGCTTTACAAAGCTTTTCCCTTTAACTTCTTTTTTGCTGTTGTTGCTGCTGCTGCTGCTGCTGTTGTTGTTTATTTTTATTTTTCCTCAACAATATATTTTGGAGTATATTCCATATCTGTATATAAAAATCTCCTCCAATTAATGAGTGTATCATGTTCCATTATACATGTGTGTAGTATTTTATTGAACTCATCCCCTCTTAGTAGACATGTAACCTCTTTCAGTATTCTCTACTGTGCTGCAATGAAGGATTCATAAAAAGCAAACAAAGGCAAACTGCAGCTTGTAGACATTCTCTCTGTTCAGAAGTGGAAATGTCTACAAGCTGCAGTTTGCTTTTATTTGCTTTCTATGATGGCTTCTATGGCAACAACTGTTCAGAGCAACGTTTTGGCGGTTATTTGTGCACAGGTTGCTCATACAGTGAGGACTGACTGCAGTGTTACAATTTTTAACCTCTTCATAGTATTTTTATTGGTCTTCTTGACAGTTCATATTTCTCCCTCTATATGAAGATATACTTTGCATCCATTTAACTGACTTTCCTTCCTTGATATTTCAAAGTGTATCCATGTGTGTTTACTGAAGTATCATATGAAAAACATTTTTATTAAATAAATGTGGCTGATGTTTTAAATACACTAAAAACAATTTTTCTCAAAATCTTGTTGAGGAATTGGCCTAAAAACTTCTATCTTACCGAAAAGAGGTGTATAGTAAGGACAAAAAAAAATCTTAATTCAATATCTTAATTCACTTAAGACTTTCTCCTAAACTTATAGTTTATCCTATGAAACTTTTTATTGTTGCCATACCTTATTATTTTTTTTTTTTACTGATGTTTAGTTAAAGAATGTGATTGGAAAGTAATTGCCAGGAAATTATTTTTCTCTACAACTTCTTTAAAAGAGTTTGTTGAGTTTTAAACTCTTACTCCAAATTCTTTTCAGTGTATATAATAAGTTGAAATCAATGGGAGTGCTGTTTTGTGATTTACATTGGCATTATCTTTACACACATTTTAACCTATCAAATAGTTACACAGTCGTCATTTTAAATAGGCATATACATATATACACACATATAGACACATGCATATATTCCATTGTGCTTAGGCAATAATAATAGTTCAATTAACTCTACCTTTTTATTGGTTATTTAAATTATTTCACATTTTCTCATGTTGTCATGGCTATAAATATCTTTTTTCAAATTATTTCCTGCTTATACTTTTGTGTTCCTTTATTTTTTAAGTTTATTTATTTATTTTTGAGAGAGAAATATTGTGGTGGAGGAGGGGTAGAAAGACAGGGACCCAGAATCCCAAGTAGACTCTGCCGTGTCAGTGTGGAGCCGGTTGCGGGGCTCACACTCACTAACTGTGAGATCATGACCTGAGCTAAAATCAAGAGTCGGACACTTAACTGACTGACCCACTCGGGTACCCCAAGTGTATTCCTTTAAAAGTAGTTCCCAAACTGAAATTACTAGGTCAAAGTACTTGTCCAGCTTTATAGTTCCTATTACATATTTTCAGATTGTTCTCTAGAACAGTTTCACAATGTTATTGGAAATGTTTAAACTTATTTATAGGTGGCCTGACCACATTGGCTTTTTAACTCTAAGGCATTTAGAATATAATGATTCCTTCAAGAGGTTTTAATAAGCATTTACTTTCTGGTGCCCTCTCCATTTTTATATGAGGAATTTTACTATAATTATTTGTTGGTGTATAATCTGTGCATCCGTTTTACCATTTAGCCTGATAGCTGTGGAGGTTGATCCTATATCTTTGTGTCAAATCTTTATAAATAAATCAGATGTTAACCTTTTATCGGTTACCTTTACTATGGTTTTACTTTCTCATTCCCTTTTCTGATATGAGACTTTATTATATTTAATAATCATGCAAAAATTTTTAATTAAAAATAATTTTTAAATTGCGGAAAAACACACATACTGTTCACCAAAGTGTACAATTCATTGGCATTTAGTACATTGATAATGCTGGGTGATCATCACAACTATCTAGTTCCAGAACATTTTCATCACCCTAAAAGAAAATCCTGTATCTATTAAGTAGTCACCCGCTGTTCTCTCCTACCCACAGTCCCTGGCAAAGACTAATCTGCTTTCTGACTCTATGGATTCATCTATTCTGTTACTTTCATATAAATGGAATCATACAACATGTGACATTTTGTGTCTGGCTACTTTTACTTAGCATGATGTTTTCAGCGTTCAATCTACTGAAGCATATATCAATACTTTATTTTTTATGGCTAAATAATATTCAGTTGTATGACTACATTTTGCTTATCTATTCATCTGTTGGTGGACATTTGAATTATTTCTACTTTTTGGCTATTATGAATAGTGCTGTATAAACATTCTTTTACAAATTTTTGTTGACCACCTATTTTTTATTCTTTCAAGTATATATCTAGATGTGTAATCACTGGGTCATATGATAATTCTGTGTTTAGCTTTATTAAGGAACTGCCAAACTATTTTCCACAGTGGCTCTACCATTTTACAGCCCTACCTGCAATGCACAGTTCCAATTTCTCCATGTTCTTGCCAACACTTAATACTTCATGGTTTTTTGTTTTGTTTTGTTTTGTTTTTCACTGTTGCCATCCTAGTAAGTGTAAAGTCATAACTCATTGTGATTATCTTTCTTTTTTTTTTCTTAAGATTTTATTTTTAGGGGCACCTGGGTGGCTCAGTCAGTTAAGCATTTGACTTTTGACTTCAGCTCGGGTCATGATCTCATGGTTCATGAGTTTGAGCCCCACAGTTGAGCTCTGTGCTACAGCACAGAGCTTGCTTGGGATTCTTTCTCTCCCTCTCTCTCTACCTCTTCCCACTCGCTCTCTCTTAAAATAAATAAATAAACTTAAATAAATTTTAAGTAATCCCTACATCCAAAGTGGGTCTTGAACTTAAAACCCTGAGATCAAGAGTCCCGTGCTCTGCTGAGTCAGCCAGGCACCCCTCATTGTGATTTTCATTTGTGTTTCCCTAATAACTAATGGCATTGAACATCTTTTCATGTATTCATTGGCCATTTGTATATCCTCTTTGGAGAAATGTCTGTTCAAGCCCTTTACCCATTTTTAAATTGGGTTGTTTGTCTTTGTTGTTGAGTTTTAAGCATTCTTTTATATATTTTGGTTATTAGACCATCATCAGATATATGATTTGCAATTATTTTTGCCCATTCATTGGGTTGTCTTTTCACTCTTTGATAGTGTCCTTTGATATACAAAGTTTTTAATTTTGATGAAGCCAAATTTATCTCTTCTTTTGGTGTTTATGCTTTTGGTGTCATATCTAAGAAACCTTTGCCAAATCAAAGATTATGAAGATTTACCCTTATATTTTCCTCTAGAAGGTTTATAGTTTTGCCTCTCATATATATAGGTTTTGATCTATTTTTATATGAGTTTTAATAAGTTTATTTATTTTGAGAGAGTATGTGAATGCATGGGGGAGGAGCAGAAAATAGAGACAGAGAAGCAGACTCTGCACTGGCAGTGCAGACTGGCCAGTGCAGAGTCTAATGTGGGACTTGATCTTATGAACCATGAGATCATGATCTGAGCCAAAATCAACAGTCAGATGCTTAAGTGACTAAACCACTCAGGCACTGCATCTAATTTTTATATATAATATGAAGTAAGGATCCAACTTCATTCTTCTATATACAGGTATTTAGTTGTCCCATACTATTTGCTGAAGAGACTCTTCTTTTTCCATTGAACAGTCTTAGCATACTTGTTGAAAATCAACTGTATGGGTTTATTCTAGACCTTCAATTCTATTCCCGGATGCCACTACCACACTGTTTTGATTACTGTAACTTTGTGATAAGTTTTGAAATCAGGAAGTATGAGTCCTCCAACTTTGTTCTTCTTTGTATAATAATTCTGACTATTTGGGATCTCGTATAATTCTGTGTGAATCTTGGGATCTGCTTGTCTATTCTATTAAAAAGGCAATTGGGATTTTTTCCCGCATTATGTAAGCACTACATAGGCCCTGTGTAGGGCTTGAACTCATGACCCTGAAATCAAGACTCATATGTTCTCTGGACTGAGCCAGTTAGGTGCCCCAAGGCTTCTGAGATTTAACTTTTAATTTTTTTAAAGTTTTATTTATTTAGGTAATCACTATACCTCATGTGAGTCTAGAACTCATGACCCCTAGACCAAGTTGCATGCTCCTCCAACTGAGCCAGCCAGGCACCCCAATTGGATTTCAGTTGCATTGAATCTGTAGATTACTTTGGGAAATATTGTCATCTGAACAATATTAAGTCTTCTAGTCCATGAAAATGGGATATCTTTCCATTTATTTAGAGTGTCTTCAATTTCTTTCAGCAATGCTTTATAGTTTTCAGTGTACAAGTCATGTGCCTCCTTGGTTAAATTTATTCCTAAGCATTTTATTCTTTTCGATGTTATTGTAAATTTAATTGTCTTCTTAATTTCTTTACAGATTGTTCATTGCTAGTATATGACCAATTTTTTTCTTGGCTTTTGAGGTTTTAATTTTTTATGCAGATTTCTAAAAATATGTAATATTTGGGTCTCTTACCTTAAAAATTTAGAATGTTGGATTTTAGTTTCATTATTCTAGAAATAACAGCTATGTATCAGTGTTTTTATATGCCTTATATAAAATATACCTATGTCTTATACATTAGCATATATAAACATATATATATATACACATACATACAAAGACAATATTTTGAATATCATTCAGAATTTCTGTGCCTGTTTTACATCAACTGCATTTTGTTTTCTTTTTACATTTTGACCTCCTTTCCCCATTTCTCCCACCCCTATCTCCCCTTCTGGCAATGACCAGTCTTCCCACTGTGTCTATGAACTTGGGTTTTTTCTTTTTCAAAGACTCCACATACCTAACAGAAAGTATAGGGTATTTGCCTTTCTTTGTCTGGCTTATTTCACAGACAATGTACAATGCCCTCAAGATCCATCCATATTGTTGCAGATGGCAAGATTTCCGTGTTTTTTGATGACTGAATAATATTCCATTGGGTATATATACCAAAACTTCTTTTTTTTTAAAAAAAAAATGTTTATTTATTTTTGAGAGAGTATGTGAATGTGCATGAGGGGAAGGGGCAGAGAGAGAGGGAGACAGAGGATCTGAAGTGGGCTCTGCGCTGACAGCAGAGAGCCCAATGGGGGGCTTGAACTCATGAACCATGTGATCATGACCTGAGTCAAAATCGGAGGCTTAACTCACTAAGCCACCCAGGTGCCCCCTTCTTTATCTATTCATGGACACTTAGGTTGTTTCCATTTCTTGAGTATTATAAATAATGCTATAGTGAACATGGCGTTGCATATATCTTCTTGAGTTCATGTTTTCATTTTCCTTATAAATACCCAATGTGGAATTGCTGGATCATTCTAGTTTTAATTTTTTGAGGAACCTCCATACTGTTTTTTCGTGGTAGCTGTACCAATTTACATTTCTACCAATAGTACACAAATGCTCCCCTTTCTCCACATTTCTCCAATTATGGCTGATTTTTATTGATCTTGTATCCTGAAACTTATCTAAATTTGATGCATAAGAGGTTTTTATTTGTATATATATTCAGGTATATCCATTTTGACTCTTATGAGAACCTTCGTTTCTTTTCATCATTTGTTCTTTATCTAGGCATAAATGTACTATTTAATTTTCATTTATTTTCCCCCCTAACTGATTATTTGACCTCTTTGGAATTTTCAGTGATCCAAATTAATTTTTCTCTATCCTGATAACCATCTGTACCAGAACTCTTATTGTTTGTTTTTCTTTTGTGGTATGGTATTTACTTCTGATTTATCACATACACATATTAAATTATTGCACTATTTTCACCCTGTCTCCAGAATTTCTATTTTTTTCCAATTTTTGTCCTTATCACTAGCATATAGTAACCAGTCTGCTATGTGTGGGCTTTTCCCACATGCCCAAGCAGTTATCAGACACCAGCTGGGTGTCCTACAATTCAACTATATTCTGACACTATTTTACCAGGAGAGAGCCTCAGGTTTCACAGATTGAGGGCACAGTCCTACAAGATTGTTCTTCTCTCCTCCATTTCAGAGACCAATTGAAAGTCCTGGTTGTTGTCTGTGCTTCTGACCAACTGATGGTAGATCTGAGGTTCCAACATCCCCTTACTTGAGTTCAGTTAATTTGCTAGAGTGGCTCACAGAACTGTGAGAAACTTTTTATTTCCTAGATTACCAGTTGATTATAAAAGGGTATAACTTTGGAACAGCAAGACAGAAGAGATGCATTGGAAGGTATGGGGAGACAGTGTGCAGTCTCCATGCCCTCTCCAAGTGCACCACTCTCCCCAATCTCCACACGTTCACCAACCTGGAAGCTCTGATCCTGGTCATTTTGGGTTTTTTTGGAAGGCTTCATTATGTAGGCATGATTGATGAAATCATTGTCATTGGTGATTGAATTAACTTCCAGTCCTTCTCCCCTCCTGGGAGGTCACATGGTTGTCTTGGCAACCAGTTTCCAACCTGAAGCCGATTCAAATAGTAACCTCATTAACATAACAAAGACACATTTGTGGCTCTCCTCCCTTAGGAAATTCCAAGTGTTTTTAAGAGGTCTCCGCCAGAAAAGGGATGGAGACCAAATATATATTTCTTAACATAAATCACAGTATCACATATGGGTTTGAAAACTGCTTTATAATAATTTGAACCTAAAAACTTTAAAAACCTATTTTTTTTCTCTGTTCTTCCAGAAGAGTTTCGTCATTAGTTTACCAAGTTCTGTAAGTAGTCCTCAGAAACCTTAGTGTATATTGAATTATATCTACATACTAAATTGGGTAGTATTATATTATTTACTATCTTTAGTCTTTACATCTAAGACTCCATTTATTCATGCTTCATTGTAGTCATCTGCTTTTCTTTGGATAAATATCTGGCTTCCCAAGTTAAATAGATGTCTCAGTATTTAACTGTTTTTTCTTATTATTTAAAAATGGGACTGGTTTTCACTGTATTTTCAAGTTGTACATCACCATTATGTAGATTATAATTTACTTTTTGATATTTCTTATTTATTGTACCTATAAATTGCTTATTCATATGTCTAATAAATTCTTTTATAAGGATTTTGGAAGATATATTATCATGTTAACTGTGAAAGTGGTTTTATTAAATATTTATTTTTCAGAGAGTAAACACTAATTAGTCATAAGGGGAAATTATTTTTAAAATGTAGTTTTGCCTTATAATTTTCTTTTTTTGCCTTATAACTTTTTTCTTTGGTTTTATCCTTCTCAATATCATATTGGCTTAAAATTTTCAAAATATTAGAAGAATTATTGGAAATAAACTTCTAAGATACAAGGAACCAATAGAGATAATTTAATGCCCTGCTGCTCAAAGTATAGGTCAGTCGACCAGCAACATCCATATTACCTGTGATTGTTTCAGGCCCTTAGACCTTATTTATATTTACATTAAAGTTTGAGATTCTTTTCTAATGTGATTCCCTCATTTCACAGAAAATAAAAATTAGGTCCAGAGAGTTTAATTTGCTCAAGTTAAATAGTGGAATAACCAGGACTACTACCTAGATCCCTTTTCTTCAGGTTCACTACTGTATCACACCACCTCTTCTATACTTTTGATGTTTTGGAATAATTCTTTAATATTTCTTTTCTTGTTCGATTTCTAGTAAATTCCTAATCATACTTTAAAACCATACTCTGCTGTCACCTATTTGGTAAAAGCCTTCTTCATATCTTTACCAGTCTGGACCGTATCAATCACTCCTTTTCATTCTACTTCAATCATTGAACATACTTTCATTAGTGTATATTCCACATTATTCTGTAAGTAACTATTGTAGGGGAAGAAAAGTTTTCCTTGACCTTCTTAGGGTCTCTGACTGGGTCTGAAAATTAAACTGACAAAGACAGATTAACAGGAGGAAAGCATGGAAGTGTATTTAATGTAAATTTTAATGACACAGTACCCTTCAGAAGAAAATGAAGACTTGAGAAATGGTTAAACATGAGTGTTTTTTGGTTAGGTCTGATGAAAAGTTGAAAGTTGTGGAAAGATATGGTAGGACAAATGTATGAGGTAAGTATAGTAAGCTCTGGGAAATGTAGCAAGGCCTATTTGTTCAGATTCTTCTTGGTGTTGTTCTGTCTTGGCTGTAAAGATGTGCCTTTCCTCCAGGTATAAGGAGAGGTTATATCTTCCAAATGAGTGTTTTATGACTTGCTTCAGGGGAAGGTCAGAAGGTCCTTCCTTCACATGCCATGTCTCAGATTCCTTCTGCTTGAAATATTTAATGGGCCAAAGTGCTGTAATTGGAGGTAGCATGTCCTGAACCGTGTCACCCCCCCACTCTATCTGAAATTTCTCCAAAAATTTCAAATTCCATAAAGTAAGTTGGTAGATTGTGCCATAACACATTGAATCAGTCTCTGTCCTGAGCATTTCTAGGGAAACAAGGCAGAAGGCAGTCAATTAAGTTTTCCTAAAATGTTGAACTTGAAGCATCTTCAGATGGAGTAAAGACAGGCACTGGAAATATGACAGATTTTTCTGGTTTACACTTTGAATGTCTCTGGTGATAATCATCAGGTGATCTGGTAAACTTTCTGAGTGGCTCACGCAAGAATAGGAACAAAGTTTGTCCATACATGAGCTGTTGTGGTGATTTCTCTTAAGTTTATGTCAAATTGTCCTGGTTCAGTTTGCAGGGCTTTGGGGAAAGAACAGTTTCAGGTTTTAGTAATTCAAAGTCAAAGGTGGGAGAAAAATTGGAAACTTTAATTTGAAGAGTTATAGCTAGATACTGGAGGAAACTAGAAGGATTCAAAATGCAGTCTAGGTAACAAGTAAGTAATAAAATCTTAAAGACAATGACTAGGACTAGAATTTAATACCTATAAAGGTGTGCTGTAGTTCTCTACTGAAGCATCGTTTTTCTCACTATAGTCACCCCCATTTCTATCAAAGATAAATACTAATTTGTTTGCAAAATAAGGCTTGTCTCATTAAACTTGGTCCTAAGTGCAGCAAGAATAGTGATTGCTCCTATAGGTCTTTTGAGTTTGTTTGCTGGAACTTTTCATAAAGAATCTCAGATTCTAGTTTTAAAAGCCTCTGAAGGCTAGGAAGCCAAGCCAGCGACTCACCTTCAGACTTTGGGCATAATACCTCTTAGACCTACTTGAATTCCTCTCTTCTCCAAGTTCCCAAGATATCCTGAGGTTCCTGAGCCTGCCAGGAACTGAACTTTGTGATTCATTTATGAGCTGGGAACCCTGTCAAGAACCAGGTATAGGCTGGTTTTTCCAAGGGGATGCTTTATAAATATTGACTCCATATAGTCACTTAGAATTGTAAAGCTCTCTGGTCATACTGGATTTTTTTTTTAAGTTTATTTATTTTAAGGGGGTGCAGGCAGAGGTAGAGAAGAGAGAATCCCAAGCAGGCTCTGTACTTCAGTGCAAAGTCTGACACAGGGTTCTGATCTCATGAACTGTGAAATCATGATCTCAGCCGAATCCGACAGTCGGACACTTAACCTAATAAGCCACCCAGGTGCCCCTGGTCATATTGGATTCTATGTATCATTTTCAAGTATGATATTCAGTCAAATCCTTGGTAATATAACCAAAGTTTCCAGATGTGTCCTAATAGCAAGAGAACACATTCTTACTGAACTTTCCCAAATAACTGTATTGCATGAAAATAAGATTTACTCATTATTTCTGAATTCTGCAGAGATCAGTTAGGGAGAAAAAGAAATTGTTTCATCTTTATTCACAAAGGTATATTTTTTTAATCAAATTGCTTTAAGTTATAGTTTAAGAGAAAAGAGAAAGAAGTTTCCTTAAATCTGGAAAACAAAATGTTAAAGAACCAGCAATGTTGGATACTGTGGCCTAAATCCCGTAACTGTTCATTTACCTGCCTTCTGTATTAAAATGGTAACTTTATGATGGCAGGAACTGTGTTTTACTCTTTTTTATTCTCTGAAGCTTCCATGTACATAGTAAGCATTTGTTAAATGTTGTTAAACTTATTGCACCAGTTTTGGAATTTTTTACTTCTGTAAATAGTCACACAATCAAAATGATAACTTGGTCATAAATTATATCAATATATAATTATGAGAATTTTCTTATTTTTAATTTCTTTATTCTAAAATTCTTAGTCCTAAAACTTTTATAGTCACTCTTTTTAAATTATTATTTATCAATTGTTTAAATTTTTGTATCTTTCAAAAACCCAACTACCAATTTTGCCACTTTTTAATATCTAATCTGTCTTATACTTATTTTATTCTTTGCTACTCATGACTTGCCACTTTTTTTAAGTTTTTAGGTTTTAAAGTTTAATATTTTAGTTTTAGATACTTAAATCTTCACATTTCTTTTTCCTAGTAATATATTCATTTAAACAAACTTTTGTTGAATGCCTGTTAGACAAAATATTATGCATTTATAGTTATCATTTTTCCTAACTAAATATGGGATGAACAGTCTTAGATTTTATACAGTGATCACCACAAATTTTTTGACAATTTTAAATTTAGTGTTTTTGTTTTTTAGGTTAACATACTAATTTTTATTGATATATTTTTATAAATTTAATTTTGTATTGCCACCTCATGCAAAAATGGCTAAATAATTTCTGGCATGTTTCATTATATTTGGATGATCTCTTTGGGTTGTTTTAATTTAAAATGTAGAATGTAAGCTATATTGTGACACAAAATATAGTTTCAGGGTTATTTCAAAGTGTCCTGGAGGCATACTTCATGGAGGGAGTCACAGATCCTCCAAAGTAGTTGAAACTGAAAATTCATGGAAGGTCCACCTGTTTGCCAATAGGTAAGATATACCTTGTGTATTTAGATACCTTGAATAGAGAAAACAGTTCATTTCAAATACCAGCCTCATGCTGAAAGTCACAAAGACAGTGACTCCAAACAGTAGGTAGGCAGTGACCAAGCTGCTTCTCATATGGGTTTTTTCTGTATAGCGTGCTTCAGGGTAAGTAGCAGCAGGAGTTCATTTGGTTTTGTTGTTGTTGTTGTTGTTGTTTTAATCTTTATTTTTGAGAGAGAGCATGAGTAGGGGAGGGACAGAGAGGGAGGGAGACGGAGAATCCTAGGCAGGCTCAGCACCGTCAGCACAGAACCTGATATGGGGCATGAACACATGAACTGCAAGATCATGACCTGAGCCAAAATCAAGAGTTCCACATTTAACCAACTGAGCCCCCCCGAACACCCCAGGATTTATGTTTTTTTTTTTTAACCAAGGTTAATAATTCTCCTGAACAACACTGGAGAGACAAGCTAAAGTATCAGAGAATATATGATTTTTCTATATATACATGGACTTTTAAAGTAATTTTCAATTCAACCTCCTATCCAGATGGCTTCAACATTTAACAATTAACATGGTCACCTTTACATATGCACTCTGCTCACACATATAATGATAGACAAAATATATATAAAAAGAGAATTGAAAAGTTACTGATAATCTCAAAACAATGTTAACATTTCTGTGGTCAAGAAACAAAACAAAATACTAGATGAAAGGAATTGAATGATTGGACCTATGATGCTCAGGTCTGAAATGTAGGTTTCTGGGAATTTGGCTCTTAAGAGCAACAAGAATAAAGTGGGAGCCAGGCTTATTGCTTGAATCCAGGCCTCTTATTCAAAGCCAGGACCTGGTTATCGCCCCATCTCCTTGGCAGAGGAAGCAGAAAATAAAGCTATGACAGGCTGCTATCAAGGACTACAGTGTTTAGCAACCTGAAGGCTTAGGAAGACAGGAGCTTACAGATGCAGCCTTGTGACCATACTGCATGGTTATACCACACTACTATTGGTTTTATACTGAATTAATGCTACCCCTGTAGCATCATGGAATAGAATCTCTGAAATGTGATTATAAACTTAATTGTAGACTGGGGAACTGAGTGAAAGCATCTTTAAAATTATCAGAGGGGTCCCTGGGGGGCTCAGTTGGTTGAGTATCCCACTCCTGTTTTTTGGCTCAAGTCACGATCAAGCCCACGTCTAGCTCCACACTGAGTGCTGAACATATAGCCTGCTTGGGATTCTCTCTCTGGCCCTTCCCTGCTTGCGTGTGCATGCACACACGCTCTTTCTCTCTCCCTCTCTCAAAATAGATAAACATTAAAAAATAAAACTTAATAAATAAATTTACTAGATAATATGGGTTGATACAGAGAGGGAAAAAGAGAAAAATAAATACCCCACATACACTGAAAATCAATCAGCAAACCAAAACTCCAAAATATATGAAAAATATTAATGCTAAGGGACAGAGCCGCCATACCAACAACTGAAATGTGAAAACAATTTTATCTAGCAGTCTGTTAAGAACTAAACATGTTTAAGGATTCTCAAAGAGATAAATAAGAAATAACTAACTTTAAAAAAGATTAAGGAGGGGCACCTGGGTGGCTTAGTCGGTTAANGACCCTCCCCTGCTCATGCTGTCTCTCTCTCTCTCCCCTAGAAATTAAAAAAAAAAAAAAAAGATTAAGGAACATGGAAAGACAAAGCAAAAATAGATAAATATTAAAACCAATTATACGTTTTAGAAATGAAAACGTCACTGAAATAAAAATCAGTCTATGAGATACTAGACCATGAACATAATTGACTAAAATAAATGATTTGGTAGCTTGTACTGAGATATTTACCAAGAATGTAGCAGAGAATGACAAAAAGATATAGAGAAAAATATATATCATATGTATATATGACGTAGATGTTAAGACAGGAGATATATATGTGTCTGATAAGAGTTTTGGGTAAAGAATGGAGGAAATGGTAGGCAATCAATACTTGAAAAGAATTTTGAAGAGTTTGAAGAACTCAGAATTTTCTGCAGTTGAATAAAGACATGCATGAGTTCTCAGATCAAATGTGCCTGCTGAGCGTCAACTGGGATAAAAAAGAAAATCTTTCCTTTTAGGCATTGTAGGAAAACTTCAGAGTATCCAAAAATAAAGGAAAAAATCTTTCATTGTTACCAGAAAATACAGATTATCTCTAAGGAATGACAGTTATACTGACAGATTCTTCATTAGCCAATCAAATGACAAAAAATAATGGAATATCTTCAGTCTGATGAGTGGAAAATAACTACTAACATAGTATGTTATACTAGCTAATGAGGACAATGAGGATAAAATGAAGACATATTCAGTTACACAAGACTGAGTTTACCTCTTAAAGACACACCAATGAAAGAAGAGTAAAGGTTATTCTTTAGTTAAAAAAAAAAATTGAAGAGAGATAGTAATAACTACAAGAATGGGAATTCAAATTGATCAAAGCAACTGATAAATTTAATTATTGACTTTAAACTATTTTTGTGTTATGAGAGCAAACTCAGCAAATAATAAAACAGAAAGTGTTCAAGGGTAAAGTGAAAAGGTCCATGTCCTGCTCAGAAAGAGGATAGAAATGCTGATTATTTTGTTATTTTGTTTACAAAATGTATAAATTATATATGTTTAAAAATTAAGGGTTGGAGTACCTGGTTGGCTCAGTCAGTAGGACATGGCGATTTTTGATATCAGCATTATAAGTTCAAGCCCCATGTTGGACATGGAGCCTACTTCAAAAATAACTAAATAAAAAATAAAAACTTAAAAAAATTTAAGGGTAATGACTAAAAGAATAGAGATACAATGTGCCACTTTCATCTAACAGTGGGTAGAAGAAGAAAAGGAGATAATTTAGAAAGAAAGGAAGAAGAAAATTTACAATCTAAACAGTAAAATCAAAGGATACGGTCAAATATTACTAAGTCTGAGTGGCTTAGTTGGTTAACCATTCAACTCTTGATTTCAGCTCAGGTCATGCATTATCTTATGGTTTGTGTGTTTGAGCCCCATACAGGGCTCTACACTGGCAGTGTGGATCCTGCTTGGGACTCACTCTCTCTTACTCTCTGTTCCTCCCCTGCTTGCACACTCTCTCTCTCAAAATAAAAAAATAAGCTTTTAAAAAAATTATAAAAATCATGATAAATGTAAACAGATTAGAGTTATCTGTTAAAAGAGATCATAAAAGAATATAAAACAATCTAACCATAAAGGGTTTGCAACTAAATCTTAAACATATACACATAGAAAATGTGAAAATAAAAGGACTATAAAAGATATTTCTCCCTTGGTATATACTCCAAAGAAAAACAGATAACTTGAACAGATATTTGTGCACTTATATTCATTAACAGCATTATTCACAATAACCAAAATGTGAAGCAACCCAAGTATTCACTGCTGAATGAATGGATAAACAAAATGTGATGTATAGGTGTAATGGGATATTACTCAGCCTGAAAAAGTAAGGAACTTCTGATACATGCTACAATATGGATGAACCTTGAAGATATTATGCTCAGTGAAATAAGCCAGTCACAAAAGAACAAATACTATTATGATTCCATTTATATGAAGTACTTAGAGTAGTCAAATTAATAGAAACAGGAGTGGTAGTTGCCAAGGCCTGGATGGAGGAGGGGATATTATTGTTTAATCAATATGGAGTTTCATTTGGGGAAGATGAAAAAAGTTCTGGGTATGGATGGTAGTGATGGTTGCACATCCATGTTATTATATATTTAATGCCATTGAACTGTACACTTAAAAATGGTTGAGATGATAAGTTAAAAAAATTTTTTTAATGTTTTATTTATTTCTGAGAGAGAGAGAGAGAGACAGCGTGAGCCGGGGAGAGTCAGAGAAAGAGGGAGACACAGAATCTGGAGCGGGCTCCAGGCTCTGAGCTAGCTGTCAGCACAGAGCCCGACGCGGGGTGAGATCATGACCTGAGCTGAAGTCGGACGCTTAATCCACTGAGCCACCCAGGTGCCCCGAGATGATAAGTTTTATAAAATGTATATTTTACCTTAATTTAAAAAAAGATATTCCTTAGTGAACTAAAGAAAGCTAATGTAAAGTATTAATAAATGACAAAATAGACTGGAAGGAAAAAAAAAAAGAAGGTTGTTTCATAATAACAAGAGAAACAACCTACTAAAAAGAAATAATCTAAAAACATAACCAGAAAATAGACAAAAAGCTGATGCAATTTCAAGGAGTAGTTGACTTATTACATAATTAATGTGAAAGATTTAAATATACTTCTATCAAAACTTAAAAGTCATCAAAAAATAGAATTTTGAAGAAAAATTAAGTTTATTCAACTATATATAAATGTATACAGATCCTTATACTTAATAAAGAGAGCTTTTGAAAGTATATATGGAACAACTATAGAAATTGGCTATATAATAGGTCACAGAGTCTTGATAAAATTTAGGCTATTTATATTATGAATAGTATCTTAAAACCCCTTTATTATAAACTTAAAAATGTTGGTCATCAATAACTTTTGTTTGAGGGAGGTATTTGTAATTGGTATTTCAAAATTCATAGAACTGAACAATAATATAAATACTGCACATATCAAGATATGAGGAATACATTTGAAGTAATATTTATAGATAAATTTATGGCCTTGAAATCAGTAAGGAACAAAACCCCTAAAAATTAAATGAGTTTAATTCAAAATTGTATTTTTTAAATCTTTATTGCAAGTAGGCTCCATGCCCAACATGGGGCTTGAACTCACAACCCTGAGGTCAAGAGTTGCCAGGTGCCCCACACCCCAAATAGTATTAATGGTAGTGGTCGACATAGTCATACTATTACTACTACTAATGATGATGATACTAATAATAGCTAACATTGGAATGGTTAGTATGTGCCAGTTTTTATATGTGTAAATGTACAACAAATCGGTGTGTAGATATTATTTCCATTTTACAGACTGGAAACAGACACAAAAAAGTTTCATAACACTTTCAAGATTACTTAGCTACTAAAGAGCAGAATCAGGGTTAGAACTCAAACAATATGGATTCAGAGAAAGGAGAAGAAAGAAAAGAGGAAAAAATAGACAAGAGCAATCATAAATGAAATGGAAAACAAAGAATAATTAGGAGCAAAAAAAATCCTAGATAAACATCTAGCAATACTACTGAAAAATAGAAAAAATTAAATAATATTCAGAACAACAGAAAATATACTTAAAGCCACAAGAAAATGTTATGTAAAGCTTTGACAGGGGCACTTGGGTGGCTCAGTCATTGAGTGTCCAATTTCAGCTCAGGTCATGAGGGCCCAGTTTGTAGGTTTGAGCCCTTCATCCGGCTCTGTGCTGACAGCTCAGAGCCCAGAGCCTGCTTCAGATTCTGTATCTCCCTCTGTCTCTACTTCTCTCAAAAATATAAAACATTAAAAGATTTTTTTAAATAAAAATAAAACTTTGACAATAAATTTGAAACTTAGATCAAATGGATAATATCTTGGAAAATTACTTAACCAAAATTGGCTCAAGAAGATTTGAAAACCTAAAGAAACCAATAACCATTAAGTAAATTGAATAGGTAATCAAGTCTAACCACACCTCAAAAGAGACACTAATATAAGTAATAAGAGAGTTTAGCTAGATTACTAAATTTGGGATCACTACAGGGTGCCTGGGTGGCTCAGTCATTTAAACGTCTGACGTTGACTCAGTCACGATCTCGCGGTGTGTGAGTTTGAGCCCCGTGTTAGCCTCTGAGCTGTCAGCACAGCTTTGGAGCCTGCCTCTAATTCCGTGTCTCCCTCTCTGTCTACCCCTTCCCTGCTCGTACTCTGTCTCTCAAAAATGAATAAACATTTAAAAATTTTTTAAAATAAATTTGTCACTGTATGAAATCAGTAATGGGGGCGCCTGGGTGGCTCCATTGGTTAAGCGCCCAACTTCAGCTANCTCTCTCTCTCTCTCTCTCAGAAATAAATAAAACATTAAAAAAAAGAAATCAGTAATGAAATCAACAAAACTAAAAATTGGTTCTTTGAAAAGAAAGTGAAAATAAGACCTCTAGCAGAGATCAGGACAGAAGAAGATGGCACAAATCAATATTAGAATTAAAAAATATCAATATTAGAGAATATTTAATGAGGTATTATGCATTACCGAGAAAACATTTGAAAATGTAGAAGAAATGGGTAGTATCCTAGAACACTTATATACAAAACTGACACAAGAAGATATGGAAAATCTGGATAGTTCCATGTTTATTTAAGATATTGAATCTGGAGGTGGCTAGATGACTGAGTCATTTGAGCATCTGACTCTTGATTTCAGCTCAGGTCATGATCCCATGGTTGTGAGATTGAGCCCCACATCAGGCTCTGCACTGAGCATGGATCCTGCTTAAGATTCTCTCTCTCTCCCTCTGTCCCTTTCCCCCACTCAGGCACATGCTTTCTCTCAAATAAAAAAAAATTTTTTTAAGGTATTGAATCTGTAATTTAAATCTTTTCCTTAATGAAATTTTCATGCCCAAATGTTTTTTCCAGTGGATTCTTCCAACCATTTAAAGGAAAAAGTACAACTGATCTAAAATGAGTTTTTGCAGAGAATTGAAAATGAGGAAATACTTTCTCAACTCATTTTATGAAGCCAGCATAAGTTGGATAGCAAAACGAAGTATATTATGTAAAAGGAAAATTACAAGATAATCCTTCCCAACATAGTACATCTAAAAATACTGAATAAAATATTAGCATATCAGATCCAGAGATAAAAATGACATACATGATGACCATGTTGGGTTTATTCTTTTTTTTTTTTTTAATGTTTTATTTATTTCTGAGAGAGAGAGAGACAGTGTGAGCAGGAAAGGGTCAGAGAGAGAGGGAGACATAGAATCTGAAGCAGGCTCCAGGCTCTGAGCTAGCTGTCAGCATAGAGCTCGACACAGGGCTCAAACCCATTAACTGTGAGATCATGACCTGAACTGAAGTTGGACGCGTAATCAACTAAGCCACCCAGGCACCCTGGGTTTATTCTTGAAATGCAAGCTTATTTAATATTTGAAAACCAATCTATGTAATTTGCCATATTAACAAAATATATGAAACAAATCAAGTAGATGCATCTCAATAGGTACAAAGAAGGCGTTTGAGGAAACTCAGCATGTGTTCATGATAAATAAAAAACTCTGAGCAAACTAGTACTAGAAGGTAAATTTCCTTAATCTGATAAAGAGTATTTACAAAAATCCTATAATAGGCATCACTTAATGGTGAAGTATCAAAAATTTTTCCTTTGAAATCATGAAAACTAAGATAACCACTATTATCACTTCCACCAACTTTTCACTTTAAGTCCTAGTCAATGATATAAAGTGCAAAAAAGAAAATAAACAGTATAGAGATTGAAAAGAAGAAATAAAACTAATAAGTTGATATTATTTGCAGGCATAATTTTGAATGTGGAAAATCCAAAGCAATCTCCAAACTATTCAATAATAAGTTTTTTTGTTTTTTTTTTAAATTTTAGACACAGAGCAAGTAGGGGAGAAGAGCAGAGGGAGAGAGAGAGTGAGAGAGAGAGAATCCCAAGCAGGCTCCGTGCCTAGCACAGAGCTGGACATGGGGCTCAATCCCACAACCCTGGGATCATGATTTGAGCTGAAGAGTTGGACACCCAACCAACTGAGCCACCTAGATGCCCCAGTAAATATGTATTAAATAAGTATTTAGCAAACTAATTAGAAGGCTAATATATAAAATTTATTGTATATGTCAGCAATAAACATATAAAGTGATATTTTTAGAAAGAAACCTTTTTTAAAAAAGATTTTATTTTTTTATTTTTAAAAAAATTTTTTTAATGTTTTTTTATTTATTTCTAAGAGAGAGACAGCGTGAGCAGGGAAGGGTCAGAGAGAGAGGGCGTGACAGACTCTGAAACAGGCTCCAGGCTCTGAGCTGGCAGTCAGCACAGAGCCCGATGCGGGGCTTGAACCCACGAACCGCGAGATCATGACCTAAGCAAAAGTCGGACGCTTAACCGACTAAGCCACCCAGGCGCCCCTTAAAAAAGATCTTAGTGGCACCTGTGTGGCTCAGGTATTAAGCATCCCACTCTTGACTTTCACTCAGTTCACCATCTCACAGTTCATGGGATTGAGCCTCAAGTTGGGCTCTATGCTGACATCACTGATTATGCTTGGGATTCTCTCTCTATGTCTCTCTCCCCCTCCTCTGCTCATGCTCTCTCTCTCTCAAAATAAATAAAAATATTTTTTTAAAGATTTTAAGTAATCTCTGCACCCAATGTATGGCCCAATCTCACAACCCTGAGAGTAAGTCACAAGCTCCACCAATTGAGCCAGCCAGTTTCCCCAAGAAATTATTTTTAATAGCATAAAATATATCAGATTCATGGGGCGCCTGGGTGGCTTAGTCGGTTGAGCGTCCGACTTTCGCTTAGGTCATGATCTCGCGGTTTGTGGGTTCGAGCCCCGCGTCGGGCTCTGTGCTCACTGCCAGCTCAGAGCCTGGAGCCTGTTTCAGTCTGTGTCTCCCTCTCTCTCTGACCCTCCCCTGCTCACGCTGTCTCTCTCTCTCCTGGAAATAAATAAAACATTAAAAAATATATATATATCAGATTCTTGAAAAATATCAACAAAATATTCACAAGAACTTCTATAAGCTACAAAATATTATTGACAGAGGGATGCCTGGGTGGCTCAGTCAGTTAAGCGTCTGACATCAGCTCAGGTCATGATCTCTCATTTTGTGGATTTGAGCCCCATGTCTGGCTCTGTGCTGACAGCTCAGAGCCTGGAGCCTGTTTTGGATTCTGTGTCTCCCTCTCTCTCTGCCCTGCCCCGCTTGTACTCTGTCTCTCTCTCAAAAATAAATAAACATTAAAAAAATATTTAAAAAATATTATTGACAGAAATTAGATAATATATAAGTAAACCCATGTTGACAGACTATAAGGCTCAAAGTGTTTCTTTTTCTTTTAATTTTTAATGTTCTTTTTATTTCTGAGAGAGAGAGACAGCGTGAGCAGGGGAGGGTCAGAGAGAGCGGGAGACACAGAATCCAAAACAGGCTCCAGGCTCTGAGCTAGCTGTTAGCACAGAACCCAACACAAGGCTCAAACCCACAAACTGTGAGATCATGGCCTGAGCTGAAGTTGGACGCTTAACCGACTGAGCCACCCAGGCATCCCTGTAAGGCTCAAAGTTTTAAATGTCTTTATTTTTGAGAGAAAGTGAGAGCGGGAGAGGAGTGGAGAGAGAGAGGGGGACCAGAGGATCTGAAGCTGGCTCCATGCTGACAGCAGAGAGCCTGACATGGGACATGAACTCACTAATCACTAACTGAGAGATCATGACCTGAGCTGAAGTCAGATGCTCAACTGACTGAGCCACCCAGGTGCACCAGAAGGCTCAGCATTTTAAAGATGTCCATTCTTTGATTGATCTAGAATTTCAATGTTATCCTATTCATTATCCCGGCAGCATTTTTTTTTTCTTTTTGATGAAAATTGGTATAGTGATTCTGAAATGTGTATGGTAATGTAAAAGACTAAGAATAGCCAAGACAATCTATAAGAACAAAGCTTAGTGACTTCTATCAGATATCAAGATTTACTATAAAACTATTATTGGGGCACCTGGGTGGCTCAGTCAGTTAAGCGTCTGTGTGACTTGAGGTCAGGTCATGATCTCATGGTTCGTGGGTTCAAGCCCTGCATCAGGCTCTGTGCTGACAGCTAGCTCAGAGCCTGGAGCCTGTTTCAGAGCCTGTGCCTCCCTCTCTCTCTGACCCTAGCCTGCTCACACTGTCTCTCTCTCAGAAATAAACAAAACATTAAAAAAATTTTTTTAATAAATAAAAAAATAAAACTATTATTAATAAGGTAATTAAGACAATATGCTATTGGCACAAGAATAGACAGATGGATCAATGAAACAGAATGGAGAATGCAGAAACTAACCACACATATATGGTCACTTGATTTATGACAAAATTGATAATGCAATGCAGTGGGGGAAAGGATAGTCTTCAGTAAATAGTTGGCTCAGTTTGAAAGCCAAATGGAGGGGCGCCTGGGTGGCTTAGTCGGTTAAGCGTCTGACTTTCACTTAGGTCATGATCTCGCGGTTCGTGGGTTCGAGCCCCACGTTGGGCTCTGTGCTGACTGCCAGCTCAGAGCCTGGAGCCTGTTTCAGAGTCTGTATCTCCCTCTCTCTGCTCACGCTGTCTCTGTCTCTCTCTCTCTTTCTCTCTCTCTCTCTCTCTCCCTCCTAGAAATAAATAAAAATATTTAAAAAAAAAAAAGAAAGAAAGCCAAATGGAAAAATATTAACTTTGGATCTCCTAATTTACTCAATACACAGATTTAAATTCAAGATAGATTGCAGATTTGGGGCACCTGGGTGGCTCAGTCAGTTAAGTGTCCAATTTCAGCTCAGATCATGATCTCATGTTTCCTGAGTTTGAGCCCCATCTTGGGCTCTCTGCTGTCATCAAAGAGCTTGCTTCAGATCCTCTGTCCCCCATCTCTTTGCCCCTCCTCTGCTCACACTTTCTCATTCTCTCTCTCAAGAATAAATAATATTTTAAAAAAAGATAAATAGATTTAAATTTTAAAGCTAATAAAACCTGTAGAAGAAAACAAAAAAATATATTTATGACATGGAGTAGGCAAATTTTTCTTAGTCCTCCCCTCACTGCAAAAAGCTAACCATGAATTTTAAAAAATGATAAATTGAACTTTGTTAAAATTGAGAATCTTATTAATCAAAAGGTCAATTGTAAGAGTGAGAAGATGCACATACCCTACAACTTAGCACCTAATATGTACCTACAAACACTTTCAGTCCTGTAGAAGAGTATTCAATATTAGGCTGAAAATCGGAAACAAATGTTCATCAGTATGAGAATAGGTATGTACCATACACATATAGTAGAATTATATATGGGAGTTCAAATGAATGAACAAAGGCACATTTATCAAGATGGATAAATCTCAAAAGCATAATGTGGAGAGAATAAAGCAAGTTGCAAACTAGATACATTATGCTATGTTGGAAGTCCCAAGATCACCCTCAGTTTTGATGATTCACGAGAAGGGCTCACAGGACATGGAAGAATTGTTAATACAGAGAGTTGTGGTTTAGTACAGTGAAAGGACAGAGATTAGAATCAGCAAATGGAAAAGGCTCATGGGGCAAGATCCAGGAGAAAGCAGATTCAGGCTTCCACGTGTCCCCTCCCAGTGGAGTTTCATGGAGATATCCTTAATCCTCCTGACAAAGTTGTGTGACACTTATGTGTGAAGTGTTTTCAACCTTGGAGGCTCACTTGATCTTTGGGGTCCTGGGCTTTTTTGGGGGGAATCAGTCATGTCATGCCTACCTGTCATGCAGTGCTTGCATGACTGAGCTCAATTATTCCACCACCACCCCACCTAGCAAAAACAAATATACACCATAAAGCTTTTTGTTAGGATAACTTGATTTAATCATGCTGGTATAACATGGCCCAAGAAACACACATATGAGGCAGAACATTCCATAGGCTCAGAAGTTATCTTTCAGCTTCCAGCCAAGCACCAGTCCTTCATGAAGACAAACCTTTCTTTGAAATATGCAGGGTTTCAACAAACCAAGCATGCCCAGTTAACTCTTTCCTGCCCAGGTGCCATATATTTAGAGGCCTGTGATTAATACTATTTATTAATGAATACAGAAAGTTTCATGGGGATATTTAACACCCCATTTAAGATAGAGGTTATCTTTGAGGTAAGAGGCACATGTTAGAGAGAGGTACTAGGAAACTTTAATTGTATATGTAATGTTTTCTTTATTAAAAGCTCGAAAACAAATATGATAAAAATGTTAAAATTTGACAAAGCTCTGAATGATGGAAACATGGATGTTATATTCTCCACACTTCTCTGTATATTTGAAAATATTTAATAATAAAAAGTAGAGGACCCCTGGGTGGCTCAGTTTGGCGTCCAGCTCTTGATTTTGGCTCAGGTCACAATCTCATAGTTCATGAGATTGAGTCCTGTATTGAGCTCTGCGCTAACAGCTTAGAGCCTGCTTGGGATTCCCTCTCCCTCTCTTCCTCTCCCCTGTTCACACACACACTCACTTTCTTTCTCAACATAAATAAGCACTTAAAAAAAAAAGAATTCATTAAGAAAAAGAAAATTTAAAACAAAATAAAACAGAAAATTTTTTTGTAGGGGCGCCTGGCTGGCTTAGTCAAATGAACCTGGGACTCTTGATTTCAGAGTCATGAGTTCAAGCCCCATGTTGGGTGTAGAGCTTACTTTAAAAAAAAATAAAATTTTAAAACAAAAATTTTTGTGAAATATTGGAAGAAATAGTTTGCTCTGTTCTTCAATATGTTACAATATTGTTTTGAGATGACTTTTTTTTTCATGATGTGGATCAGAAAGGTAATCAAGTTTGACATACAAGAATTTGTTAATCAAGGGGTGCTTGGTTGGCTCACTCAGTTGAGGGTCCAACTCTTGATTTTAGCTCAGGTTATGATCTCGCAGTTTGTGGGTTCAAGCCCTGCTTTGGAATCCTCTCTGTTCCTTTCTCTCTGGCCCTTCTCTGCTCTTGTGCACACATATGCTCTCTCCCTCTCTCTCTCAAAAATAAATAAATAAAACTTAAAAGAATTTGGTTAATCCATTACATAATAGTTTTGTTTATTCTATTAAAGAATATTTGAATACTGAAATTGAAATGGAGTGTTTAACTAATGTTCATAAGATTAATGTACTTGTCATAAATATGTGACATGTGCTTGGTATTACTTACTCAAAAATTAGCTAATTACTTCCCACTTCATGTCCCTTTATTTTTATGCTCATTTTAAGAGTAGTCCAGTATGTTTGGTGGACGATAAAAGCAAGAGGTAAAGGAGAACAGTATTTGACCCTGATGCAAATCAAATTGCGTGCTTCCCTTCTCTTCTCCTCCTTTCCCCTCATATTATTAATCTTAAGGATAAAAAATAACAAAAATGTAGCCTGTGAATCATGTGAAGAAGGGGAAAGAGCAATTGGACTTCTTGGCATTGGGAATGGGAGTGAGGGAGTGGTGGTGGTGATTGTTCAGATGCTGTTAGCCATAATTTCTAGCTACCATGTTTCTTTCATTTCCCTGGTTTCTCTTTACCTTCCATAAATCCAGTCAATTAGCAGATTCCTTCCTGTGCCTACTACTTACTACATGCAGGTCCTATACACTGAAATGCAAAATAAGTATGATCTTTTTGCCCCATAATGTTCTTCCTAAAGAAGTCAAAGTAAGCAGTTCAAATGCCAGTAAGCAGTCTTCCCTATATATTGCTTTGTGGGAAAAGCTTGCAGTAAAGTAACATTTTTGTCAAAATTTGCACACCTCACCCTTCCAGCATTCACAACTCTTAACTCATGTCTCAACAGATTATAAGTTATCACATGTCATGGACCCTCAGGGATACTTGAAATAGTCAACATTGTAGGTGTTAAATTGAGTGATGCAAGAGTCATTTGAATGTGTTGATTTTCAAATGACCGGTACAAAGTGGATACTACCAGTAGATGAAGGCTAGAAAAAGAGGCTCCCTCCTTTAGAGTAAAATTTCCTATTGATTCATTTTGTTTGTAATAGTGACAATATATGAAAAGAATGACTAGAAAAAAATAAACCTGTTTTTCATACAATAGTTGAGAAGTTGAAACCTGTAAGTGAACCTGGAGCTAATAAAGCAAAAAAGTGACTTATCTTGGTTTGATTTCCAGTACAGGATTAAAGCATACAGTCTAATTCTCTTGACTGAAATGCCTTTTTGTGGCTGAGAAATATTGCAGTTATTTGTCATCATCCTTTCATTTTCTACTGGTTTTGGAAGTTTGCAGCCTGATGTTTAGGGTGTTCTACAGAATACCTATCATTCTGTATGAAGTTCTATTATATTGTTTAAAGTGAGCTGAAAAGTATATCAATAATCTCTTATGATTTGGTTTTCCAATGTGATACCACCCAAAGACTGTCAATAGCTAGAGTGTATGTTGTTCTCATGTTTAGATTGTTAGGGTGAAGCTAGTATCTTGTTACTGATAAGCTATAAGTTAATCATTTTCAAGCAGCCACCAGGATGAAAATGATATTCAAGTACACAGTTGAGTTTTGTAAAAATATAACGAATTTGGGGGATCCAAACTAAATAATTACCATATTACTCACCTAGCTGAGCACAGTTTTAGCATTGTGGTTACTGGGAGTGAGAAATGAATTAAAAATCTTTAATTGGAAAAATGCTTCAGTGATAAAGTAGAATATTTCATTCTTGTTGAAACATCACAGTTTTACACCATCATGTGATAACTTTACCCTCATTACTTCCTTTTTCCCTTCTCAAACATAGTCATGACCTAAGATCACTCCTTTGACTTAGAGCTATTTTCTTTAAGTATTTATTTTCTAATAGAAATTATCTTCTCATAGTTTAATATATCATCTTTATATTTATGAGTCTTAAATCTATACATCTAGCCCTCACTTTGTACCTAGAGTCTAGTTCCGTATTTCTGTGTGTCTATAAAATATTTTCATTGGGATATCTTACTATAATCCTTAGTTCAGTATACCTAAAGCATTTGCTTTCCCATACCTTCTCAATTATTCCATTTTGGATACAAGTATCTTTATTTTTAGTTTCCAGGCTAGGATTATAGAGTCATTCTTTGAGTGCTTCCATTCCATTGTGCCATGTATTCAATTTGTCATTCTTAAATGTGTTTGATTCACTTGTTCCTAACATTTCCTCATAGCTTTTTACCCGAATAGACACTGGAAATGCTGTTGTACATAAGCCATTCCTGTTCTCGGAGAATTTAAAAGAAATCATGACAACTGCCTATTGCCTCCTACACAAAGTTCAGACTTCCTCTATCATATAGAAACCAACAGTAGCAATAGTCTCCATGTTAAGATGTCACTTTCTAGATCATTGTGGTATAGCACACATAACATCACTTTCTAATTACTTGTTTACGTATTTGTCTTCCTTCCTACAATGAGTTACCAGAGATGGAGATGGTAAGTTTAGTTCTGTGTCACAGTGACTAGCACAATGCCTTTTTAAAACAGCAGTTTCACATTGCATAAAGATGATTTAACATCTCCAGGTTAAATTTTTCCATAGTAAATATTGCATATTAAGAAAAAATACAGATTTCTCTAAATCTCCCTTTTTCCTTATATTGGCATCATTAATTTTATAGTTGGAAAAAGAAATTATAAAAGCCACCAAAATGTTTTGTTTTGTATTACTATCATTGGGAGACATGGTGTCTTTCTCACATATAGCTTATTATTCCTCTTCGTTTTTCTGTTTTAATTCTTTTATATCTATTTCTTTTCTCTAACTCTATTTTATCAACTTTTCCATTTATTTATTTATTGTACATACCCAACCTTATTCTAGAATAAATTTAAGATGACTTTATGCTCTTTTATTGGCCCCAGTTACTTAAGTCTGTTGTAAACAGCCCCTGTCTTGGAAAGCCTATATAAGTGTGATTTGTTCTTTAACTGTTTTCCCGATTGACTCCTTAATCCGGCAATTAGAATTATATTGGCCTGATAATGTGGTGAGCTGTTTGTAGAATTGACCAATACCTCCTTAATTCTTTCCATTTATAGTTAGCATTTCTTTCCAAGCAAAGATGTTGTTAACTTTTTTTCCTGAATGTCTCATTGCAGTTTAATTCTCAAAAACATAATTCAAAAAATTTTGGACTTATCATAGAAAGTTTTTATAATTTTTTAAAGTCTTAAGTTCTTTAATCATCAGTAAGCTATTATTTATATTTTAGGGATTGGAATAAAATTTACTATTATGCTTCTTAAATTTAATGTCAAAGTAGACTTTGACTTGTGTTTCTGAGTCAGATCTTAGTGTGCCTAACATTTTCATTTTCAATTTTAGTTGAAATAACTTTCTACAGTGGGTGTTATGTCTTTTGCTCTTTTGGTTTCTTACTGTTATGAATGTGTGCAATATAACAGCCTTGTATAGGTCAACTTTCTTAAGCTTCCTTTACCATTGGCTTTTAAAAGTCCTGTTTAGGAAATGGGAAAGAATAAATCAGAATTATTTAGGATGTTTTTTCAAAGCACATACCACTAAGGAGTTCTGATAGTTTATTCTTTACACCATCTCTCTTTGGAAATTCACAGTGAAAGTCAGTCACTATCACTGAAGGAACTTGAGATAGCCCTCAGCTGTGTTAATTTGTCTTAGCATCCAAAAAGAAACTAGCCTACAAAATACTTGTATTTTTACAAAAAAATGATCAAAATTATTTATGGAAAATGGTATTTTATAAAGCAAATAAATGCCTACAAATTTCAAATACGTATTGTATCTAGTAATAAAATCATTTATTGTTCACCTAAAGTGGTAAATTAGACAAATACTTATTTTGGAGAAGTCATTGGTTATTAAGAAAACAGTCCTGAAAATGGTGCCCTTTTCTTTAAGAAAATATTCAAACCTTAAATAGCAAGTACTAAAATACACACCAAAGGGAAATTCTTTTTTAAAAAAGTTATTTTCAGTCTTCATTCTTATTTTTTATCTTGGATAACCTTCACAAAAATGTATCTTTTTTATAACCAGTGCCCAAAATGTTCCCAGGGTTCACTTGTCTACTTTCTGGAGGCATCCAGTGTAGGTCCCTTCTTTTTTTCTCTCTTTACTCTTGAATTAATCCTCTACCTACTTCACAGGCCGATTCTTTGATGAGAATGAATCCCCTGTTGATCCGCAGCATGGCTCTAAACTGGCGGATTATAATGGGGATGATGGTAACGTAGGTGAGTACGAGGCAGACAAGCAGGCTGAGCTGGCTTACAATGAGGAAGAAGATGGTGATGGTGGAGAGGAAGACGTCCAAGGTGAGCGTGGGCCTGGCCTCCATGCTGTGACCGTGAAACCCACCTCTAAATTTTTTGGTTGAATTTGTGTAGAATTTTCCCTACTTATTAGTAGAATTACAATCTTAATACAAAGAGATTCTGTGTAGTTTTTCAATTTTATTTTGATAACAATTTTATGATAGTCATATTTGTAGATCTTATTCTAAGTATTTTCACTTTAGTTATCTTACATGTATTATTGATATAGTTGTAATTTGAAACTCAAAAATAATCAGAGATTTTAGATTTAAAATGTCTTAAATGTCTCTAGACTTTACGTATGGCAAATACTCCCAGAAAATAGTTATTTTCCAATTTCTTATCTGAAAACATTTTGTTATTCGAGGTACAGATACTGACTAGACAGCCTTTTTGTTATAAAGGAAGACCCAGAGGGAATGGTCTCCATGCTGAAGATATGTCACTACTGACTGAATATAGGAAGGCTGTTTTTGAACTTTTTCTGAGAGACTGAAAATTTATATTTAACAGTTTGCAAAGATTTATCTGTTTTATGTTTAATACACAGATTCAACATATTTTCCTTGTTAATTATGAAACTTCTGAGCTTTTAACTTACTAAAAGTTCAGAATCTACCTGTGTGCATGCAGCCCTACCCATGCATGCATATTAGAATATGTTGCACTATTATGAGTTTTTAGGCCTGTTTTCTGCCTGTTTATATCATTTAGTAGTATTTGTGGAATTTTTTCTCTTTTCTGTAAAAGTTGATTATGAACATAATGTGTGATGTATTTCGTTTTATAATATGATGCATGAAATATTTTCCAATGTAAACTGTCTCAATTTCTTAACTCTGTTAAAGTAGTCACATTTTATTTATGTTCATGATGAGTTGTTTTGATAAAACTCAAAAGAAAATACAGTTATTCTCGGATACTTCCACAGTTAGTAGAGAAAGGAAAACTTAGAGACTCTGACTTCCATGTGGGTTTGTTTCAATAGTACATTCTAGTTTTGGAAGAATGGTTGTTGGGAATAGAAAGAGATAATAATAATTCTAGGAGTTATATAAGGATATCTTTATGAGAACTTCTCAAACACTGTTGGGGCTATAAAGTAAATTATATCCACTTTTTCTATAATCTCATCCATTTTTCATAAATTTTACCATTTTTTCTCATTGTTTTGTGTTTGTTTGAATTGTATTTATTTGCAATTATTTATAACATTGTTGCAAGGTTTTTTCATGCATGTATATCATATCACCAATTAGATTACCAAGCTCTGGAGGGCAGGAATTTTCATTAATTGTGCCTTATATTTTGTTTGTGTCCTTTTCTGCCTTCATATTCACCCCACCCTCTACCCCACATAGTACTTAGCATATATAGGGCCCTGGGTCAATGTTGTTAACTGATAATTTTATGCTTTCTCATTGAGTTTTAGAACTGTGACTATAATAATATTACACTTTAAACATTCTCTAGTTTGGGGCGCGTGGGTGGTTCAGTCAGTTAAGCATCCGACTTCGGCTCAGGTCATGATCTCGTGGTTCGTGGGTTCAAGCCCCGCATCAGGTTCTGTGCTGGCAGCTCAGAGCCTGGAGCCTGTTTCAGATTCTGTCTGCCTCTCTCTCTGCCCCTTCCCTGCTCATGCTCTGTCTCTCTCTGTCTCAAAAATAAATAAACTATTAAAAAAATTAAAAATTCTCTAGTTTTTTTCGTAAGAGTTTCTATCATGTTATTGGATAGTTTTGACAATTTTATTGGAGCAAATAATTTCAACTATAACTGAAAGGTATTTCTTATGCTTTTGGCTATTTTAAAGTTAATAAGTTTTATCACAAAATTTCAGATATTTTGTATGACTTTTATCCATGATAGATAAATTTATCTTCCGTACCTCCTCTCTCCTTCTCTCTCTCTCTCTTTCACTCTTCTTTCTCTCCCACCCCCAGTTCTCATTGCCACTTTTCACTTTAGGTCCCTAGTATCCTTCTGCTACTCTGCCCTTCCTTTGACAAGGAAATAAATACATCAGTTCTAAGGAATATAAGTAAATGACCTAAAATGATACCTTCAGTGAAGTAGGGAGGGGATTGTTAAATTGGGTTTCCTCATTTGCAACTCAATTTTACTTGAGCTGGGAGTTGCCACTTAACTTTTTTTTAATTCCATTTTGGGGTTCACTAGATGATAGCAGTAGAAGGACAGGATAGCTACCAAGGGGACTCCTGTATGACAAGGAACAAAGCTACAAGAACATCATCTGCATCTAGTGAAGAGAGAGAAGTTTGGGTGAACTGACTAAAAAAGAGTAATTGGAGAACCAAATAATTTAAAACATGTTTTCAGGGATTCTTTAGGAATGGTATTATCTGTCCAGAAAATGGAAACGGGTAGGGGTGCCTAGGTGGCTCAGTTGGTTAAGCATCTGACTTCAGCTCAGGTCATGATCTCACGGTTCTTGGGTTCAAGTCCCGCGTCGGGCTATGTGCTGACAGCTAGCTCAAAGCCTGAAACCTGCTTCAGATTCTGTGTCTCCCTCTGTCTCTGACCCTCCCCTGCTCGCTCTCTCTCTCTCTCTCTCTCTCAGAAATAAATAAAACATTAAAAAAATTTTTTAAAGAAAAAAAACAAAGTGGAAAGGGGGAATTATGGTTGTTCCCTAGTTTATCAACCATTTGGATTCTAAATATTATTAAGTTAGAATATTTAGAATTTAAGAACATTTCTTCATAGTTTCAATGTAGAAATTAATGGTTGGGTTCCCCGGCCAGTTTGCACTTGTAGCCAAAGCAGACAGTAGAATAGAGTAGGGGAAAAAAACATTAGGTTAGGAGACCAGCTGTTGAGTATTGCTTTTTAAGTCACTTAAACTCCCTGGGCCACAGTGTCTTCATCTGTAGTATGAGTGTTAAACTACAATAGATAGTCCTTCTCAGTTCTAAAATTCTGTGGTCATATTCACAGTGGAATCATTATGTACAACACAGGTATTATGGGAAAATGTGTTTCAGATTTGAGCATGCCTGAAACACATCTTCCCCCAAAACCAGGAAAGAAAATGGAGTCTTTACTGTCATTAAGACTCTACAGCCAGAGATAACAAAAATTGAAATATGCTGGTAACATTGGTTGCTATACTTATGGTGAACATAGCACAATGTATAGATTTGTGGAATCACTATGTTGTGTACCTGAAAGTAATATGACATTGTGTCAACTTCAATTAAAATTGAAACATGTACTTCAGAAATACTGTTAGAGGCTCTTCTCTGGTCTTCCTAATATTAGGAAGAGGTTTATTTTCATTTTTGTTTTTGTTTTCTTCCTCAATCTGTTGGGTTCCTAGGATTAGAGATTCCACTTGCAGTGCTGAGGTTCTGGATTCAGCTAAGGACAATGGAGATTTGGGCAGCAACTCTGCCAATAGATAAATCCCAGCTTTATCTCTGCTGCCTGCTCATATATATGGATTATTTGGGACAGTACTACCTGTGGAGTGTTTTCTTGTAG
Organism: Crocuta crocuta; assembly: GCF_008692635.1. Lineage (NCBI taxonomy): Eukaryota > Metazoa > Chordata > Mammalia > Carnivora > Hyaenidae > Crocuta > Crocuta crocuta. Next base: position 9,364,723 of record NW_027530019.1, on the reverse strand, counting down.
AGTTAAGTGAAGCCTGTTTTCCCTGTGTTTACAATCCTGGGGTTTTTTAAAAAATGTTTTATTTATTTTCAAGGGAGAGAGATCGTGAGTGGGAGAAGGGCAGAGAAAGAGAGAGAGAGAGAGAGAGAGAGAGAGAGAGAGAGAGAGAGAGAATCAGGAGGTGGCTCCAGGCTGTGAGCTGTCAGCACAGAACCTGATACGGGGCTTAAACCCACGAACTGTGAGATCATGACCTGAGCTGAAGTTGGACACTGAACCAACTAAGCCACCCAGGTGCCCTAGTTCTGGTTTATTTTGACTTTTAATTCGTGGTTTCCTGAAGCATACAAAAAGAAATACTATTTTATTTACATTGGTGTTAAAAATTTTTCTTCCTGCCTTCTTGTAAGTGACCCAATGAAAAGACTAACTCTGGAAACACTATCCATCTGATGGATATGTCTTTTAATTAATTCTTTATTATAATAAGGAGATGGATGTTTATAAATTCTCTTTACTCTTATCTTTAATCCCATAGAAGTTCCAAGTTTCTTTAATACAGTATGACCTGCATATTTATTTATGGTTGTATTTATGGAAGAAAGCTTAGCATAATGCTTGAGTGCCTGGATTCTGAAGCCAGACTGCCTAGAATCCTAGCTCCCCTTTGTTTGAATCCTAGCTCCACCACTTACCAGTTCTGTGACCTTGTGAATTACCTAACCTCTATGCCTCAATATCCTTATCTGTAAAATAGGGGTATAGTTACCTAACTTAGCTGTTGTTACGTAGCTTATATGATTCAAATATTTGTTCAGCACTAAAGGCAGGTCTTCCACACTGGAAGCACTACATAAGTGTTGGTTGAATAATAATTTTTTAGAAGTAAAGCAAATAGAATTTTTATCTTTGGATTGCCTGCTTTGGAAGATAATACACTTTGGTTTGTGGATTAATGTGTACTTTTTAGTGGAGCCTTACTGCCTTATTATCCCTACAATGTTCTCGCTTGGTAGAGCTTGCTATATGGAGGTGGTCCTTTCTTGACTTCAAAGAGAATTTAGGAATCATTTAATAAATTGTTAATGTCTTTCTATTTCCTTAATAGTCATTTTATGTTAATGAGCCATTTACAAACTTTGCTGCTTGGTAAAATGAAAAAAATATATATTTCATGTTTTTTTTTAAATAGTTTATTATCATATTGGTTTCCATGTAACACCCAGTGCTCATCCCCACAAGTGCCTTCCTCCATGCCCATCAACCCCCTCCCCTCCCCATCTGCCCTCAGTTTGTTCTCGGCATTGAAGAGTCTCTCATGGTTTGCCTCTCTCCCTCTCCGCCACTATTTTTCCCCTTCTTCTCCCCCATGGTCCTCTGTTAAGTTCCTCCTAATCCTCCTATACATGCAAACATATGGTATCTGTCCTTCTCTGCCTGGCTTGTTTCACTCAGCATCCACATTGTTCCTCAAGTTCCATCCACATTGCTACACATGGCCAGATGTCATTCTTTCCCATTGCCATGTAGAATTCTATTGTATAGATAAACCACATCTTCTTGATCCATTCATCCGTTGATGGACACTTAGGCTCTTTCCATGTTTTGGCTATTGTTGAGAGTGCATCAGCACTCCTGTATCTCTTGAGTAAATTCCCAACAGTGCTATTGCTGGGTCATAGGGGAGTTCTATTGTTAATATTTTGAGGAATCTCCACACTGTTTTCCAGAGGGGCTGCACCAATTTATATTCCCATCACCAGTGTAGGAGGGTGCCCATTTCTCTACAACCTCGCCAGCATCTAGAGTCCTCTGATTTGCTCATTTTAGCCACTCTGACCGGTGTGAGGTGGTATCTCAGTGTGGTTTTGATTTGTATTTCCCTGATGAGGAGGGATGCTGAGCATCGTTTCATGTGTCTGTTGGCCATCTGGATGTTCATGGTTGTTTTTCTATATCAGATTTGGTTAGGTAGTTTCATTACACTTTATAAATACTGTACATGCAAATAGGTTGTCACTGGAAATTTGAATTCTGGTTAGAATAGCTATACTGAAAATGGACTCTAGTTAATGTAAATAATAGTTCAATGTAAGAAAAATGCAATATTCCAAAATTCCTGTGAAATTCTAAAAATAATTCTTTTTATTAAATTTTTTTTGTTTTATTTATTTTTGGGACAGAGAGAGACAGAGCATGAGTCGGGGAGGGGCAGAGAGAGAGGGAGACACAGAATCTGAAACAAGCTCCAGGCTCTGAGCTGTCAGCCCAGAAACCGATGTGGGGCTCAAACCCACAAACCGTGTGATTGTGACCTGAGCCAAAGTCGGATGCTTAACCGACCGAGCCACCCAGGCGCCCCTCTGAAAAATAATTCTAAAGGCACATTATTAAAATTTGATTAAAAGTATAAATTCATAAAACCAACAAACTCCTCCTTATATTTATAGAAGACTTTGAAAGTAAAGACTCCTTCATATACATTATTATTATTATTATTTTGAGATAGAATAAACATTTGCTACCCATATCCTACTAAGAAGGTAACTAAAGATCTAAAGAAGTTTAGAAACTAGATCAGGTTTGTTAAGTGCCTGAGCCAGAACTAGAATTTATTTGGTTTTTCTATTCCTAGAGCTTTGCTCTTACTTTCTCTTTATAATTTTTCATTTAAAAATCTTCCAAGATACCTACTCTTTCCTTTCAATAACTTTCCTGTTAAATTTCTAGGAATTCTCTCTTGTATAGCTGCTTTTCCCATTGCTCAATGGTGTTTAAGTCTTCGTGTAATTACTGAAGTCCTTAAAGATGTATTTATAGCCATTAGGTGATGTCCCATAATGTGGATTCTAAGGAGAGCTTTCTGGAGAGGTGCCAGTGATTATTTTCCTTTTTAAAACCAAAGATAATTTTCTAAAGTACAAAGAGTTCTATGGTAAGAGATTAGCATTTTTTCAAAATACCAATGTCATTATGTATGTACAACTTCAGCCTCTACCTGTAACAGATTTGATTCTCTTATCATAGGTAATAGGTTACACTATTAAAGAAAGATATGAGATAATTTTGTTAGGCTATGATGCAAAATGGTTGCCTGCAATTCTAAATGAGAATTTCTGTAAGTTTAATAGGAATTTCTGTAAATTTGAAAGGAAAGAGAAAGTTGTGTTATTTGGCATTTTTTAAATGGATAAATGTAAAGAAGAAATAAGAATACATCATTATGTAAAGTAAATACACACTGCATATTTCACATAGCATTTTTCTTGAACAAAATTTTACCATAGGATATACTAGAGAATCTAAGAGTGGAAAACCTATCAAATCTAAAAGAACAGATTTCAGAAAGCTATAGTTACATGTAAATTGGGATTCTGACTCTTGAAATGTATAAAATTATATATAACTCATACAACTCTTTAAATTATATAAAATTATATTTCTGGACAATTATGATAGTAACACTCAATGTATCAAAAACTAAGCTGTTGGGTAATTGTAACTGTGAACTATAAAGTATGAAAAGTCATTTTTGGGGGCACCTGGGTGGCTCAGTCAGTTGGGCCTCCGACTTTGGCTCAGGTCATGATCTCATGGTTTGTGGGTTCGAGCCCCGTGTCAGGCTCTGTGCCGACAGCTAGCTCAGAGTCTGGAGCCTGTTTCAGATTCTGTGTTTCCCTCTCTCTCTGACCCTCCCCTGCTCACGCTGTCTCTCTCAGAAATAACTAAAAAACATTAATAAAAAAAAGAACAGTAATTTTTCAAGGCTGTGGAAGAATAAAAGAAGAAAAAAAAAGAAGAAAACCAAGAACATAAAAAAAGAAAAAAGAAACAAGGCTGTGGAGGAACTAAAAGATGTCACTAAAAGCCATATACTAAAAAGAATATCTTTGTTTTGTGATTAAATTACTTTTTATTCTTGTTCTAACATAATTTTAATACTCTGAGCAGTCTTATTTCAAAATCTGTAGTTTGTAGCAAAATTAGAAAAAGATTGCTATTGGCAGATAAACAAACAGTAATGAGAAGTGGCAGATGATAGCCAAGAAGGACACAGGAAAACCTGTCAATATCCACATAAGTCAAACTCTAAAGAGTTGTTTAATGTAGCTACTCAAAGTGGGCTAGAGGATCTTACTAACAATATTATGTAATTTATTTTTCTTTTTGGCAAGGAAAAAGTTAAATTTTGGTTAGTTTATCATTTAAGAAGTTGCTGCTAAGCTCTTTGCAGAGGAGCAAAGAAATTCACTATAATGTTAAATATTGAATTATGAATAGCTTTTATTTTCCTATGTTTTATTTTCCAATTTTTATGTGATGAGTATGGATTAATTTTGTAATTAGAAAGAAATTTTTGTTTTAAAGAACTGAAAACGTATACAGAATGGTTTCTACCAAAACTTTTATTTTTAAATTTTATTTATCTATTTATTTTTATTGAGAGAGAGAGAGAGATTGCAGAAGCAAGGAAGGGGCAGGGGGCAGGGAAGGAGAGAATCCCAAGCAGGTTCCACTCTGAGCACAGAGCCCGATGGGAGTGGGGCTGGGGGCTCAATTCCACAACCATGAGATCGTGATCTGAGCTGAAATCAAGAGTTGCAGAACTAACTGAGCCACCTCTGCACCCCGAAAACTACTACTACATCTAGTAGAAATAATATATTTTATACAGAAGGACCAACTCCTCAATGTTTGTGGGTTCCTAAAGTTTTGCTAACTATGTCTAGCTCTACTATCACCAAAATATTTGTTAAGTAATCTTCCAATATATTGGAAGACTAGAAGACAGACTTTTTGCTGTTTAGCCAAGCAACTAAGAAAAAAAAAACCATGCTATTTTAAAAGATATAAAATAACAGAATACTACTGAGGCTTTATTTTATTGGTTTTCTACAAGTGATTTTAAAAATAATATTTTTGAATCATAATTATTTTCCTTACAGATGACGAAGAACGAGAACTTCAAATGGATCCTGCAGACTATGGAAAACGTTTCAATGATGTTCTTTAAGCCCTAAAGTAAAACTTCAGAAAACCTAAAGTGCTGTAAAATGGAATAATTTCTACTTTGTCGTTCCTGACTTTTGTTGTAAAGATCAGTTGTATCAGTTGTAAAGATACATTGAGATAGATTTAAGAAAAAATTTTAATGAAGAAATGTACCCATGTACATATGTGAACTTTTTCATATTGTATTATTAAAGCAGAGATTTTGGGGGGAGGGGTTATATTACAGTTGAGCCAAAAACAAAGTAAGCAAAACTGTAATCTTTGCATTTAAAATGAACTAATGTATATTTTACATTTTATTGAGCCTAATTCTTTCCACAAATGGACAAATAGTAAAAATTGGTTGTACAGTTTATATGTTGCACATAGCATAACTCCAGTGAGAACAGTTATTCAGCTGAAAACCTTTTTTACACTAATATATTCTTGTTAGCCCAACAGGTGTTCTGTTCCATCTACCCCTCATCTCATGCTCTTCATGGAGTTATACCTAGAATAGTTACACAAAAGAGGGGTTGGAACCTGGAAGTCAAACACTGGGCAGCATGTGTGCAAAATCATTTCCCTACTCCTTTTATTTTAAATGAGTGCTGATGTGTTTTTGGCAGATTAACTTTTAGCTGAGGCCTGATGGAAGTTGAGGTAACCTGCAAAGACATAACAATATTTATGAGTTATGCCTTACTTAGTTCATGAAATTGTGAAATGCATGATTGACAATATCCTTCAATTTTTATTTTTTCACATAATACTGGTACTGTTTAATGATAACCATCACTGGCTAAAATTTTTATATTTTCAGAGTCCAAGTTGGTGAAAATATTCACGATTTAAATGCCAGATTCTGAAAGAAGCTAAATCAACTTCGAAATGAATCTGCAGTCAGCATTTCAAAGCTTCTCTGGTAGTTTTAGTGATCTTATTTGACTAGAATTTTTCAGAAGTACTAAATAAGGAGTTTTAACAGATTTTTATTAATGCACAAATAAGTAGAAGTACAGTGAGGTCTACAGCTGTTTTATTAAAATAGCCTAAAAGTTTGTAATAAAGATGAAGAATCTTTGTAATTAATATGTTAAGAACCCATAAGCCTAATATTTGCTAGACTTACAAAATTATTTTAAATTTATTTGTCTTTTTTTACACTATTCCGGAGGATGCAGCAGCTAGTTAATCCCTGTTTTCAGATTTAAATCTTTTAAATTCTATCCCCCTCCCCAAAATAAAAGGTTTTGATCACAAGGAGACATTAAAGGTTGTTAACTTTGTTTTTCAGAAGGACTACTGTTAATTGTACATAAATAAGAAATTTTTCCCCCTTTGTGCTCAGATTCTAGTCAAAATTCAAACTTACAGAGTTTAAAAAAAAAAGCTTTTCATTTATTAGAAGTGAAAAATTCTTAGACTTCAGTTTGAAATTACTTAATGACCAGGAAAAGGTATAGTGATTTACTAAAATTGTTATTTCTACCAAATCAAAATAGCAATTTATGCCTTTGCTGAGTATAGTCAGGCCTATAATGAATAGGTATAATAGTTCACTGAATTTTTAAAAATGGAGTTAAAGGGAATTGATGTACACCTTTTGGGCATTAGAGTGGGAAGATGAATCTAAAACGGACTTCTAGTAATACTTTATATTTAATACTGTAAGATCTTACAAATGAAAACCATGAAATTTCCTGCCTTAGTTCCTTTGTCATAAGAACAATCACTTAATTATATGGTAGCTATTACTTATATAGCAAAATTTCTTTAATTAGCAGTCTAGACATTTTATAAACTGAGAAATCTTGGACCAATTGATAATGTTTCTGACTGTATTAACATTTTAGTGCTATAAAATACTATGTGAATCTTAAAATTCTGACATTCTACAGTCTGTATTAGACCTGCTGGTTTTTATAATATTTTACTTCTGCCTTAAGATTTAGGTTTTTTAAATGTATTTTTGCCCGGAATTAAGTGTTAATTTGATGGAAACTCTGCTTCTAAAATCATCACTTACTGGGTTCTAATAAATTAAAATTAAACTTGTTTTACTATTTTCCTGATTCTGATACATATACACACATCATACTCATGTGATGCAAATAGTTACATTTTAACACTAAAATTTGAGCAAATTTAGAATTCATTTTAGGCTAGCTAAACTAGAATTGCAGAAAAATTTATATTAGGGTTATTTACTGTAGTGCTAGTTTAACAAATACAGAATGCTTCCCATGTGCCCAGCATTGTCTTATGTAATAAGAATACTGGAGTGGATAAGATAGACCAAGTTTCTGTTCTCATGAAGCTTACATTCAAGTTGGACCAGTCATACAATATACAAGTAAACACATGAACCAGCTAATTTTAAATAGTGATAAGAACTATTAAAAATAAAATAAAGTTCCAAGGTTTCAAGGTCTCTAAGTTTCCAAATAATAAGGTTTTCACTTAACTGAAACATTATAATTATGAGGCTAGAATATTGTGAGAGAAATGAGGCTGAAGAGGTACGGAAAGGTAGGGTAGGGAGAAACTTTTAAGTTCAGGTCACTTGCTACTGATCCATGAAGAGAACATATAAAATACAGAATATACATGGAGGGATGATTCCAGGGAAAATGTGAATACAACTTCAAAATTATTTCTAAAATATGTCCCTTTATTTTAACAAATCTTAAGATTGTGTTCCTTTTTGACTTGTCCTGTATACATCTGTAAAAATAAAATTTACCGAATATGAGGACAGAATTTATAAAATAAAACAAAATAGTTATAAGGAGGATAGTCACTTCCCATAATGGCTAGCCTTGGAAACTTCTGTTCCCTCACATGTCTGACCCCATGGCCTCAATAAGACAATCAAACTGTGTGACATTATTTAATACATTACCAAAGTCTAGATTATTGAGTCTTCACATCAACATTCGGCTCTAATTGGGCTATATCTAAGTCCTTTTAAGACTTTTCTCACTAAGGATTCCAAATGAAAATTCAAACAACTAACTATCCCAGAAGAAAGGGGGAAATTTAATGGTCCACGTAAGTAAATTGCAAAAAGGGCAGAAGTCAGCTGGACTTGAAGACAACTGACACAAGGACTTAAAGACTGCCAACTTTGTTTCACCGACTCCCATTTCTGCGTCTCTCTACTTGGTACCTTCTTTTACTTAGACTATCTCTCCCCTTAAAACTCTAACCAAGATTTCCAGCAGGTCACATTTTCTTAGTTTTGCCACCTGAGAACAGCTGCTCTTCTTTCCTTATTTCCACTCCAAAAAATCTGAGGGAAGGGAGACTTTTGTTTCTATGACTGAGTAATTTGACTAGCCCTTCTGAATTAGTAGCAACTATAAAACCGAACAAGGTATAATAAGTGACTGTTTTCAGAAGGCAGCACAAAACTGAAGCTTCTGGAATAAGAGAAACTTAAGCAGTGAGCCCCACAATCATCCAGCTTCCTATGGGTGTAAAGAGGCTGAACTGAGATGACAGAGATCATAATAGGGAGCAGCTGAAGCAGTTGGAAATCAATTGGGTGGACATCGGAGAAGAGGGAGCTATCTATACAGAGAGGAAGACCCAGAAATCCTTAGAGGGGTGCCCACAAGTTCATGGCTAAGGGCTGGGCTATACATAATAAGAGCAAGACCACCTGATGTTTACCAGATAGCAGTTGCTACAGAGTTAAGAATGGAATGTAGATACCTTAGGTCAAGAAGTATTGGCATAAAAGCAGTGCTAAAGGACACTAGGCTTCTGGGCCTGTCAAGCTGGAGTTCTCTAACAATTGTGGCATCCAGATAAACCATTAGAAAGATTGCCCCTTGTGACTAACGACCATGCCTTAGAGTAAGACCTACATTAGGCCTGCCTTAACAAGCTCTGACAAGATTGTAAGGGGAGATAAAGTATGGAGATCGAGCCCTGTCAAGTTAGAACTTAATGAAACTCCTTCTTCAGCTTCTCACAGATATGAACTAACAAAGCATAAAACCAAGCCTATACTTGTTTAAGGTGACCACTCAGTAACTGAAGAATCTGCTAAAATAAGAATCATCACTTTTCAGAAGATAACAGAATCAAGAATCTCTACAACATATACACAATGTCCAGTATTCAGTAAAAAATTATTAGATATACAAAGACTTGAAATTTGATCTGTAGTTAAAACAATTAGATGGGTCGTGTTGTTATACTGTTATTTGTTAATGGAAGTATTAAAAGTATGTTTATTGCACTGTATGTTAACTAACTTGAATTTAAATTGTAAAAAATTAAAAAGCCCTAGGAAAAAAAAGTATGTTTAAAGATGAAATGAAAATGTTTTAAGTGAGTGAACAGATAGAGGATCTCAGCACAGAAATGAAAATTATAGAAAACCTAATGGAAATTCTAGAGCTATGAAGTATAATAACTGAAATGAAAAATTCATTGGATGGGTTTAATTGCAAATGGCAGTAGAATGAATTTGAAGACATAAAAATGTAGTTGTATTATAAGTATTTGAAAATAGAAGGTTGAAGGGCACCTGAGTGGCTCAGTCAGTTAAGCGTCCGACTTCAGCTCATGTCATGATCTCACAGTTCATGGGTTTGAGCCCCACGTCAGGCTCTGTGCTGACAACTAGCTCAGAGCCTGGAGCCTGCTTCAGATTCTGTATCTCCCTCTCTTTCTGACCCTCCCCTGCTCCCTCTCTCTCTCTCACTCTCTCTCTCTCTCTCTCTCTCTCTCTCACACACACACACACACACACACACAAATAAAAACATTAAAAAATTTTAAAAGAAATAAAAAGGAAAATAGAAGGTTGAAATGTTGAGAGACCAAGAATGTGGATTTGGCACTCAATATTTATTGATTGACAGATGCTGTCCACCCACCCCCTAACACAAGCCTAAAGGTTCCATCATGAAAGAACAATGATCATTCTTTAAATTACTTATTGAGTACCTTATCTGTATAGAGAACTGTTTTGAGTATTACAATGTCTCTGCCTTCGTGGAACTTATATACTAGAGAGAAAGATCATTATTTTCTATCTCATAGTAATAAATACTTTAAGAAAAATAAATCAGAATAAGAGAATAGCGATGGAGGAGTGCTATTTTAAATAGGATGATCAGGGAGGGCCTTTCTGAAGAGGTGGTATGAGAACAAGCCATGTGAATATATTGTGCAACATTATCCGATAGGAATATAATGCAGGCTACCTATGAATTGTGAATTTTTTAGTAACCACATTAAAAAAAACTGGTAATTGGGGCAGCTGGGTGGCTTGGTCGGTTAAGCCTCTGACTTTGGCTCAGGTCATGATTTTGTGGTTTGTGAGTTTGAGCCCTGTGTTGGGCTCTGTGCTGACAGCTCAGAGCCTGGAGCCTCCTTTGGATTCTGTGTCTCCCTCTCTCTCTGCCCTTCCCTGGCTCATACTCGGTCTTTCTCTGTCTCTCAAAAGGTAAATAAACATTAAAAAAGATTTTTTTTAACTAGTAAAATTTTGATATTTAACCAATATATCCAAAATATTACCATTTTAATATGTAATCAATATAGAACACTACAAATGGGACAGAGATATTTTATATTTTCTTTTGTACTAAATCTGAAATCTAATGTATATTTTACATTTACAGCACATCTCAATATGTTCATTGAATTGTCATTGGAAATATTTGACTGGTATTTGGCATTCATAAAATTTATATCTGAGTTAGTACATTCACATACTCATGTTCCAAGTATACTTAAAAGTTTTACAATAGCTGAACCAAGTATTAATTTTTTTTCAATAGACTTTACTTTTTAGGGCAGTTTCAGGTTCATAGCTAAATTAAGTAGGAAGTAGAGAATCCCCACATATCACATTCCTACACACACACACACACACCTTCTGCATCATCAACATCCTGCACCAGTGTAGAATTATTTGTTAAAATTGATAAACCAAAACTGTATATATATCATTATCAACCAAAGTCAGTTTACATTAAGATTCACATTTTGTATTGTACATTCTATGGGTTTGGACAAATGTATAATGAATGTATCTACTACTATAGTATGCAGAATAGTTACACTGCCCTAAAAATCCCATATTTTCCGCTTATTCCTTTTTCTTTACCCCTAGGCCCCTGGAAGCCACTGACCTTCTCACTGTCATCATAGTTTTATCTTTTGCAGAATGTCATAGGATTGTAATGATACAGTATATAGCCTTTTCAGATTAGCTTCTTTCACTTAGTAATATGCATTTAATATCCCTCCTTGCCTTTACATGACTTGATAGCTCATTTCTTTTTAGCTGATTAATATTCCATTGTATGGCTATGTCACAGTTTATACATTCACCTATTGAAGGAGATCTTGATTGCTCCAACTTTTGGCAATTATGAATAAAGTTGCTATAGACATTCATGTGTAGATTTTTGTGTGGACACAGCTCAACTTCTTTGGGGAAATACCAAGGAGCAATTTTTTTATTGTAGTAAAACGACCATTGTTCATTTACATGTAAAGTGTATAATTCAGTGCCATTAAGCACATTCACACTGTTGTGCAACCATTACCCCTAACTAGTTCTAGAACTGTTTCATCACTCCAAATGGAAGCTCTGTTAAGCAATCACTCAGGTATTAATTTTAAATTTTAAGTTAATTAAAATGAAATAAAATAAAATATTAATTTCCTCAGTTACACTGCCACATTTCAAGTGCTCAGTAGCCACACATGGCTTGTGGCTAGTAGCTATTGACTAGCACAGGTCTAAGGGAAAAGAAGTAGAGGCAGAGAAATAACAAAAACAAAGTCCTTGATACAGGAATATACTTTTTCAGAGAATGGTTAATTAGCCAGTATGATGGGAATACAAATAGCAAGAGGTAGGGAATGTACTCAGGGAAGTAGCCAAGAGTGAGCTAATGAAGGGCCATGCATGTTATAGTGAGGATTTTAGGTTTCATTTTAAGGGTGATGGAAAATTTATAAAGAGGTTTAAAATGATCACTTTGGCTGTGTTTGGAAAGACTGAAGGAGGTTCAAGAATGGAGCAGGAAGACTTATAGTATTCCAGGTCAGAGATGATGGTCCTTGAACTAGGGAGATAGCTGAGGTGGTGTTTGGATTCAAGATATGTTTTCAAGGTTTAATTCATTGCAGTTACAATGGATTGGGTTGAAATATAAGAGAACTGTAATTTATACAGTGGAGAATAATAAGAAAAAAACAGGTTTGAGAGTTTCGTTTTGACCATGTTAAATTTCATATGATCATTGCTATCAGGTGATTGCAATATTAGAGCACAATGGCAGTTCTGATACTATTTCAATGTTTATTATGAATATTGCCTTGTTAGTTGTAGTACAAGAGTGATAAAAATATGTCTCATAGGGGCGCCTGGGTAGCTCAGTTGGTTAAGTGTGTGACTCTTGATCTCAGGGTCATGAGTTCAAGTCCCACATTGCGATCCATGCTGGGCATGAAGCCTATTTAAAAATATCTCATAGAGGGGTGCCTGGATGGCTCAGTCAGTTAAGCATCCAACTTCAGCTCAGGTCATGATCTCACAGTTCGAGGGTTCAAGCCCCGCATCAGGATCCATGCTAACAACACAGAGCCTAGAGCCTACTCTAAGTTCTGTGTCTCCCTCTCTCTGCCCTTCCCCTACTCACACTCTGTCTCTCTCTCTCAAAAATAAACATTTAAAAACTTAAAAATATCTCATAGAGATAGAATTAATGTAAGACTGGATTGTAAAGTGCATATGTCTTATATATCAGATAAAAGGTAAATATATTCCACACACCGTGGAATAAGGGACTTGCTGAAGGATTCTGTTGAATATTGAAGATACTTCTATCACATTACTTAGTGAACATCCTATTTCATTAATATTTTCAGATAGCAATAATTTTGTATAGTTTAGAAAGCATGCATGCCACTAAGTTTTTGTATTAAATTTTTTTTCCTCTAGCTACTGCTTTGCATCTAAATAATACTTGACTTCTTTTAAGTTTGTATTTTTAAACCCTTATTGTATTCTAAAATCTTGGACAAGGTTTTTACTGAAGCTTAATGACATTAAGAACTATCATTTAAGGAGCAGGAAAAACACCTAAATGTTTTCCATAAATAATTTCATTTGACTTTCATAACAATCCACTTAGATACTGCAGAAGAGAGTATAGTAGAAACTATTAGACGTAAATGATGAAGGTGAAAATCAGAACATAATTATCTGCTGAAAGTATTAAAATGTTAAATAAATTGCAAAAGCATTTAGGCTTGCTACCAGCAAACTTTCTAAACTTAACATCTAACAATAATTGCCACAGGAGACAGTAGGATGTGGTATAATGAACAGAAGGAAGGCTTGCTTGAGTCTTGATTGCATTTCTTACTAGTAGATTAATTATCTTTGGATAGGGCAACTGTTTTTCCTTTTTTTCTCCCTTCCTCCCACCTTAAGAAAATTTCACCATCTTCAGCTGAAGAGTTGGGGGGAGGGAACTAATATCACCTACTCTACTTATTTCACAAGGTTGTTGGGAAAATCAAAATGCATATAAAAACACTTTGTAAATGGCATATTTAAGTTTTAGAAGAGCGAACATTGGTAGTTACTACTTCTTGGAATGTTATTTTTTCGGAAATATTCCCAATTTTTACCTGATGTAAAAATTATGTTGGTAATCAGTTGGGGGTAATTGTTTAATCTGTATGGCTTTCCCTGATATACACTGGATAATCAGTAACTATCTGTTGATTTCCAATTAGTTGTTCAGGAATCTATTATTTTGTGCACTAATACCAGTTCTGCACTAATACATCACTGGCTGTCAGTAAATGTCGAATTGAGAGCATTCTTGTATTAGGAAGATATCGGGTGCAAATGAATTCTGAGCTCTGACAGGATCTGCAGTATATAAGGCTTTCAGGAGACAACCCATCTGCTCCACACTTTGAAACAACCAGATTCACAAGGTTCCCTGCTTACCCCGCAGCCTTCTCTCTCTCCACTTTCTTCCCTTCAACTCCTCTATCCCCAGCGCACAGAACTACTACCCTAACTACTCAACGCAATCTAATTTTTGGATTTTTCCATCTGTTTCCTTTACCTAGGCACTCTTCCTTTGTAACATCAACTCTCTATGTCATCTCATGAAAGCCTGCCCACACCTCCTTGTTGCACGCCTGTCAGGAACTCCTTCTTGTGGTCATTTTAGCACATTGTATTCAAATTGTTTACTTGTCTGTCTTCAATAGATCGTGAACTCTGGGAAGGCAGGGTTCGTGTCTACCTTGAATCTCTCGCATCTAGTATGGTCTTCACACATTGTGTTTTTTCAAAAAAAAAAAATTTCATTATTTCTTGATTGAATATGGTGAGTGGCCCAGAGTTTTAGTAAGCAGATAATGCTCTTCCAACCATTCGGCTTGGTTTTCTGATAGTCCACTAGGGCTAGATGCTCTGATTGATACACTTTCACTCCATTAGGCTGACAGTCCTTAGACCCAGGCAAGCAGGTAGGAACTCATTTGTCTAAATGATCTGACTTCTCCGCAGAACCACAGCCGACTTCGAGTGGAGTCGAAAGGCGTGGGTTTGCGTGACAGATTCACAAGCAACTGCTATGCTCTCTAGGCAGAGAGCTGGAAAGAGAACCTTCAAGGGCCACTGGGATCCCTGGAAAGATGAAGGACTTGTCTCATTACTGCCTGGGGCAGCGCTCTCCACACACAACCTCCTCCAGCGCGCCAAGGCGTTAGTCCCACCCCATCCCACTTGGCTCCACCCACAAGGCGCGCCCGGGTTACTAACCCTAGCCGCCAGGGTGAGCGACGCGTTCCTAAGCCCCGCCTCCAGAGTGAGGGCGCGCTCCCCCTCCCAGCTCTGCCTAAGCAGTTCCGTTAGCAGCGGGAGGAAAAACCGTCCTTCGGGTCCCCGCCTCTTCACTTCCAACGCTTTACTCCCTACTCCCCCAGCAATCACTACACAGCCAGCTACGGAGGCCCTTAAAGTACAAATGTCCCCCAAGCCCTGGCGTATCCTTATAGGTTTTTGTCCTTGTTTCTCCATTCGGTCCTAAGAGCCTGCGTTCAATTTGTGTCAGGAATCCGGCTTGTGAGTTTCTTCTGGCGGCAGGAACTCCAACNCGCTTTCCATCCGGGTCTCTGTCCGTGCGGTGCAGCAGGTCGGTAGGCGGGAAATGGCGACTGGCTGAAGGAGCTGGTTCTGTTGCTGCTGCGGGCTTAGCGGGAAAGACACCACACATTGCGCAGTCGGGACCATCGCCGGAGCCTGAGGACACTTCTCTGTCGTCACAGTTAGGTAATCCCCCTCGTCCAGACACTGCCGCTGCTTCCAACCTTAGTCCTCCTCCTCTTCCAGGGCCGTCTGCCGGGGTCTCCTCCCCTTCTCAACCGGGTTCTCCAGCGGCTCCGGCGCCTTGGTAGGCATGCACTATTGGCGCCTTATAAGTGCGCCGTGTGGAGCCGCTCTTCTCCGGACTTTCCCCAGGGAACAGAAAAGGAGCTCACTTCCCGCCAGCTTCAGCTTCTAGGCTGCGGCCTGTGTTGTGATTTCTGGGGTTAGATTTCACTTTGCTACCCACCCCCACCCCGATCTCACGTTCCTCGTCCCAAACCCTGTGGTCCCTCCGGGTAATTGGGTTTGATCAGCTTTTCTAACCTTGGCCCATCTGAGTTCGGTATTTCGTTCTTTGTAGTAGGGTGCTTTTAGGGGGGCGTTGCTCTATCTCAGTTTTTATAAACATTTTTTGAGGTTCTGGAATTAGAGATTTCACCAAGTTCTGTTTATCTTCTGTACTGTTAAAATGTTGAGTTGACATTGTTACTTTTTCGAATCAAGCGTGATAGTAAAGGACAGTCCATGTGGAAGGCCTGTGGTTTCTGTAGTGGTCAATTAAGGGTGAATCTTATCGGCCGTAGTATTCTGCGCTTTCTTTGGGTATTGAATGACTGTATGAATGTTTACTTTTGCATTCTTGACTAGAATTCTGTGGTAAATAATTGCATAAGTAAATCGTGTTTATTTACTTCTCACCCTAGTGGTGGCTGGATGTGTGAATGATGTTAAGCACTTTAGAGTACCTTAGGGAAGCCTAAAGAGATACTGCTCGTAAGCTGCCCTAAGATCCTGAAATGAAATGTACTTAGTAAATGTTCCTCCAAGGCAAGGATTTATCTGTCTAGTGCTAATAAAGCGGCAACATGATTACTGGCCAGTATGGGTATACAAATTAGTAAATTAAATGATAGCTTTATCTTAGTAATTTTCAGATTGTAGATTTTTTTTTACATAGACCCCCCCCCATTCTTTGCTAAGTTAAAAATTTTTGTTGTTGTCCAGCTGTTATCTTTGTAAAAGCAAGGAAACGGCTAGTTAAAGCTAGTTTTATCTCCCGCACCTCCTT
>NW_027530019.1:9281485-9348298 GCF_008692635.1 Crocuta crocuta | reverse complement strand
TTTTTGCGCTTTGCAGACCAGTTTTCCATTAAGAGAAGTAATAAGGAGGCTGTTGGTGTTTTTCAGAATTTGTTTTTCGATCTTGTTGAATTTGTGGCCTTGGTAGGTTTTTTTTCCCCTTAACTAGTCAGATTAAGTTTTTAAAATGTGGTTCATAATATACATCCGTCGATGTTTTAACTCAAAGGTTTTCAGCTCTAGGTTCAGTTTAGAAGACTTCACTAATGTTAGCATATTAGGATTAAATTTCAGTGATAAACAAGTATACACCAACATCATTATAGTTGTCATTTGGTAGATTCCCCCCAAGGTCATAAAGAAAGTCAAGGCAAAAGTAGCTCTTATGTGAAGCAGTCTTTTAGGATTGAATTGAACCTCATAATTGTCTTCTAGGACCAAAAGGGAATGGGAAGTGAAGGTGAGGGCATATTGGATGCTTGCTGAACCTATTTGTTTAAAAAAAAAATAGGGCCACTATGTGTTTAAAAGAAGGAAAAATAATTGGACTCGCGTAGGCTTTATCTCTGTTTTAATGACCTGTTTGGATAGTTTATAAAGCATTAATGTTTTTAATAAATTTTGGCTAACAGCTGAGTGTTGTATGTAGATTTTGTCTTCAAGAATTCTCACAAATTGTTTTACCTTCTACATTCACTCAATATCTGCACTGTTTTCATGCTCTTCTCATTACAGGTTGAAAGGATGTAAAAGCTGTAAGTGGTATAGTCCTTAATCTCTGTGGTCTTGTACCTGTATAGAAATTCCAGATAGGATTGTATAGAAAAACTGAATAGGATTGCTGTGTCCTATACTATTTCATTCTCCATAGTGTCTCTTGGGCATTTCATTTGAGCTAGTAATTTATTCTTTTTCCACTGTTAAGAAATTAAGAAGTGGGGGTGTTTTCTCTCTCCCAAATTTATCTAACTATTCTCATGTTTGTGATTTCTGGTTGAGAGGTTTCTTCACAAGGTTATTATAGGACAAAAATCCATACAATTCTGGTTTTAAAAAAATAACTTGGAGCTGTTGTTTAGAAAGATGTACTAGGCTCTAAACTTGTTAACTGTAAAATTAATTGCAGATTGAGTGAAATGGTATTAAATTATTTCAGTCATAGGAGACTCTACTTTGGGTTAAAGCAATAAAGAATAAAGTGGTTTGTCAGAATTTGAAGTAACCAGTCTGTAATTTTATTTATAATTTACCAAGTTGTTGTGAAAAGCATAAAGTAGAGAAGACACTTTTAAGTCAGAAGTGTCAAATGTTCTGAGAGGACTTCGTATATGGTGTACTAAGGTAATTATTCTGGGTAGGTTAAAAAGTTACCTGACCATTTTAGGGGCACCTTTCTGATTCACTTAGTAAAGCATGTGACTCTTGATCTTGGGGTCCCAAGTTCTAGCCTCATGTTGGGGGCAGATAGAGACTACTTTAAAAAAATTTTTAAAAATTAAAAAAAAAAAGAAGTTACCTGACCTTTTTTTTTTAATTGTTTTTTTACGTTTTATTTACTTCTGAGAGAGAGAGAGAGAGCATGAGCAGGGGAGGGTCAGAGAGAGAGAGAGAGGGAGATACAGAATCTGAAACAGGCTCCAGGCTCTAAGCTGGCTGTCAGCAGACCCTGACGCAGGGCTCCCAGGGCTTGAACCCACAAACCGTGAGATCACGACATGAGCCGAAGTCAGACGCTCAACCGACTGAGCTACCCAGGCACCCCTACCTAACCAGTTTTAACTGGATTCGCTATGAGGGGTCATTTGCTCTACTTTAAAGATGAGAAGATTTGGGGTGCCTGGGTGGCTCAGTTGGTTGAGCATTCGACTTCTGCTGAGGTCATGATCTCGCGGTCCATGCATTCAAGCCCTATGTCAGGCTCTGTGCTGACAGCTCAGAGGCTGGAGCCACCTTGGGATTCTGTGTCTCCTCTCTCTGCCCCTCCCTTGCGTGCGCTCTCTCCCCTCAAAAATAAATAAACATTAAAAATTAAGAAACACTTAAATACATAAAGAGATGAGAAGATTTAACAGATATGGAACTTATGATAAAACCATAAAATTAAGTTTTAGTTTTCACTTACTTGACATTTGCCATGAGGCACGTATCTAAGCCAGACATATATTCGTTATTGGTTGTATGACTGCATTAATTTTCAGTTCATCTTTTTTTTAATTCTTTCTTTTTAATTTTTGTTTATTTTTGAGAGAGAGAAAGCATGTGAGCTGGAAGGGGTAAAGAGAGAGGGAAACAGAGAATCCCAAGGAGGCTCCAGTCTGTCAGCACAGAGCCTATGTGGGGCTTGAACTCACGAACTGTGAGATTATTACCTGAAATCAAAAGTCAGGCACTTAACTGACTGAATACCCCATGTGCCCCTAATTTTCAGTTTAAACTGTCTTAAATTGTAATTGGTTCTACATTACAAATAGGTAGACTAGGTGGTTTTCTGTGTAGTATAATTTGAGAATTGCCAATGCCTAATTTTGTGTCTCTCCTGTGTATTGTGAAATTCTTTTTAAATGTTTATTTATTTTGAGCAAGAGAGCCTATGGGAGCACATGTGGGAGCAGGGAAGGGGCAGAGAGAGGGGAAGAGGGAGAATCCCAAGCAGGCTCTGCACAGTCAGAACAGAGCCCAAAACAGTGCTCAATCTTATGAACCATGAAATTATAACCAGAGCCAAAACCAAGAGTCAGACACTTAACTGATTGAGCCACCCAGGCACTCTTGTGAAATTCTTTTAAAAATGATGTTTAAAATCACAAATTTCTCTGGAATAGAAACTTTAAACTATTGTCCTTTATTGGCAATATTATTCCATATTAGTTTATCAAATAAACTTGCTGATAACACAAACAGGTGAGGATTCAGAGGTGGTGGTAGAATGTAGAAGTAAGCCTTTATGTGCTGACTTATCAGGAGAGGTGTGACATGTAGGAACACACTGTCTAGCATAGAAAGGTATGCTGGGGGTCAAGTTGCAGTGAGAAACTTGGGTTTCTTGAGGTCCGTTGGAAATCTTGTGAATCTGACAGTTATAAGGGCTGAGACTAAGTGTGGTCCAAAGAATGGGAGAACTGTAAGGACAAATACAGCTTAAAGGTTTGGCCAGTTTCCCCCAGTTAGCATGGTATTTTTAGAAGAGTGAAGGGAAACACTAAAATGCCAGGGAAAAATAGTGTTGTAAAATTTTTGCATAGTAAGTCTTTTAACTTTATTATAAGGTCACAATAGGCCAGTTGAGTATATTTTGGATCCCATATTTTATGGTATTCATAAAGTCTCCTGTATTAATTTAATGAGACTATAGGAAAGGAAGTATGTCTAGCAGTACTTTGACTTGAGGTTCTAGCAGTTAGGTTTTCATAACAGCTATAAAAATTTTAGAACAGGAAAGTGTGTTTACTACTTTGATTAAAGAAACTTAAAACTGCACTATTAGAAGACACTTGAATACTTCAGAAATAATTGAGTCGTAGTTGCTTATATAGTTTAGGAAGAACGTTTTCTTTCTGTGGACTGAATACTTCTATATTAAGAAATTGGGAAATTAGGGGCGCCTGGGTGGCTTAGTCGGTTAAGCGTCCGACTTTCGCTTAGGTCATGGTCTCGCGGTTCGTGGGTTCGAGCCCCGCGTCGGGCTCTGTGCTGACTGCCAGCTCAGAGCCTGGAGCCTATTTCAGAGTCTGTATCTCCCTCTCTCTCGACCCTCCCCTGCTCACACTGTCTCTCTCTCTCTCCTAGAAATAAATAAAAATATTTAAAAAAAAAAAAGAAATTGGGAAATTAAAAAGCAGACATGTTGTTAAAAGTAGATAAGAAAGGGAAGACTCTAAGTTTTTATTTATTTATTTTGAGGGAGAGAGATGTGAGAGAGGCAGAGGGAAAGGGAGAGAGAGAATCCTAACCATGCTCTCCACCGGCATCACAGAGCTTGATGTGGAGCTGAAACTGAAGAACTTTGAGATCATGACCTAAGCGAAACCAAGAGTTGGTTGCTTAGCAGACTGAGCTACCCAGGTGCCCCAAGAAAGGGAAAGATTAAGACTCCTTTCCCAGCATAATATTTTAATTGAGATTTTAAGTTTCTTATGTTGACTAGTTAAAGTAATCTTTAAGTAGGAATTTAAAAGTACACCTTATTAAAAGTAGAGTATAGGGGCGCCTGGGTGGCTTAAGTCGGTTAAGCGTCCGACTTTTGCTTAGGTCATGATCTCGCGGTTCGTGGGTTCGAGCCCCGCGTCGGGCTCTGTGCTGACTGCCAGCTCAGAGCCTGGAGCCTGTTTCAGTCTGTGACTCCCTTTCTCTCTGACCCTCCCCTGCTCACGCTGTCTCTCTCTCTCTCTCTCTCTCCTAGAAATAAATAAAACATTAAAAATAAATAAATAAATAAAAGTAGAGTATATTATTTGTTAAAGAAAAATATCCAGAATACATAAGTATCTTTTTTTTTTAATGTTTATTCAGTTTTGAGAGAGAGAGAGAGAGAGAGAGAGAGATACAGATTTGGAGCATGAGTTGAGGAGAGGCAGATAGAGAGGGAGACACAGAATCTGAAGCAGGCCCCAGGCTCCACACTGTCAACGCAGAGCCCGACAAGGGGCTCCAGCCCACCAACTGTGAGATCATGACTTGAGCGGAAGTCGGACACTTAACTGACTGAGCCACCCAGGTGCCCCCATAAGTATCTTTTTAGTTGAGAAAAAACTATGATTATTTGTTTTAGGAATAATTGCTTTCTTCTGGTATTCCCCAAATATGTATGATTATCCTGTTGAATTGAAAGTGATTAACCTTTCACTGATCTTACAAGTACCTGATTTAGTATTTTTTGTTAAACAAGATAATTAATTATACAGTCCTTTAATTTTTCTGAGGTACTGATAAAAATTATTTGAAAAATATTCACAATCACATTTCAAAAATAATGTACTTTTTCATTATTGGGAGTATGCCTTTTTATTTAGTCATAGCAAACAAGAGTGTACTTCTGTAAGAGAATTATGACCATACCTTGTCTTTGACTGTCTGCCTACCTACCTACCTATGTATCTACCTATCTATATATCTGTCTGTCTATTTGATTTTTAAGTAATCTCTCTACCCACAGTGGGGCCTGAACTTAGAACTCCAAGATCAAGAGTTGGATGCTCTGGGGACTGAGCTGGCCAGGTGTCCCAACTAGTAATTTAAAAACAAAAGTTCACTTGGGGCTCCTGGCTGCCTCAGTCATACAGCATATGACTCTTGATCTCGAGGTTGTGAGTTCAAGCCCTGTGTTAGAGATAGAGTTTATTTAAGAACAAAAAAAACTTTACTCTTCATAAATCTTGTCTTTAGTTTATCTCAATCAAAATGACTAATTTTTTCTTGGTAGGTAGTGTAAGAATAGTAGGGATTATTTCAGATACTGTAAATTTATTTTGGGCAAAGGCCTTGGTGTTTTACTACATAATTATAAAGAATTTTAGTTAGTAGCTTTTTCCTTTTTGTCAACATTTCATTAGCTCTTTAAGTAAATCTTTTCTGGAGGTTTCAGATTTCTACTGGCCTGAGAATAGGCTTAATATAAAATTAATTTTCTTTTTTTTAATGTTTATTTTTGAGAGAAAGAGAGCACACACAGAGAGCAAGAGGGAGACAGAGGATCCAAAGTGGACTTTGCGCTGACAGCAGAGAGCCCAAAGCCAAATGTGAGACTTGAACTCAGGAACCATGAGATCATGACCTGAGCCTAAGTCAAACACTTACTTGACTAAGCCACCCAGGTGCCCATAAAACTAATTTTCTTTAAATAAATAGAAGTTTTAATCAAAGAGTATAAATGAGTAGTTGTATCTATCTTCTTGCCCAGTTTTAGTGAGAAGTAAAATAAAAGTACCCTTAGGAAAATTCTGCTAAAATTAAATTCACTTCTTTTATCTTTAAATTTTCTTTGTTAATGTATCTAATAAGTACATTGTAACTTGTATGTATGCAGGTGACCCAGCAAATTAAAAAACAAAAATGCTTGAATATATATATGTTTTGGAAAGGATAGTAATATGATAAAAATGATAGACTGGAGTGACAAGTTTCCTGTGTGCTTTTTGAGGAAAAAGAAAAGTTTCTCAAGAGTATTATGGTACTCAATTCTTATGAATTCATAAATTATGTATTTGCTAACATGTTGTGTTATGAAGTGTTATTGACAAGAATTTCTTTCATACCGTGTAGAAGAATGCTATTTTTACAAGACGTTTAAATTATATTTATTAGAGGCAGTTAAAATTAAAAGCCTCCAAATTACTGTTCTGTTAAAGCATAGGTTAAAGAAATACAAAAATGTCCCCAGCAGGACATACTACCTCATTCTGTCCGTAACAAATATTGATTTTGTCTTAGTGGTATTTCTGCTGAGGACATAACAAGGTTTTAAGTTGGGGTACTGCTAGTATTATTTTAAAACCTTATCTCTGAATGATTGTGCCTTAGTATTTTCAGTGATTAACAAACTGAATAATGCCCTCTTTAAAAAATCAGAGTTCATACTTTCACAGAGTCTTTTAGTCATCATCAGTTTAATCACATATTTTGTTTCTCTAGAGAAAAATAATTGACCATAGATTTAGAAAAAGCATTCTTTGTTGTTCACCAAAGAAAATTTTGAGAGGAAAGAACCTCATAATTTTATCAACCTGATAACCCAGTAGCTGTTTTATTTTTTGTATATTCCCTATATTTTGACAAATGCTTTTGATTATAAGTATTATATGTTTAGTAGCTTTTGAAGAATCTTACAATGTTAGATAATAATAAAAGACAAAGTCGTACATCAAAAATAGTAATAACCCCAAAATGACCACCTATCTTTATCACACTTTGGGAGAAGGATTTGATGAAAACTCTCCTTGTATTGAAGTTTATGCTTATATAATACTCCTCTACTTAGTCCTTCTGCCCTAGTTGACTTTTGACTTTTATTAGATGATAAGTGGGAGGGACAGGGAAATCTGTTCCTTCTCTGACGTCATTTAATGAAGGCTTAAAGAAGTAGTAGAGATTAAAGTGGACAGTTGCAGTACCTGAAGTTGTTGATTTCAGATTAGTCAGACTAGAAATATAGATAGAAAAAACAGATGCTGACACTTTTGAAAATGTCATTTGGTATTAAGGAAGGCAGTGATTTTTAGGTTTTTCTTTCATGAATATAAATTTTAATATAAATTCAGTAGTGATACTATTTGTAATAATATAAATTAACAAACTGATAGAAATCTAGAGCTAGAGAAGACCAAAGGGTCACCTAGTCCAGTAAAGTCTTTGTTTTATTAATGATGAGCCATTCTCAAGACTTTTTAACATGTAGTAAATGTTTGTCTTAATTCTTAATTAGGGTGCTGTGGGATGAATTGTACGTGATAGGAAGAAAACAGCTCAGATTAATTAATGACTCATTTCCCATTTTGGCAGCTCTTTTTTTTAGGTAAAATTTACATATAGTGAAATGCACAGATCTGATGTCCAGTAATTTCTGCTGTTGAGGAAATGAAATGCTAGAATGGTTGCATGACTTTAATTAGTGTCTGATCAGCATCTCACCTAACGAATGATAGATTCAGGACTGGTACCTCCCTGTTATTCCTTAAACAACTCTCTCAGGAGGTTACTCGGGAACCTTGCATGCATATATTCTTTATATAGCTAGCTTACAGTTAATATGTATCTAAATTTTAATAGGAAAATCCAGACTTTGTTTCCTTTAAAGTTTGATTTGTAATCTTTTTATAATTTTCTTTGTTTATTACTCACTTTTGTTTCCCTCTTCTCTGTCTCATTCAGCAAATACTTGTTTAAAGGATATATACATCAGGGTGGTCCTAGAACGTTCGTTAAGAATCCTTTATATGCAGGGTGCTGTTTTATTGTTTTGATAAAAATTTGTGCACTCAAGACCTCATTAGCAAATTATTAACTGAATTTATGCTGGTAGCATTATTATAATCTTGTTAGCACAAGATAATCTGTAACCATAATTGTTTGCTTCAGATATTGCTTGGGATCAGGGATTTTGTGTAGAGGAAGGAAATCTTATGAGGAAGGAACATTTTTAGTTTTATTTATAGGCTCCTTTTTGTGAGCAAGAATTGATTGCTGCAGTGAGGGTTGTTTGTGTTTCAGTGATATAGGTTTTTCCCATTCTCTAATCTCTGGTCTCTGAGGAAAATGAGAAAAATGTATGGTTCAATTCAGAGATTGAGTTATATTATATGCTAGGTTACTGGAGTTACAGATTAGATTTCTGCCTTCAAGACTCTTACAGTCCAGTACAGTTAATGTAAAATTATTTCAGTAGGATTTGTTAAGAGCTTAGGTAGAGATCATAGGTTTACATTGGCTTGGGGATATGGAGGTGGTTACTTAACTTACTGGGGTGCATGATACTTGGGCTGAGCTTTCAATGTTGAAGATAAGAATTAGTTGAAAGGAAAGAATGTTTGAGGTAAAGAGAAAAGCAGAAGTAGGATACAGCATAGTGTGGGCATGAAACTATTGTTATTGGAGTGCAAAGAGAGAGGCAGCAAATAGCAATGAAAAAAGACTTAGATTGTATAGGGTTTTATATACAATGCTAGAGTTTAGTCTTTATTTTGAAGGCGGTTAATGAGAAGGAACAGGCAGGGGCGCCTGGGTGGCTTAGTCGGTTAAGCGTCCGACTTTCGCTTAGGTCATGATCTCACGGTTCGTGGGTTCGAGCCCCGCGTCGGGCTCTGTACTGACTGCCAGTTCAGAGCCTGGAGCCTGTTTCAGTCTGATTTCCTCTCTCTCTGACCCTCCCCTGCTCACGCTGTCTCTCTCTCTCTCTCTCCTAGAAATAAATAAAACATTAAAAAAAATAAATAAAGCTTTAAAAAAAAAAGAAGGAACAGGCAGATGTGTAGAGTGGGAAGGATGGATTTAAAGGGGACAAGGCTGAGAAATGTTTTACAGGTGAAATCATCAGGCTGTGGTGATTGTAGGGGACAAGGAGGAATGACTAGGATGTGTAGGATGGTTTCTGGTTTGATTGATTAGGTTGATGGTTGGGAGCATTATTTGTGATCAGGAATACAGTGAGAGATCCCTGCCAGGCTCACTTAGTAGAACGTGTCGTTCTTAATCTTAGGGTTGTGAGTTTGAGCCCCCCCCATAGGGTAAAGAAATTGCTTAAATTAATAAATGTAAAAAATATATAGTAGGAAATATATAGTAGAAAGAGCAGGTTTGGGTGTGATGGTGGGATGGGAATGTGGGTGGGAAGGTGAGTTCAGTTTTAGGTGAGTTGACTTTGAGGTGCCAGGTGAAAGTGGTGAGAAGGCTGTTGGATGTGAGTCTGAAATTTAGAGGTAGTAGAGACACTAGTAGAATTAATTTTGCAGTTGATAATTAGCATTTGGAAGAGATTTTCTCCCTGCCTTCCACCACTTTCCCAATCCTTTTAGCTGGCCTCCAGGTAAATAGAAAACAACCTTCATTGTCCAGTTTTAGATTGCTGAGCAGCCATCTCTTTCTACTCCTGAAATGAGCTCTGGTTTAAATGTTGAAAATGTAGAAATGTTTTACATTATTTATATACTTTCCCCCCTTGCAGTGACATGAGTTTGTAGGCTTAAAATGTCATTGCGTCCATTGTTAGGTTTGTTTTATGATGTAATCTAGCTAAAGTGTATCATTTTCATTTATCAGATCTATTTCCCTAGTGTACTCGTTTCTCAATCTTGTTTTATTCTGTATTATAACAGAAAAGGGCTTATCTAGTAATAGAGCTCCTAGAGAACCTAGAGGATATGTTAAATTCTAACATAAATAGAATTACCAAGAAGAGGAAGTACATGCATGTTTAAAATTCTTCTCTTTATATTTTAAGTAATAGTATTAGGTTATTGCAGATGTTGTGTAGGCAGTTTCTGATCTGTACTTGGCCCAATTGTTACTAGGGTAATGCTGACCTCATAAAGTGAGTTGGGACGTGTTCACTTCTATTTTCTAAAAGAGTTTGTGTAGATTTGGTGTTTTGTTTTTATTTTAAACAATTTCTTTTTTTTTTCAAGTTTATTTATATATTTTGAGAGAGAGTGAGTGTGTGAGAGAGAGTGCGCGCGCATGTGCACGTATGAAAGGGGGAGAGGCAGAGAGAGAGAGGGAGAAGATCACAAACTGTGAGATCATGACCGGAGTCAAAAATCAAAAGAGTTGGACACTTAACTGACTGAGCCACCCAGGTGCTTCTGTTTTTGTTTTTGTTTTAAATGTTTGGTAGGGATTTTCCAGTGAAGTATCTGGGCACCTGTGTTGGAGGCTTTTCCTGAAATTTCAATTTTTAAAAATAGATAATAGGACTGATCAGGTTACCTAATCTTGTGTGAGCTTTGGTACTTCATATTTTTTGAGGAATTTGACCATTTCATGTTAATTGTTGACTATACGGGCATAAAGTTGTTTGCTATATTCCATTATTGTTCATATAATGTCTGTGGGATATGTAGTATTTTCACTTTTCCATTCCAGGTAGTTGTAATTTGTGTTTTCCCATTTTTTCTCAGTCTTACTAGAGGTCTGTCAGTTTACTGATCTTTTTTAAAAATCAACTTTTGGTTTCATTGAGTTTTCTGTTTTTGACCTCATTGATTTTTGGTTCTGTTGAATTCTTTGTTTTGACAGTGGGTTGTATTTTCTTCCTCTTTTGTGTGTCTTGCAATATATTATTGAATGCTAGATATCATGAATATCATGAATAACAGTTAAAGACTGAGTAGATAGTATATATTCCTGGAAAATTGTATACCTGGATTTTTAGTGTAGGGAGTTCAGTTGAGCTGAGTTTTGGTTTTGTAACAATTTTTTTACTTTGTGAAGAATATTTTAAGTGTACCATTGATTTCAAACTTCTCTAGCGTTATTTGGGCTTAAGCTAGAAATTGAAGCATGAGAAAGTGTTTCTCAGTTTTCCTGATTGGCTTTCTGTGTACACCTGTTTGTGTTCCTTGTAGGCTCTCCTCTCTTCCAGTGGTAGAGACAGTTGTGTTAATTTGTGCTTATTAATCTGGTGTTTTTCTGGTGTAGTCTCAATGTAGGATAGGCCCTGTGTATCTGGGCATCAGAAGTGGGGCTCTGTCCATGATTGCCTGTCTGTGTCAAATTAGGCTTGCATCTTTTCAGGTCTTGTTTGGAAAGGGATTCCCTGAGCCTTGCCTTAATGGTAGGAGATCTCTAAAGGCAGTGGTATTAAGATCTCTCCACCTAAAACTGTTTCCTGCCCCACCCATTAGTGGTAGTAGAGTTATTCTTTAACTTTACCCTCATTCTTAATGATGTCTTCACTTGTGCCCTGAAGGTACTGGACTTGCCCCTTCCCCAGCATTAAATTTTTCTTTCCTTGTGGAAGAAAGATCTGGTTGAAGCTTTGGTATTTTTTCCCTGGTAGAAGCTGCTCCCCTCTTTAGCTCTGCACCAGAGAAAGATTCTTTCTAGTCATGTGTTCCCATATTGTGAGCACCTGGTGGAGGTCTGTGGCAAAGATACAGTCTCATGGTGTCTGTAGCTACCAGGAATATTACATTCTATGCTAGCCCACTTTGCCTTAATTTTAAGAAGTTTATTAACAATTTTAGATGATTTTTAAAGATGTTTTTATGGCACCTGTCTCTTCCCTTGCTCTGCCCTAGGTGAGCCAGTGCTTATATCCTGTCTCTCCTAGGAAGGGCTTTCTTTTCTTGGATGTTTATTTGGTTTCCCTAAGTCCTCAGCTCTCTGATGGGTTTAAGAAAAGTTTGGTTTTGTAGTTTATCCCATTTTTTTTAAGAATTGTTGTTAGGCTTGTAGAAGCATTTTTACCCCCAGCTTTCTGTTGTGTAGGCAGAACCCAATTAATGTATAAAAGTGAATCTTTAGGCAAAATTCCACAATTAGAGAAGCTTTCTTTTCTAGAGCTGTAGTTTGCAATTCCATGACTTCTTTGTGCTCAGGTTGCTTGGATAAACTCCCTTGCCCTTTCCTTGGTTTAGACCAAAGGAAAGGGTTCAAATTGGCTAGACTGATAGTAAAGAGAATAATTCCCTGATGGGTCCTTGATTTTTTTCCTTTTGTTTTGTTTTGTTTTGGTTTGGTTTTTTGGTTTTGTTATTGTTGGAGGCCCGTTTAATGTGGACATTCAAGGATTCAAGGCTTGGGTAGAGTGGAAAGTGCCCTAAAATTGGGCAGGCAGACAAGGTGGGTGAGGGCTGGCCCCACACATGCCAAAGGGAGTACCAGAAAGGTGGTCCAGGCAGGCAGGTCCATCAGAGGACCTGTAGGCAAGCCCTTGAAAAGGTATCTAGCCAGGTGGTGAATGCCTACGTCAGAGCCTCACCCAGGGAGTCAAGGTTAGGAATGGTTGGGGGCTCCCAAGAGTCTAGGGACTGGCATCCGTAGGGGCCTCTCTGAGCTGCTGCTGGAAGTCACAGTGTGTCTGCTGGTTGGAGTCAAGTGGCTGTTGGAAGTAGGTGTGGAGGTGGTCGTTCTTCACCAGGTGGTCTAGACAGGAGTTGATCTGGTCCAACGTGGAGTTGGTGGCAGTATATTCTGCTTCCCTGAAGCCGTCTTCCTCACTTTCCACAGTTGCCCCCTACCAGCATGCCCAGGTCCCTATTAGGACCTGACATTGTGGGCTTGGGTGCCCCAACGGCTGCGTGATGATGGAAGATGATGGAACGCAGTTATTGTGCACCCACATCCAGCACAGGGTGGAAGGTGGAGGACGTTCCACTGGATGGAACGCAGGACCAGAGGAGCAGATTTTTTTCGTCTTTCCTAAACATTGTGGTTCTCCCAAAGCTATGTTATGGTCAGCCCCTCCTCTATGGTTTTTGTAGTCTTTTCCCCAGACCAGTCTTTCTCCTAATCCTACTTATCCTTCCATTCCAATACCTGTTATGAAAGGCCCAGAAAAAACAGATTTATACTAAGGTACAAAAGTACATAGGTACATAAAGTACTTAATTTGAGTAGGTATAAGTGAAATCATAATATTTTTCCTTTCGGGGCTGATTTATTTTCTTTAGTGTAGTGTCCTTAAGTTTCATTTGTGTCATAGCATGTTGTAGAATTTTCCTTCCTCTTTAGGGCTGAATAATATTCCATTGTGTATTTCTACCACATTTTGTTTATCTACTTTTCTGTCAGTAGACACTTTTGCTTCTACCTTTTGGCTGTTGTGAATATGGCTATGCAAATATCTGCATCCTTGCTTTCAGTTCTTTAGAATATATAACTAGAAGTAGAATTGCTAGATCATATAGCAATTCTATGTTTAAATTTTTGAGGAACTGCTGTAGTATTTTCCACAGTGGCTGCACCATTTTCCATTCTTATCGGCAGTGCACAAGGGTTCCAGTTTCTTCATATCCTTGTTGACAAGTCTTATTTTCTGTTTTCTTGATAATGGCTATCCTAGTGGGTGTGAAGACGTGTCTTACTGTGGTTTTGGTTTGCATTTTCCTAATGACTAGTGATGTTGAGCATTTTTTGATGTGCTTTTATGTATATCTTCTTTGGAGAAATGTCTTTTATCGTTTTTGAACTGGGTTGTTTGATTTGTTGTTGTTGTAGGAGTTTTAACGTGTATTCTGAATATCCAACCCTTAAGAGATATATGATTTGCACATATTTTCTCTCATTCCATAGATTACCTTTTTCACTGTTGATAGTGTCGTTTTTTAAATTTATTTTTTTATTAAAAATTTTTAATATTTATTTTTGAGAGAGAAAGAGAGAGAGACACACGGAGAACGAGTGGGGGAGGGACAAAGAGAGAGGGAGACACAGAATCTGAAGCAGGCTCCAGGCTCCAGGCTGTCAGCACAGAGCCCGATGTGGGGCTTGAACTCACAAACTGCAAGATCATGACCTGAGCCGGGATGCTTAACCAACTGAACCATCCAGGTGCCCTGATAGTGTCCTTTGATGCAGAAAAGTTTTTAACTTCGACGTAGTCCAGTTAATCTTTTCTTTTTCTCGTTGTTCCCTGTGCTTTTGGGTCATATGCAAGAAATAATTGTCAATGCCAATGTCATGAGCTTTACCCCTATGTTTTTTTCTAAGAGTTGTATAGTTTTAGCTCTTAAGTTAAGGTCTTTTATCTATTTTGAGTTTATTTTTGTATACAGTGTAAGATGAGGGTCCAACTTCATTTTTTGCTTTTGGATATCCAGTTTTCCCAGCACTAGAGATCTGTGGTTTTAGTATGAGTCCAGATAGGTTTGGTGTAGAAACAGGGAATATAGTTTTGCACACTGTTGATATAATGGTTTAGAGTCTAGATTTTTCTGTCCAATTATATTATGGGTAAAAGTATGCCATAGTAGCTTCCCTGGAACTGTAACCCCTATTTGTAACACTATTTCTATGAGAAGTTATATTTTGAGTTCCCAATTGCCAGCTTGTAAACACAGCTGTTTGTAAGTTAACCCTATTTTAAGGCTTTGTATAGACAGGGGTTCATTCAGAGGGAAAATAACTTGTGAATGAGTATGTATTTAGAAAAGAGCAGAAGTAAAAACAAACTTTAGAGGGTAATGGGAAATTAGAATTCTTAGTGTCTTTTTAGTATTTTTGTTGGTGATAAATACAACGTTTTTACATTGCCAGTTATTTTTATTGAAATTACCTGGAAATTGGTCCTTAAAACACTTCTGCCATTTTTCCCACCTCATTTTCCTCCATCATGAGATAGAAGTAATGGATACTACTTTATGATGTTGAAAGATTAAGTGAAACAATGTATTAGAAAGCACTTAGGACAGTGCCTTGCGTGTAGCAGTTAATAAAGGAAAGCTGTTGGTTAATGTATCATTTTAGCCTTTTCCATGTTCAGATAAATGTAGTTAAGATAGGAACTTTATGGGGTGGCTGGGGGGCTCAGCCGGTTAAGCGTCCAACTTCAGCTCAGGTCATCTCACAGTTCGTGGGTTCGAGCCCCTTGTTGGGCTCTGTGCTGACAGCTCAGAGCCTGGAGCCTGCCTCGAATTCTGTGCCTCCCTCGCCCTCTCCCTCCCTTGCTCGTGTGCTCTTTCTCTCAAAAATAAACAATAAAAAACTTTTAAAAAAAGATAGGAACTTTCATTTTGAAAAGGATAGGTTAAGGGGTTGGTTTTCTGGAGCAGACAGGAACCTTACTAGAAAACCAACACAATACTTTTTTAGGCAGTGTTTTGGTAGTGTGCTTGTTTGAATTATGTTTCAGTATTCAAGTAAGCTTAGACATTTGAGCCTTTATTTTAGGATTTTAGTAATTTGCAAGAAATGCTAACAGATTAAATTAGCAAATATATACTGAGATCCTTGGAAATACAAATTGTTTTGAAGTGGTAAATATAGTTCCATTACTTTGGAGAGTTGGGGCAAATAATGTAAATAATCTAACTTCTAAGTTAAGTTGTAATTGGTAAACTAAAAAAGTTACATAATATTTGTTTTTTTAAGTATTACAATGGAAAAAATCTAAGCTTTGAGTTTAAAACAAGGAAAATTATGCTTAACCAAGTTGCAAGAGTTAAATTCTTTTCAGAAATTCTTCATACTGAGGCGCCTGGGTGGCTCAGTTGGTTAACTGTCCCACTCTTGGTTTCTTCTCAGGTCATGATCTTATGGTTTGTGGGTTCGAGCCCTGCATCAGGAGAGCTAGGGCCTGCTTGGGATTCTTTCTCCATTCTCTGCCCCTCCCCTGCTTGTGTGTGCTAGTGCTAGTGCATGTGTGCTCTCTCTCTCTCTCTCTCTCTCTCTCTTTTTATTTAAATAGTTTATTGTCAAGTTGGTTTCCATATAACACCCAGTGCTCATCCCCACAAGTGCCCTCCTCCATGCCCATCACCCCCCTTTCCCCTTCCCCCACCCCATCTGCCCTCAGTTTGTTCTTGGCATTCAAGAGTCTCTCATGGTTTGCCTCCCTCCCTCTCCCCCACTATTTTTCCCCTTCTTCTCCCCCTTGGTCCTCCGTTAAGTTCCTCCTAATCCTCCTATACGTGCAAACATATGGTATCTGTCCTTCTTTGCCTTATTTCGCTCAGCATAACACCCTCAAGGTCCATCCGTGTTGTTACACATGGCCAGATTTCATTCTCTCTCATTGCCGTGTAGTATTCCATTGTATAGATAAACCACATCTTCTTGATCCATTTGTCAGTTGATGGACACTTAGGCTCTTTCTAGGTTTTAGCTATTCTTGAGAGTGCTGCTATGAACATTGGGGTGCATATGCCCCTGTGCATCAGCATGTGCTCTCTTTTTTTAAAATAAACTTCAAAAAAAGGAAATTCTTCTTTACTGAATAAAGGAATTGATGTTATATATTTGCAAGTTTTATTCAGCCCACTTTAAAAGTTCTTTTTGTTTAGAACTGATTTAACATTTTTAAATACTTGCACTGGGGACTAGTGAGCTTCATGTCTCCTTAAGTTATTTGAGCACATTCTAGGTTACCTTTAAACAGAAAAACTGGGGGCGTCTGGGTGGCTCAGTCAGTTAAGCATCCGAC
Organism: Crocuta crocuta; assembly: GCF_008692635.1. Lineage (NCBI taxonomy): Eukaryota > Metazoa > Chordata > Mammalia > Carnivora > Hyaenidae > Crocuta > Crocuta crocuta. The sequence continues at coordinate 9,331,770 of NW_027530019.1, read as the reverse complement.
TTCACTCAGGTCATGGTCTTGGGATTCGTGGGTTTGAGCCCCACATTGGGTTCTGTGCTGACAGCTCAGAGCCTGGAGCCTGTTTCAGATACTGTGTCTCCCTCTCTCTCTGCTCCTCCCCACTCGTGCTCTGTCTCTCTCTGTCTCAAAAATAAATAAAAAATTTTAAAAACAACAACAAAAACTATCTGAAAGGTTTCTGCTTTTGGTTAGGGAGCTTGAACTAGCGTTCTTTCAACTTGCGTATTTTGATTCTTTTTTTTTTTTTTTAATTTGAAAGCACACGTGCTCATGCACAAGTGGGGGAGGGGCAGAGAGAGAAGTGAGAGAATCCCAAGCAGCCTCTGTGCCATCAGTGCAAAGCCCAGTGTGGGGCTCAAACACACAACCTGTGAGATCCTGACTTGAGCTGAGATCAAGAGTCAGATGCTTAACCAATTGTGCCACTCAGGTGCCCCAGTATTTTAACTGTTAAAAAAAAAATGAGGAAAGGGCATGCATAGGCATTCAACCAAATGGGAACTAGAGGTAGCCTATAAATATAACTAAAACATTTAAAATTTTACCCATCATGACTATAGTTTAAAGTTACTTTTACTTTGGGGCCACTTGGGTGGCTCAGTCAGTTGAGCGTCCAATTCTTGATTTTGACTCAGGTCATGATCCCAGGGTTGTGGGATCGAGCCCTACATTGGGCTCCACATTGAACATGGAGCCTACTTAAGATGTTTTCTCTCTCCTGCTGCTCCTCTCCCCAAGGCCTTCTCCCCTCAAATTAAAAAGAAAAACATTTTTTTCAGTTAGCAAACATTTTAAAAATTAAAAAGAAATTTTGATGGGCAGGATTCAATATGTAGATGGCTTGGGCCCTCTTTAGTCTCTTTTGTGCAGGTGTGCTGCCTCAGCCAGGAATGTGGTTGGCCCAACAACCCCTGCATCTGCAGGCTGTTAGAGCTGTTGGCTCTTCTAGTTTACGGGCTACAGAAATTATTACTTATACCAGAAATGTCTCTTATAAGATGATACCATTGAGTGTGCTCATCGTTCAACTGGTGTAAATTATGTGTCTCTTTTTATGGTGACCTCAAAGTTGACAGTCCTCTCAACCTGACAAACCATCTGAGCTTGCAGGTAGGGAATAGGGGAGTAGAGCAGCCCAAGATAGGAATGACAGACTCCCAATGTTCCTACTCAAAGTTGAGCAGTTTTATAAGGATTCTCAGATTATTATATGCCTTTGTTTTATTTCTAGAGTACTGAAGTGGTGGTTTTTTCTTATTTTGTCCAACTGAATGGTTCCTTTTTGTGAAGATTTGTTGACCTCTTAAGTTGGACATAGTCAGAATTCCAGGAATTTTATTTTAACTTCCTCTATATTTCTCTCTTCTTGTTCCATACTGTTCTAGGTTTCTGAGGACCCAGTAGATGATAGACCTGGAATTAGAAATCTAAATAATTTTATCTCATGAGACTCACAATAGCCATGCCAGTACTGTACCATATGCATGATTATTGAAGCCGTATATGCACTCTTTTTGCTGTATTCTTCACATTCATCCCTCACTTTAAAATTTTTTTTTTCTTTAATGTTTATTTATTTTTGAGAGAGACAGAGACAGAATGCAAGCGTGATAGGGGTAGAGAAGGAAATACAGAATCTGAGCAGGCTCCAGGCTCCAGGCTGTCAGCACAGAGCCTGATGTGGGGCTTGAACCCAGGAACTGTGAGATCATGACCCTAACCTAAGGTGGTCGCTTAACCAACTAAGCCACCCAGCCACCTTCATCCCTCACTTTTAAATTTTAAATAGTTAAGTATGTTTACATTGTCAGAGAATATACATACTATACTCTCTCCCTTTTATTTTTGCTTTATGACTAACTCGATGTTGTATTTTTGATCATCATCAGTTCTTTTTTTTTTAAAATATTTTTATTTATTTTTGAGAGAGAAGGCACGAGTAGGGGAGGGGCAGAGAGAGAGGGAGACACAGAATCCAAAGCAGGCTCCAGGCTCTGAGCTGTCAGCACAGAGCCCAACGCGGGACTTGAGCTTGTGAACCACAAGATTATTGTCGTAAGCCGAAATCAGTTGCTCAACCGACTGAGCCACCCAGGTGCCCTGATCACCATCAGTTCTTATGCAATGTCTGTAGTCTGGTTTTCTCAAGTGTTCTGTTAGATTTTTTAGGAAGAGCACAGTATTCACAGAGTTCTTGCTCATTGACAATAGTTTATGGCCATTTTTCTTGTTATTTTTGTTGGATATAAAATCCTTGGTTTACTTACATGTTCTTTTCTTGATTTTTTTTTTTTTGTTTTAAATATGTTACTTCATTTTTTGTCTGGTATGAAGTGTTGCTATTAAAAATTTAGAGTCGTTTACTTTTTTTTTTCCGTTATAAAGTCACTTAGTACATGTCTAGATCAGGGATCTGCAAATCCCTGTTGCCCATGGGCTAACTATCTGTGTTTGTAAACACAATTTTATTGTACACAGCCATGTTCATTTACTTACATATTGTCTTTGGATAATTTTGCCAAACAGTGCCATAGACAATACTGAAACCAATGAGCATGGTTCCAGACACTGATATTTGAATTTCATTTAACTTTTACCATGTGGTCTGCAAGCCTAAAATATTCACTGCGTGGTTCTGTAAGAAAAAGTTTGCGTACGTCTGGCTTAGATGCCCAAAGGAGGATTTTTCCCCCTTTAAAGTTTAGTGAAGTTCTAGTAATTCATACCAAACCAGACTGTGTTTTCATATTTGCTGTTCTCAGGTCTGTTTCTTTCAATACATAGTTTCAAATTTTCTCTTGTTTTTGAGTATCTGATCTATTTTCCGTATTTATCAGTTTCTCTTGAATCTTTTTTTTAAGATTTTTATTTTCAAGTAATCTTTAATCCTAACATGGGGCTTGAACTCACAACTGTAAGATCAAGAGTTGCATTTTCCACCAAGTAAGCCAGCCAGGCACCTCTTAAATCTTTGAATCTTTTTCTTTTCTTTTCTTTTCTTTTTTTAATGTTTATTATTTTGTTTTTTAAGGAGGAGACAGAGTGCCAGTGGGGGAGGGGCAGAGAACGAGGGAGAGACAGATCAGAGACAGGCTCCAGGCTCTGATATGTCAGCACAGAACCTGACATGGGGCTTGAACTCACTAATTACAAGATCATGACATGAGCCAAAGTCGGACACTTAACTGACTGAGCCACCCAAGTGCCCCTGAATCTTTTTTTTTTTTTTAAGTAGGCTCCAAGTCCAGCGTGGGAGTCCAGTGTGCAGCTTGAACTCAACAACTGTGAGCCCAAGACCTGAGCTGAGATCAAGAGTTGGATGCTTAACTGACTTAGCCACCTAGGCGCCCCAACCTTGAATCTTTTTTAATGTGTGAAAATATTCCTTCTTTGTTCTATCCATTTAATTTTTTGTTCCTTTTTTTTTAGTCTAGTTTAGAAATAACTTCTTGTTCTTAATTTTTTCCAAATTCTTTCACTTCATTTCCCTTTCCTTAAATCCTGGTTAAAATTATTCCTTAGTATCAATGTCTTCAAGGTTACTTGGAAATACTGTGTAGTTGTGATACGCTTTTGTGGACTTATCTTTTGCAATCTTACTGTCTGTAGAAAGTTAGAGATTTTATTTTGCATTTCTCTTATGACTGTATGCGCCCTGATCTAATTTGTTACTTTTTAATGTGAAATTTGTTTCCTTGAACTTTTATAAGGATGTTCTCTTCAGGACAGTTGTTGACTTAAATGGAACTTTCTGTTATTTTATTAGTATGTTAAAAAATATGGACAATTGCTTTCTTGAGATTGCTTAGTTTATGTTCCTCCACCTCTCTTTTTTGTAGGTGTTCTTTGCTTTTCTCATTTGATACTGTCCTAGTCTATTTTGACTTAATTCAGTTTCATTTCAGTGGTGAACCTTGCCAGTAACTCTGATAATGAGGGTTTTTGTTGTTATTTAAAAAAAAATTTTTTTTAATGTTTATTTTTGAGTGAGAGAAACAGAGGGTGAGCGGGGGAGGAGCAGAGAGAGAGAGGGAGACACAGAATCTGAAGCAGGCTCTAGGCTCTGGGCTGTCAGTACAGAGCCTGACCCGGGACTTGAACTCGTGAGATACTTAACCGACTGAGCCACCCAGGCACCCCTTTTGTTGCTATTTTTTAATGGAAATATCAAACATATGCACAATGTAAACAGTGGTATTATGAAGCCCCATAAAATCATCATTCCATTTGAGTAGTTATTAATATTTTGTCTGTCATTTGGAAGTATCCCCATCCACTCCCAACTTCTTGCTACTTGGTTAATATTGTTCATAGGAACTTTTTACAGGTGTGAATTTTTTTTTAATGTTTTATTTATTTCTGAGAGAGAGAGAGAGAGACAGAGAGAGACAGCGTGAGCAGGGGAGGGTCAGAGAGAGAGACACACACACAGAATCTGAAGCAAGTTCCAGGCTCTGAGCTAGCTGGTAGCACAGAGCCAAATGTAGGGCTCGAACCCACGAACTGTAAGAAGATCATGACCTGAGCTGAAGTTGGACGCCTAACCAACTAAGCCACCCAGGTGCCCCAACAGGTGTAAATTTTTGTAAAATTTACGTACTTTGAAATACGTAGATTTTAGCTTTAAGTTTTGACAAATAGATCCATACTCCCTTGCGTTCGGGTCATTTCTTTTCCCCAAGGCAACTTCTATTTTGATTTCTCTCCTTAGATTATTTTTGCTTCTGATAGAATTTCTTTTTAATGGTGTCATCAGATATATACTTTTTTGTGACTGCCATTGCTTAGCATAATGTCTGAGATTCTTTCATGTTGTTGATGATAATAATAATTGTTGCTTTCTATTTTCTAATTATTATTCCACTGTGTGAAAACACCCCAGTATTCACTTTTCTGACCTTGAGCATTTTTGTTATTTCCAATTTGAGGTGGCTATTGTAAATAAAGTCGGCCAGGAACATCTTTGTAAAAGTATCCTGTGGGCATGTTTACATTTTTTCTTGTATAAAAACTCAGAAGTGAAAAAATTACTGGATGAAGGGGTGAGGTGTTGTTTAAAAGAAATTGCTCAACTTCTACCAAAAACCTTATATTACCACCAGCAGACTATGAGAGTGCTCATTGTTCCACATCTTTGTGATCAGTTGTGGTCAGTCTTTTTAATTTTTGCCTTTCAAGTAGGCGTATTCTATTTTTATTTTAACTTGCACTTCTGATGGTGAATTATATTGAGCATCATCATTTCATATGCTTGTGGCCATTCATCTAGCTTTTATGAAGTGTCTTCTCAGGTCTTTTAATTTTTATGAAGTTTAGGGGCACCTGGGTTGCTCAGTCGGTTGAGCGTCTGACTTCGGCTCAGGTCATGATTTCATGGTTTATGAGTTTGAGTTCCATGTCGGCCTCTGTGCTGATAGCTTAGAGCCTGGAGCCTGCTTTGAATTCTGTGTCTCCCTCTTTCTTTGTCCCTCTCCTGCTCACACTCTGTCTTGCTCTCTCTCAAAAATAAATAAAAACATTAAGAAAAAAAATTTTTTATGAAGTCTATTTTGCTTTTATGGTTTCTGCTTTTGTGGTTATTTTTCTTGGAATATTATGTCCTTTGTGAAGAGATAGTTTTACTTTTTCCTTCCTGATGTGAATTTTTAAAATTTCTTTTTCTTGCCTAAATTCTATGGCCATGAACCGCCATTTAATAGAGGTGGTGAGAGTGGACATCCTTGTTTTATTTTTTACCTTAAGAGGAAGGCACTTAGTTTTTCATTATGCAATATGATGTTAGCTGTGGATTTTTCATTGCTGCCTTTTCTCAGGTTTAAGAAGTTCCCTTCTAGGGGCGCCTGGGTGGCTTAGTCGGTTAAGCGTCCGACTTTCACTTAGGTCATGATCTCGCGGTTTGTGGGTTCGGGCCCCGCGTCGGGCTCTGTGCTGACTGCCAGCTCAGAGCCTGGAGCCTGTTTCAGTCTGTGACTCCCTCTCTCTCTGACCCTCCCCTGCTCACGCTGTCTGTCTCTCTCTGTCCTAGAAATAAATAAAAAACATTAAAAATTAAAAAAAAAAAAAAAGAAGTTCCCGTCTATTACTGGTTTGTTGAGTATTTTTATTGTGAAAAGGGTGTTGGGGATGGTCAAATGCCTTTTTTCTGCATCAGTTGAGATCATATGGAATTTTTCCTTTATTCTTTTAACTTGGTGTATATATTATTGATTGATTTTCATATATTAAACCAGGATTGCATCCCTGCGATAAATTCCAGTTTGGTCATGGTGTGTAATCCTTTTATTAAGCTGCTGGATTTGGTTTGCTAGTATTTTGTTGAGGATATTTGCATCTATGTTCCTAAAGGATATTGACTAGTAGTTTAACTTTTCTTCTGGTGTCTTTGTTTGATTTTGGTGTCAGAGTAATGCTGATCTCATAGATTGAGTGGGAGGTATTCCTCAATAAGGAAGAGTTTGAGAAGGTTTGGTGTTAATTCTTCAAATATTTGGTAAAATTCACCAGTGAAGCCATTAAAATTGGATTTTCCTCTGTGGGATGTTTTTAAAGAAATTATCACTAATGCAGTCTCTTGTTTTTGAATTTTTGAGTCTATTGGATTTTCTTTTCTTGAGCCCATTTTGCTTAATTTTGCTTAATTTTGCAAATTGAGCCCAATTTGCTTAATGGAAATTAATCCATTTCTTCTAGGTTATCTAATTTGTTGGTGTTTTGGTATGTNATTTGGTAAAATTCACCAGTGAAGCCATTAAAATTGGATTTTCCTCTGTGGGATGTTTTTAAAGAAATTATCACTAATGCAGTCTCTTGTTTTTGAATTTTTGAGTCTATTGGATTTTCTTTTCTTGAGCCCATTTTGCTTGTGTCTTTATAGAAATTAATCCATTTCTTCTAGGTTATCTAATTTGTTGGTGTTTTGGTATGTTGTGGTTTTGTTGTTTCACCCTGAACAAACATTTTCTAATTTTCCTTGTGATTTTTTCTTTGACACAGTGCTTACATATTTAGGAGTTTGTTGTTTAATTTCTGCATATTTGTTAATTTCTCAAGTTTCTTTCCTTGTGATTCTTTCATTCCAGTGTAGTTGGAGACCATATACATGTATGATTTAAATTCTTTTAAGCTTATTGTGACTTATTATGTCCTGACATGTAGTCTGTCTTAGAGAATATTATGTATTGTGCTGTTGTGAGGTAGAATGTTCCATATGTATCTCTTAAGTCTAGACAATTGTTCATGTCTTCTATTTCCTTATTGATCTTTTGTCTAGTTGCTCTATCCATTACTGAAAGTAGATATTGAAATATCTATTAATTTTGAATTGTTTTTCACTTTTGTTTGACAGTTTTTACTGAGTATATTTTGAGACTCTGGTGTTAGGTACATATATGTTTATAATTCCCTCTAAATTTTGCTTATTATATCCCAGACATTTTGATGTGCTCTTTGTTATTTTTTAGTCCAAAATTTTTTATTTCTCTTGTGGTTTTCTTTCTCTTCTCCTCCTCTTCCTCCTCCTCCTGACTCATGATTTATTATATATTTTTAAATTTTCAAGTATTTGGAACTTTTTAAGATTTTTGTTTTTGATTTCTATTGTGGTCAGAGAACATAACCTTGTAAGATTTTTCTTTAAATTTATTTAGACTTGTTTTATGTCTCAGCATATGGTCTATTGGTAAGTGTTTCATGAGAAATTGAAAAGTATGTGTTTTCTTCATGTGTTGCCTGAGTAGTCTGATAGAACTTTTGAAAGCTCTTGAGGGCTTGACTGTTCCAGCCCTTTTAGACCTATTAAATACATCTTTTACAATTCACTATTGGAATGGACCAAAACCTTCTGCATTTCAGTTCTTTCTTTAAATGCTCTTATCTTTCATTCTAATAAATGCCCACTGGTTATTTTTGAGTTCAAAGGACCTTTCTCCTAAGCGTTCGGAGAACCATCTTCACTCTTCATCATGTGGAGTGATCTAGCATTTTATATATACACTATGATATATATATTTATCTGCCAGACTATGATCCTCATGTGTAGAGATTATAGTTTTCATCCTTAACATTTTAGTAGCAGGTGGCCAGTAAGTATTTCAGTTTTAATGAGCCAAACTTTTTAAGACTGGGCTTAGCCTATATGCTTTTAGTCTTTTAAGACCTACTTTACATTAGTGTATTGTTTCATAAGATGTTATAATTCCCATTTAATGATTCTGGGTTTAAGATAGATTCATTCTAAGGTGTTTTTCTTGTTTGTTTGAGAGGGAGAATCTTAAGCAAGCTCCACTCCCAGTGAGGAGCCTAGATGGGGGAGGAGGGGGCGGAAGGGCCAGAAGGCTCAGTCTCATGACTGAGATCATGACCCACTGGGCCACCCAGGAGCCCCTCTGTAACTGAAAAAAAAATTTTTCCCCCCAAAAATACCCAAGAAAGGGCTCCTGGGTGGCTCAGTTGATTGAGCTGCCAACTTTAGCTCAGGTCATGATTTCACAGTTCAGGAGTTCAATCCCTGTGTCAGACTCCGTGCTGACAGCTCGGAGCCTAGAGCCTGCTTTGGATTCTTTTTTTTTTTTTATCTTTATTTATTTCTAGGAGACAGAGAGAGAGACAGCGTGAGCAGGGGAGGGTCAGAGAGAGAGGGAGTCACAGACTGAAATAGGCTCCAGGCTCTGAGCTGGCAGTCAGCACAGAGCCTGACGCGGGGCTCGAACCCACGAACCGTGAGATCATGACCTAAGCGAAAGTCGGACGCTTAACCAACTAAGCCACCCAGGCACCCCTGCTTTGGATTCTTAATCTCTCTCTCTCTCTCTCTCTCTCTCACTCTCTCAAAAAAAAAAAAGTAACATTAAAGAACAAAAAAAAGCTGAGAACAGATCTGGGTGGCTCAGTTGGTTAAGCATCCAACTCTTGATTTACACTTGGATCATGGTCCCAGTGTCATGTGATTGAACCCTACATGGGGTTTTGTGCTGGGCGTGGAGCCTGCTTTAAGATGATCTCTCTACTTCTGTCTCTGCCCCTCCCCTGCTTGCTCTGTCTCTAATTTAAAAAATTACAAAAAAAATTACAGAAATTTATTAAAAATAAGTTTTCAGAATTCCCCCTTGATTTGCCATATGGGAACTTTCCTTTTCTAAGGAGTGCTTTGCTGAAGAATTAAGGCATTAAGACATCATTTATGTACTCTAAATAAGGTTTTAAAGTAAATAATACATGCATTGAATGCTAAATCACTTTAGAAGTTAACATTGACTCTTCAGGGAAGAAGGCAGCATTTTTTATTTTGGGATGGCAGCATAAAACTGAGCACCATTTGCTGATAGGGAAAAAAATAGTTGTTTGTAAAGGTATCTAGGGACTTCACTGGTGAATCCCTTGAGTTTGGGGTTTTTTGTTGGAGTAGATTATGTGTGTGTATGTGTGTACGTATAACTTGCTAAAAGTTTCTAACATTTTTTTCTGTGACTGTTCTGTTGGTTTCGTAAAGACACAGTGTCTTATGCTTCTTAATTTGTTGGTGAAGACTGCCCTTTGCCAGGATTTTTGGCATCTTTATGAGTTGAGAATGCTTAAATGGAGTTAGATTTTCTGTGAATGAAGTCACTATTGTGAGTAGCATTGACGTTCTCTGCAGTTTATAGTCTTTTCTAATACCTTTTTAATTTTGAAGCTCAAGATGGTAAGATGAATGTATTCTTTACATGAGTAAAAAAAAAACACAGTTAAGTGACTATAGTTTAGCAGTGATCGAAGTAGGATTGGAATTCACATTTCTTAGTTTGGTAATTTTTATATTCTATTTCAGATTCTAATTTAGGGTATATTATTAACTACCTTTGTGTCTTGATATAGTTTTGTCAGCCATTAATTTTCTCATCTATAAAGTGAGAGAGTTCAAGTAGATTGCCTCATAATTTCTTTCTCATGTGAATTCAATTTTTAAAGTATCATGTGTGGCAAGATCAAATGATCTTATAAATTGAATGATCCAACTACTCTTTTTACATTTGCATGATTGTTGATCATTAGAATCATGCTCTGGTAATTCATTCATTCATTGAGGGTTTTCCCACTACATTGTGAGCTCCAGATGACAGAAACCTTATGTATGTTGTTTACTGTTTTTTGTTTGTTTGTTTTTTTAATTTAAAAAAACTTTTTTTTGTTTTTTATTTATTTTTGAGACAGAGAGAGAGCACGAGTGGGGGAGGGACAGAGAGAGAGGGAGACACAGAATCTGAAACAGGCTCCAGGCTCTGAGCTGTCAGCACAGAACCCGATGCGGGGCTCGAACCCACGAACCGTGAGATCATGACCTGAGCCGAAGTCGGACGCTTAACCGACTGAGCCACCCAGGCGCCCCTGTTGTTTACTGTTTATGAGGTGCTTAACCTAGCCCAGTGCCTTGAATGTCGTAAGTGCTCAATAAATATTTCTTGACTGAACTGATTGAATGAATGATAATATTGGCACGGGTGGAGGTTGCATAGTTCTGTGGAAAGAGTATGCACACTCTTTGTTGTTACTCGTATTTTTATTATGTCATAGGGTAAAATACTTCAGAAGTTGTTGGGAAGGTTACTTGGGATAGTGTGTAAAAGTTCAAAGCATCCTTTCACTTAAAGTTATGGTTTCTTAATTTAATCTCCTGGAGACTTGCACCAACGGGTTTTTATAATATAAGGTGGGCACATTTGACCACAGTAGGTTTAATTTTAATAACCCTTGTTATTTTTCTCTTGTAGTTTTATATGTGGCACCCATAAAAGATGAGGCTGAGAACACGGAAAGCTTCTCAGCAGTCAAATCAAATCCAAACACAACGCACTGCTAGAGCAAAGAGGAAATATTCAGAGGTTGATGATAGCCTACCTTCTGGGGGAGAAAAAACACCGAAAAATGAAACTGGCTTGTTGTCTTCAATTAAAAAATTCATTAAAGGAAGCACACCCAAGGTAATGGTTTTACCTTGTACTTAAAATTGAAGTTTAGGTTGTTTTCTTTAAGCATGCAAAGAGGAGAAATCTTAATATTGCTAGTAGATTAAGGAAATGTCTACATTTTGGTGTTATTTTAAGAGTAGTAACATGAAAATTAGATAATGGCCATTTAAGAAAATATTATTTATTCTATTTAACTGACCCACTTCACCTTGTTTTTTCAGCATAGTATTATGAAAAGCAAAAGAAATTTTTCCTTATTTTATGTGAGTTTTTCTTTTCCTTTTTTTTAATTTCAAAGAAAAGTTAAATTTTCTTGTTCTTAATACATTGTTTAGGGAGATGATTTCTCTGATTTTTAACACTTGTACAATGAAAATGTATTACTTCATTAAAGAGATAGAAAAAAGTTGTTAAAAAGACACTGACGAGGAGTCACATGCTCCACATTCATACTCTGGACCAACTTGAATGAACTGAGGAAACTCATTTACTCCTCTGAACCTTAAGAAGACAGTAAAATGGGACTATTTCTAACTGCTTTGTTTGTCTCAGAGTTGTTTTTACATTAGATGGTAAACAGAAAAAGCAGTTTGAGAAATTTTAATGCACTCTTTAAATAGATATTGTTATTATCACTCATTGTGTGTATTTAATGTAGACATTAATAATCCAAGCTTTTGGTTAAAAAATGAAGAAACTTGATAGAAAGATAGGTTTTTCCTATGTCTTCCGACTTCTCTTGATATTTTTTTCTTTCCTTCCTTCCTTCCTTCCTTCCTCTCTCTCTCTCTCTTTCTTTTTAGAGAGAGATAGATTGTGTGAGCTGGGGAGAGGGGCAGAGGAAGAGAGAGAATCATAAGCAGGTACTCCATTGTCAGCACAGAGCCCAACAGGGGGCCCAATCCCAGGAGCCTAGGATCATGACCTGAGCCAAACAAAATCAAGAGTAACATGCNATCTGAACGTGGCTCAGCACTGACAGCACTGAGCCTGATGGGGGCTCCAACTGTGAGATGAGCTGAAGTCAGATACTCCTCTGACGAAGTCAGCCAAGCACCCTAGGCATTCTTCCTATTAATGTGGCATCATAGCATATCATATCATGCTTTTTTTCTCCTTTAGTAGTAAGATCTGTCTTTGTTAGTTAGCAAATTTTTACCCATGTCAACTACACACCCAGGGGTTTCCTACAGAAATTTGTTAAGTTTCTTTCTTTTTAAACTAAAATCTTGAATTTTTTATTAATGTCTCCTTAAAGATGTTAAATTAAAAATAACAGATGTTAATAAGATAGGGCCACTAAAAACCTGTTTGCAAACTAATGTCTTATTCACTCATTTTGGGGGGAGAAGAGTTTTCCTGCAGCCAAAAATTAATTGTACTCTTACTCATTCCAGATTTTTAAATTATATTCTATAAGGTTATTATGAAAATTAGTATTGGAATGTCTTGCTAAAATCAAGGTACATTCCCCCCCCCACCAGTCTGCTAACCCTTATGTTAGAAGTAAATTAAATGATTAGTTTGTCATGTATTATTTCTGCTGAGCTTATATTGGCTTTTAATCATTATTTCTTATTTCATTGTCATTAAATCATCTTTTTGATAATATAGTCTAAAGTTTCATTGAGAATCTATACAGTGCTTGCTTATGTTCAGTATCTTGAGTACAGTGTTCTCTTTTTCAAAATTTGGGTGGGGGTTGGCAGCTAATGTTTATTGCTGCCTTTTTTGTTTCTTTGATTTCTTTCATTTTGTCAGCTTTTGAACTTTTAAATAATGTGGCAGGGTGCCTGGGTGGCTCAGTCAGTCCAACTTCTGCTCAGGTCATGATCTCACAATTTGTAGATTTGAGGCCTCACATTGGGTGCTCTGCTGTCGGTGCAGGTCTGCTTGGGATCCTCTGTCTCCCTCTCTCTCTCTCTGCCCCTCCCCCACTTGCACTCTCTCTCAAAAATAAACATTTTAAAAAAAGGTATGTTGAACTATAATTGAACTCTTTAGACAGGCCTTCCTGCTTTCTCTTTTGAGCTGTAGTCCTTTCTAAGGTGTCTAACATAGTTTTCATGCCTATCTCAGGAGCCTGACTTTGAAATGTCCTCTCTTTGTATCACCCTACTTTTTCTCTCTTTTGTTTACTATTAAGATGTCTAGGATCAATGGTTCTGGGTGCTTGCCAGGTTACCCATCACTGACCTGTTTTTATATTTTTATATTACTGACAAGTTTTAATATGTATTCTTAATTTTGTATAAATTAGTCATGAGAGTATTTAGGTAAACCAAACATAGGTTGTTAATTTGTGAATATAAGGTGTAAGTAGTAGTTTGCTAGGATTGCCCTAACACAATACCAGAGACTGGGTAGCTTAAACAACAGAAATTTTTTTACAGCTTGGAAGCTAGAAGTCCAAGATCAGGACATTAGCAGGTTGATTTCTTCTGAGACCTTTCTCCTTGACTTGGATGGCTGCCTTATTACTATGTTCTCCCATAGTTGCCCCTCAGTCCTTTGTATTGTCTGTGTTTGTAGTCTCCTCTTCTTGTAAGGACACCAGTCATAATTGGATTAGGGCCTACCCTAATGATCCCATTTTATTTTATTTTATTTGGTTGTATTTCATTTTTTAAAATATTTATTTTGAGAGGTGGGGGAGGGGCAGAGAGAGGCAGAATCTCAAGCAGGCTGTATGCTCAGTGCGGAGCCTGACACAGAGCTTGATCTCACAACTGTGAGATCATGATCTGAGCCAAAATCAGGAGTCGCCTACAGAGCCACCCAGGTGCCTCGCAATGACCCCATCTTAATTACTCCTTAAAAGGCATATTTCCAAATATAGTTATATTCTGGGGGTTAGGACTTCAACATATGAATTTGATGGGGACACATAATTCAGCCCATAACAAGGTGAATGAAATCTCTGTTCTCTTTCACATACAGATTTATGCTTCAAACACTTACACTTCTCTGATTTCAGAATTATGAAGTTGTCAGCAAAAGCACTCAGGAATTGTTAGATATGCAGTCTTTTTGCTTTTAGCATAATGAGATTCTGATACATATTTGAAGTGAAGTCCTTACAACTAAAATATATTTGCTTTAGAGCAAGAATCTCTCTATACCTTTCCAAATAGGAGTTTCTAGAGTTTGTCCATAACAAAATGATCTTTCCTCCATTCTTATCTAAATACTGTTAAACTGTTGTAGTTAAGGTCATCAAGTTGCCTATGGTTATAATTCTAATGAAATAATAAAATCCTTCTGTTATATTAAGTCAGTGGTTTTATGAAAGTATTTTAAGGTTTTATTTTTAGGTCATCTGAACACCCAGTGTGAGGCTTTAACCCAGAACCCTGAGATCAAGAGTTGCATACTCTACTAACTGAACAAGCCAGGCTCCCCTTAAATCAGTGTTTTTAGATTTTTTAAGTATAACCCTCAGAAAGAAATCTAGNAATTTTTGCATCCGTATTCATCAAGGATATTGGCCTATAGTTCTCTTTTAGAAAGAAATCTAGCTTTTACTACATTAATACACGTGAAACAAAACTCACTCCTAATATATTAATTGTGCTCGGATTTTTGTTTACTGTTCTTATTCCCCTTTTAAAGGTGATTTTAAAACCTTAAATCAAGGACTGATGGATGTGGGTGGGAGGAGGGATGGGCATGGAGGAGGGCACTTGTGGCGATGAGCACTGAGTGTTATGTGGAAACTAATTTGACAATAAACTATTTGTTAAAAAAGTAAATAAATAAATAAAACCTTAAATTAATTTCATGATCCACTGTGGGGTTGTACCCCTTGGTTTGAAAAACCTTAACCTTTGTCCTATCAAGCTTTGTGGTTTTATTGGGAATCGTCTTCCTACCAAAGTTAATATAAGTCAGTGTCTCTAGACATGTTCTTTAACAACTTAGGTTAATGAAGTACTTTACTGTTTATTATGGAACACAAAAATTAGAAGATCAGATCGACTGGTTATACATACATGAACATATATAGCAGATAACTACAATTTTACTTGTTTTCTCGTTTTTAGGCTTTTTATTTTTTTCTTTACTTACTGCATTGGTTAGGACCTCTAATACAGTGCTCTGTAGAAGTGAGAGGAAACACCTTCTCTTGTTGCTGATGTTCAAGAAGAGTTTGTTTACTATCAAATGTTAATAACTATATGCTTTTCATAGTTATCTTTTATTCATATGTGGCAGTTTCCTTTTATTTGTAGTTTTTTACAACTTTTTATCATGTTGAATTTTGTCAAAGAATTCTCTCCATCTATTGAGATATTCTTCAGATTTTCTTTTAGTTTAAGTGGAGTAGTGCCTAAATATTTTTTAATGGAAAACCAAAGTTGCATTGCTGGATTTGTTTGTTTCTTAAGGGATTTTTATGTCTGTTTTCATGAAGTTTTTGGTCTGTAGAAGTTGCCTTGCTTTATAATATTTTCAGATTTGGGGATCAGGATGATGCTTGAAACTTAAAGCAAGTCAAGAATTGTTCTCTTTGCTTCTTACTTCTGAAAGAACTTATATTGGCTTAGTATTATTTTATCTTTAAATAAATAGCAGAATTCATTGTGAGAAAGCTTTTATTATAAATTTGATTTCTGTAATATATATGGGGCTGGTTAGCTTTTCTGTTTCGTATTACAGTGTTGATCACATGTGTTTTTCAAGGAATTAGTCCATTCATCTAAGTTGTTGAATTACTTGGTGTAAAGTTTTTGTGATATTTACATATTAACCTGACAATATCTGAAGGATCTATAATGATGTACTTCTTTTTATTCCTGATGTGGATAATTTATGCTTTATCTTTGTTTTGATGTGTCTTGCTAGAGCTTTATCAATTTCATTACTCTTTCAAAAAATCAGTGTCTGTCTTTATTAAATTTTATCTTTTCTTTCCATTTTTTATTTAATTGCGTTAAAAAAAATTTTTTTTAAATTTATTTCTGAGAGAGAGAGAGTGACAGCATGAGCAGGAGAGGGACAGAGAAAGTGGGAGACACAGAATCTGAAGCAGGGTCCAGGCTCTGAGCTAGCTGAGAGCACAGAGCCTGACGCGGAGCTCGAACCCACGAACTGTGAGATTGTGACCTGAGCCAAAGTCAGACTCTTAACCTACTGAGCCACCCAGGCGCCCCATTTAATTGCTTGTTATTTTTAATATTTTCTTATACTTTATTTGATTTACTCACCAAGATAGACTATACACCAGAAAGTATAAAAAAATATGAAAGAAAAGAAGTCATACACAGTATGGTGAGTGTTCCATGTATATTTGAAAAAAAAATGCATACTCTGGAATTATTTAGTGCAGATTAATAGGTTGGTTGATAATATTTCTCTCTCCTTTTTTTTTTTCTTTTAGTTTACTCTGAGAGAAAGTGTGCAAGTCAGGGGAGGGGCGGGGGAGGGGTGGGGAGGAGATCCCAAGCAGGCTCAGTGCTGATAGTAGAGAGCCTGAGACTGGACTGGGTCTCACAAACCATGAGATCATGACCTGAGCTGAAATCAGGAGTCAGACACTTAACTGACTGAGCTACTCAGGCGTCCCGATAATATTTCAGTCTTCTGTACTTTAAACTTCTTTTATCAGTTACTAAGAAAGGGGTGTTAAAATCTCCAATTATTGTGAATTTGTCTACTTGCCTTTCAGTCATTTTTTTTGTTTGTTTCTTCATATGTTTTTAAGTTCTCTTATTAGGTGTATATACATTTGTGAGGAATATAAATTATTTTTGTTACCACTGTGAAATATCTCAATATCTCTCGTAATATTTGCCTTGAGATTTACTTTGCTAATTATATTAGTAATATAAATACTAATATNAGTACTAATATAGCCACATAACTTTCTTAGCATTTGCATGATACACTTCTTTCCTTTTGTGTATAAATATACCCTATTTATTTATATTTAAGTTGGCATGTTTAGTTAGGTTTAATGTAATTATTAATATAATTGAGTTTATTAATCTTATTCTGTATTTACAACATTGTTTTACTGTTTTACATATGCCTTCTTTTTAGTAAGCTAGTTCTCTTTTAGAATATCATTCTATCTCCTATATTGACTTTTAAAAATTAACTTTATTGAGTTATAATTATGTACAATGAAACACACCCATTTAAAGTATATAGTGTCATGAATTTTAACAGATTTATACACTCTTGCCCAAAAACTACCCTTACAGTCTTTGCAGACAGTTTCACAGTTATCAGCCTAGACAGCCAACATTGTGCTGTTGTTATAAATCACATAAATATTTTCTGGAGTTTTATATGATTGCAGTTATACAGCATCTCTTAACATCTTTCACTCAGTGTAAAGTTTTTGTATTCACTTGTGTTACTGTATGTTTCCATACTTTATTCTGCTCTCCACCCAGAATTCTGTTGTGTGAGTATACATATAACATAATTTGTTTATCCATTTGGATTGTATATGGTTTTTGGCTATCATGAATAAAGTTGCTATGAATATTTGTGTTGAGTCCATGTGTGGACATATATTTAAGTTAAAAAGATTGGTATTGCTAAGTCATATAATGCATGTTAATTTTTTTTGTGGTTGTTTATATATAATTAGCAGTACCATAAAACTCACCCGTTTAAGGTATAAATTTAGTAGCTCTCAGTATATGCACAGTGTGCATCTGTATTATAGCATATTTCATTTCATCATTCCTTCTTATTGCCAAGTAATATTCTATTACATGGATATACAACATTTTGATTATCCATTTTATCAGTTGATAGACATTTCCACATTTTGGCTTTATGAAGATGACTCCTGGTGAACATTCATATGTAAAGTTTTTCATGGAAATCTAATTTCTTTTAAAAACTTTTTTTTAATATTTATTTTTGAGAGAGAGAGAGTGCAGGTGGAGGAGGGACAGAGAGAGAAAGACACACACACACACACACACACACTCACTCACTCACTCACTCACTCACTCACTCACTCCAAGGCAGGCTCTAGGCTCTGAGCTGACATGGGGCTCGGACTCAAAAACTGTGAGATCATGACCTGAGCTAAAGTCAGACACATAATGGACTGAGCCACCCAGGTGTTCCATTGTGGAAATCTATTTTCATATCTCTTGAGAATATACTGAAGAGTAGAATTGCAGGATAATATGAAAATTCTGTGTAGCTTTTTAAGGAATTGCAGACTGTTTTCCAAAATGACTGCACCATATTACAGTCCCATCAACAAAGTTAAAGGTTCTAGTTTCTCCACATCCTCAGCAACACTTGTTACTGTCCTTTTAGATTTAGCCATCTTAGTGACTGAAACGGTATCTCGTTGTGGTTCTAATATATTTTCCCAATGACCAATGACAGTGAGCATCTTTTCATGAGCTTGTCGCCCATTGTAACTTCTTCAGAGAAATGTCTTTTAAATCTTGGCACATTGTTAAATTGGGTTTTGTCTNACCCACGAACCGCGAGATCATGACCTAAGCGAAAGTCGGACGCTTAACCGACTAAGCCACCCAGGCGCCCCTTGTTCTTTATGTATTTTAGATACAAGTCCCTTGTTTGATAAATGATTTGCAGATATTTTCTCCCATTCTTTCAGACCCCTTTGAAGCACAAAAGCTTTAAATTTGATCAAGTCCAGTCCAATTTATTTTGTTGTTGTTGTTGCACATATTTTTGATGTCATGTCCAAGAAGCTATTAAAATCAAGCTATTAAGTTTGATCCAAAATCAAGGTGGTAAAAGTTTTAGCTCTGAGTTTTCTTACACCAAGATACTACCTTACGTCGGTCAGAGTGGCTAAAATGAGCAAATCAAGAGACTATAGATGCTGGCGAGGATGTGGAGAAANGACAGACTCTTGAATGCCGAGAACAAATTGAGGGCAGATGGGGTGGGGGGAGGGGAAGGGGGTGATGGGCATGGAGGAGGGCACTTGTGGGGATGAGCACTGGGTGTTATATGGAAACCAACTTGACAATAAACTATTAAAAAAATAAGTGTTACAAATTTTTTCTTAAAGCTTCAAAGGTTTTTCTTGTAAGTTTTATATTTTTAGTTCTTATATTCAGCTCTTTCATCCGTTTTGAATTAATTTTGTAGATGGTGTGAGGTAAGGGGCCAACTGTATTCTTTTGCATCTTAGTATCTTTTTTTTTTCTTAAATAGTTTATTGTCAAGTTGGTTTCTATATAACACCCAGTGCTCATCCCAACAAGTGCCCTCCTCCGTGTCCATCACCCCCCTTCTTCTCTTCTCCAAGTATCTGTTGGTCCTAGTATGATTTGTTGAAAGACTCTTTAAAGAAATGGCTCAGTTGTTTTCAAAGTATTTGTACCATTCTATTCAGCAATGTTCAGCCCTTCCAGTTGCCTACATCTTTAGCAATATTTGATATTAACCAGTCTTTTTGATTTTAGCCTTTCTACAGGGGTGGGGTGGTTATCTCATTATGTTTTTATTTTGTATTTCCCTGATGATTAATGAAGTTGAATGTGCTTACTTGCCAGCACAAATTTGCCAACTCCCAGTTCAAATTTTTTCCCATTTGGGAGGAGGTGACTTCTCAGTGTTTTTCTTGTGATTCCCATTAGTAGTTTCTCTTGAGCAAGTGTTCTTAAACTTTTTGATCTCAGGGTCCTTTACCTTCTTACACATTATTGGAAACCCTAAAGAACATTTGTTTGTGTGCGCTGTATCTATCATTATATCTCATTAGATTTTAAAACGGAGGAATTTTGAAAATATTCATTTCTTATTGCAATTATAAAGCCACTCACTGCATGTTAATACAAATAACATTTTTAAGTATTTCCTAAAAACAAAAAGGCAATTAGTGGGAGCATGTCATTATTTACAGTTTTGCAAATCTTTTTAATGTTGACTTCCTATGAGGTAGTTTATCATTGAAGCATTTAAAGAAAACCATATTCTCATGTATTTGTTAAAGGAAAGAGTATTTTAATATCCTTTTTAGATAATTTTGATAGTCTATTGATACTATACCAAAACTTGACAAATGAGGTAGTTTCTTAGGTGAAATTTGCAAGGACTGAAATGATTTTTTTATTAGTCAGTCTTCTGCTTAGAATGCATATGTATGGTTTTGTAGCACTGTGCACTGATTATATAGAAGATATTGGTTCACTGAATTATGTAGATCTTTGACATACTGCTATATTTCATTATTCAATATTTAAAAATTACATTTCTGAAAAAAAATTACATTTCTGAACATCCCCTTTGATCTCAATAGGATAGTTTTTAAGCACTGGGAAGCTGTCAGGCTATTGGTGCTGGGTCTGAGTTTTTTAAAATTCAATTTTTGCTTGAAAGCTCAAATGTTATTGCTGGCAACAAAAAGTGTCAGTTTTCGGGGCACCTGGGTGGCTTAGTTGGTTAAGCAGCCAACTTTCGCTTAGGTCATGATCTTGCGGTTCGTGGGTTCGAGCCCCGCGTCGGGCTCTGTGCTGACTGCCAGCTCAGAGCCTGGAGCCTGTTTCGGAGTCTGTGACTCCCTCTCTCTCTGACCCTCCCCTCCTCCCGCTCTCTCTCTCTCTCTGTCTCTCTCTCTCTCTGTCCTAGAAATAAATAAAACATTAAAAAAAAATAAAAAAAAAAGTGTCAGTTTTCCTTGAGGTGGCAGGCATGCTTTGTTCACTTTGCAGAAAATATCGGGGCACCTAGGTGGCTCAGTTAAGTGTTCGACTTCAGCTCAAGTAATGATCTCACAGTTTGTGAGTTTGAACCCCATGTCTGGGTCTCTGCTTCACATCTCCAAGCCTAGAGCCTGCTTCAGATTCTATGTCTCCCTGTCTCTCTGCCCTTTCACCACTTGCGTGCATATGCATTCTCTCTCTCTCTCTAAGATAAATAAACATGAAAACATTTTTAAAATATCTATTTTAGGTAAAATTAGTTTTCCATCAGGAAAGTGGTCTAATTCAGCTTATAACTCAATTGCTCAGATGCTTTTTCTCAAGACAGTTGTGGAAGCACAAGTTTGCAGTAGTAGTGTTTTATTTGGCTTCACTTCCCATCCTACAAAATGTTAACACATGTTTAAGGATTGAGATTAAATTAATTTTATAGCTTCAGCAGGGACATTCTTAAGTCTAACTGGCTTCCTCCCACCCCCAACTAATACTTGGCAGTAAATAATACAGTGACTATTGGGTGTCATTGCCTTAATTTGTACTAAGGCTACCATTGCTTTTGCACAGTCAGTGCAAATGTTTAATACAAGTTACTTCAGGATAGACTGAGATACAAAAAAATCATTCACCACTTGTGTTTATTACCACACATTCACAGTAAAGAAGATCTCTGATAATTAGTTGATGCTAGTATTAGATAAATATAGTCAAAACAGAAAGTCTGGCCATATCTGTAAGGCAAAAGTACAATTCTACAGACTAGATATTAACTCATTTCCTGTATTTGCAGGTAAGTCTTTAATTCAGTTACTTTATCACTGGGAAGTGGAAAAGCCTGTTTCTTTCATTGACTTTTTATTCAGCAGTCTCCCACCAGTGTCTACTGTGCAAGTTTATAAGTCTCTCAGATAGTAGTATGTGCACTTTTTCAACCGGTGCAGTATAAGATATTTCAGTGGTTCGGTTTTGGTTTTTGTTTTTTTGAAAGAGATCTCACTCACTCACTCACTCCAAAGCAGGCTCAAGGCCATAGCACAGAGCCTGACATAGATTGTTTTTGTTTACACACACACACACACACACACACACACACACACACACACACACACACACACACACACACAAAATCCCAAGCAGGCTCCAGGCTCTGAGCTGTCAGCACAGAGCCTGACATAGAGCTTGAAGTCATGAACTGTGAGATCATGGCCTGAGCTGAAGTTGGATGTTAAACCAACTGAGCCACCCAAGCACCCATCAGTGGTTCAGGTTTTTTAGTTTTAAAAATTATAATGATTTTTGGCTTTTAAAAACTTGATGTGTACATTCAAACTATTAAATACCTTTTTTTTAATGCTGAATAAGTGTTCTCAAATGATAGTGGAACTGAACTGGCACTATAACTTTGAATATGTTTTGTTATATAGGGCATGATGAGATAATATTTATGCAGCTAAAGGAAAATAGCGTTATCATATTCTGATTTGTAATTTGCGGTTTGATCCAGATTCTTTGGAGTAGTTTTCCCCTTTTGTGAGTCAAGAGAATTCTGAAATGTCGGTTTCTTTGTATCAGTATAATAATGGATTGAAACCACAAATTGTCTAATCTCCCTTTTTAAATTCAGTGATCCATTCTTAATTATAAAGTTTTGAATTTTATTTTAAAATATTAGTAAGTTTCAAAATAAGTGTTTTTGCTTCCCCCCCCCCCATTTTTTTTTAGAGAGAGTGCAAGTGGGAGAGGGGCAGCAAAGGAGAAAATCACAAGCAGGCTCCACACAATCAGTATGGAGCTCGATGCAGAGCTTGAATTTACTAACTGTGAGATCATGCCCTGAGCCAAAATCAGACACTTCACTGAGTCATCCACACACCCCTAGACAAAATTTAAAAACCTAATTTTGTATTACTGCGAAGCAGAATATTAAGAGTACTCTTATTATGTTTCAACAAATATATATACTGTATTAAAAGCTTTAAGATTTCAAAATAATAATTTACTGGATCATAATGAGGGTACAGAAATTATAGCAAATATGACCGTTGAAGATAGCTAGTAACACAAGGGTAGTAGTGAACACAAAGATCTTTTATATTTCCTCATAAATTTGCCTTAGCGGTGTTCTTTCCTTACTATAGGTTTAGAATCCCATCTGATATTATTTATTTTATGCCTAAAGAACTTTTATGTCTAAAGAATTTAGTATTTCTTATGTAGATCAGCTGGGAATGAATTCTGTTAAGTTTTCTGTTCCAGGATGACTTTATAAAGTGAGTAATTAAAGAAAAAACTTTATCTCTTATCAGTTTTCTTATAGTTTTATATCTCTACATTCTGATCTTAGAGTCATTACATACTTTCTTTTAATCCTCATTTATCTTAGTTCTGAAGGTTCTAAATATGTTCAGTATGTTTAATGCTTATCCTCAGTTCTTACATCATTGTCTGTAGTTATTTTTGTTTGTCTCAAGCTCATTTTCTAGTAGATGCCACAGAAAGCACTCATGTGAACAATATTCTTGCACATTGATAACAGTCTTTAAGCTTAAAAATCAGTTTTGCTGCCTATAAAATACTCAGGTAGTCTTTTCTCTTTGTGATTATTTTAAATGTTATTGCATTTTCTTCTGACATAAAAACATTGCTGTTGGAAGTTTAATGATAATCTAATTTTTTGCCGTTATAAATGAAGTGATTTTGCTTTGATCTCCAAACTTCATAAATTTTATGAAGTTTATTTTGTTTGCTTTTCTCGGTTGATAGTTTCAGTTAAACATATCTTTCAATATGTAATTTAAAAGCTTTTCTTTGTGGAAAACGTTGTGATATTTGTTCTGTTGCTATGGTTTTGATTTGGTTGCCTTCAGGGATTACTGTTTTCTGTCTGTTGGATCTTCTTTGTCTATCTTCAGTATTTGTAATATTTTGGTGTCTTTAAAAATTTCCCCCTCCATTTTATCTTCTATTTCTTTCTTTTTTTTTTTAATATTTTTATTTCCCCTGCGTGAGCAGGGGAGGGTCAGAGAGAGAGGGAGTGACAGACTCTGAAATAGGCTCCAGGCTCTGAGCTGGCAGTCAGCACAGAGCCCAACGCGGGGCTCGAACCCACGAACAGTGAGATCATGACCTAAGCGAAAGTCGGACGCTTAACCGACTAAGCCACCCAGGCGCCCCTTTTTCTATTTCTTTTAAAAGACATAATTTAGGGGTTACTAGGTAGCTCAGTTGGTTAAGCATCTGACTCTTGATCTCAGCTCAGGTCTTGATCTCAGGGTTTTGAGTTTGAGCCCCATGTTGGGTTCCATGGTGGGTATGGAGCTACTTAATAAAAAAAAATAATTAAAAATAAATAATCTGTTATTTACTCACTTTTATATCTGTTCTAGTCCAGTCTTTATTTCTGGTGTTACAATAAAGCATCCTTCTGTATCTCAGGGCATAAACTCCTGATGTTCAAGGCCCATGTCTTTTTTTATCCCGAAACTCAGAACTGCTATAACATAGGCACAGTATGACTGAAATAATCAGGATGATGCCAGGTTTTTAATTTTCACTTTGATAAAAAAGTTGGTCATTTTCATGCTGTCTGATATTTTTCTTTTACTTCTAATTATTTTGTTGTCTCTGATTTGAATTTTTCTAACTCTTGATGTATGTCTCATATAACTTCCTCAGTAAGTCTTTTGTTTTGAAATAGGTTATAATTTTTGTCTATAATGCTTGTTTTACTGATGTCATTCTTTATCTTTACATTATATTTATTTACTAAAGTTTATTTATTTTTGAGAGAAAACATGAGCAGGGGAGGGTCAGAGAGAAAGGAAGAAAGAATCCCAAGTATGTGCTGTCCAGCATGGAACCTTACATGGGGCTCAGTCTCGCCAACTGTGAGATCATGACCTAAAGGAAAATCAAGACTCAGATACTTAACCAACTGGGCCACCCAGGCACCCCCACAGGGTATCTTTTCTAACTAGTTTTGTTGTTTTGTGTAGTGTTAAAAAATATAATGATTACTTTTTGAGTTTTCCTGTCTCTTTATTCCTACCTCATGTTTATCTGAAACTTCTCTTTCCTTCTTTTCTTTTGTGTCTTTGCTACTCAATTTTGACTTCAGGAATTCCCAGCAGTTTCCCCTTAGTATGGAGCCCTGTTCTAGAAGAGAGCCATAGTTGGTCACTTTCAAGAGGTCATAGGAGCTGTTGTTTCATTCACACCGTGGACCCCTTTGGTATTAGATTGGACAGCAACTTTTTCTCCCGTCTTAAAATTGGCCTGCCACGCTTTCCATTGAATACCGACCTTTTAGCTGTTTTGGGCTTCTCTTGTTCTCATGTGGATTATGTACCTTGTTGATCCCTTTACTTTCTTCTACACCAGTGCATGTGGGCACTCAGGTGTGGTGGCTTTCGGTTTGTCTTCATCTGCTTGGAATTTAAGGGAGATAACTTGACCCCTTGCTTTTGCTGTTATTTTGCCCTTGAGTTTTTGTTGCCTCCTTAGTTCTGTGTGTTTCCCTTGGGATTCAGAGATTTAAGAATACTACCTTCCTGGGGTCTCTGGGTGACTCAGTTGGTTAAGTGTCTGTTAAGCTTGGTATTGGCTCAGGTCATATCTCATGGTTTCATGGGTTCGAGCCCAGCATCAGGCTCCACTCTGGCACTATGGAGATTCTTGGTCTCCCTCTGTCTTTGCCCCGCTCCCACTCACACTGTCTCTGTCTCTCTCAAAATAAGTAAACTTAAAAAAAAAATAGCTTTGTCTTCCTCCTTAGAGATGTCAGCTAAAATATTTTTATATGAAAAAATTCATATAAATATGAATTTATATACTTTATGTATGTAAAAATATTATATATTTTTTTAATTGACCACGGTATTGTCTCTTCTGCTACAGTAATATGTGGTTCCACAATATCAGCTAGCTTATAGACTATTGGTAAATAGGGAAATAGTGTCAGTATAACATGGGTGGTGCATTGCTTTGTACATGACTTTTTCCTAAACTGAACAAGGGGATCCTGAATAATGGGAGTTGAATTTTATATTTCATCAGGAACGTAAAAATCTTTCAATTCAGCTGCTACAGAAACAAAGCCCCACACACAGACTCCCAAGAGTTTTTAATTAGAAGTGATAATTAGCAGTGGGGAGGTTGCCTCCTAGAGAGGTACATTCTGATCTAGCAGAGACTTTTCTCATGTGGCAGTTTGCATTTCCTTTTGTGTCCATCTTAGCCCTACTGGTTTAAAGCTCCACTTCCCAGCTCCCATAAGCCCTTGTTTCTCCTTTTCTGTTTTTATTAGCTTTTATTAAGCCCCGAGGTAGCATTTCAGCCGCTGTTAGCTGCCTTACTGGGGTGTCCCAAGTTATCTCTGGAGGTGTTCCAGTCATTGTTTTTCTTGGTGCTATGGTTACAGAGTTAACGGGGCATTGACTGATCTGCCTTGTGTACCCCCTCTCTGCCCTCCTGGGCCAATTATTTTTTCCTTAAGCCTTGTTATTTTTAGTGTTGCAGAATGCAGGGTTTTCAGAATGTAAGTATTTATGTTGTAGCAGATGTACTAAGAGACTTCATCAAGAAGATGCTGGAGCTTAGTCTTGTTGGCTTTGTGGTATTCTTTCTGTTCTTGAAAGATATTATGAAGAGAGTCTTGTTTTCTGGCAATGGAGATCCCACGTTTGGGATATGAGGCTTCCTGTTCATCTTTTAAGAATGCAGGGGAATGATAAATAGTACACATAAGAATTTTGTCATAGATCACTGAGGTGTTATTTTGTGCTATAATAGACATACTGTTGTAATGGAGCTACCTAAAATTAGCAAACTACTGAGTAAAAGTAAAATTCTATATGGTATGATATGGACTGATGTATTTTGACAATATCTTTGTTCTGTTTTCATCCAAATGTAGTCATTTACAATTGCTGAGTTGTTGAATAAGAATGTTGATTATATATATAAATTATATTTAATATAGGTTTAAAAATCTAATCTCATCCTTACCAAAAGATTTCAGGAAGTCTCATTAAAGCAGCAAGAAATTGGGGCACCTGGCTGGCTTAGTCGGTAGAGTATGTGACACTGATCTCGAGGTTTTGAGTTTGAGCCCCATGTTGGATGTAGAGATTGAGGTTACTAAAAAATAAAAAACACAGCAAGGAATTATAGGCCAGTATTAGAGTAATGTAAGAAAATCACTCGTGGTTGATGACTCTAGAAAAATTTTACAAAGGAGAAAGATAGATGTACAAGTGAAGACAAACCAGTTATTATTTGGAGTATACTCTTTCAGTCAATAATATTGCAAAAACAGTGTAAACTGGTGATGTAGATTTGCCCCATGTAAGGAAATGAATAGAGAGCTTTATTATGGAGTAAACTCCTTAGTGTTAATTTGGTTATTTAAAGAATTGAGGTTGGCACTGGGTGTGGCCATTGGTAAGCCTTGTTTTTGGTAATATGTGATATGCCAGCATATTCCAGTGGGGTTCTGTCTCTTACCCTGAGTGCTCACGGAAACAACCACTGTTCTTTTCGACAAATATAAGAGATGGGGATAATTGCTGAAAATTCATAGCACATCTTACAATTGAGTATTTCAATAGCACAGACAGTTTAATGGACATTGGGGAAAGGATCTGAATTGAGATTGCTGTAATTATATTGGTATATTTTAAGTGTATTAATAATAAACACTCTTATAACATTGTCAGATTTTTCCTTTTTTTTTTTTTTAACCACTGTTGGATACTACATAATCCTATTTCGTTTCTACTGGATGTGAAAAGCAGGAAAATATCTTACACATACTGTGTCTTTTTTAAAAATTGAGATATAACTGATAAACATTAGTTTCAGTGTATAGCATAATTTGATATATATATATATATATCTATCTATATATATGGGTGTGTGTATATATACATACACCCACCATGTGTTCTTTATCCAGTCATCAACAGGTGGACACTTAAGTTGTTTCTGTTGGCTATTGTAAATTAAGCTGCAATGAACAGGGAAGTACATATCATATTTTATAAGTGTGACCTATAAGGCAGAATGCCTATGCTCAATGCATGTTTTTTCCCCCCTCATATCTTAAGGAAGAGAGAGAAAATCCTTCGAAACGGAGTAGGATTGAACGTGATATAGATAATAATTTGATCTCATCAACACCAAGAGCAGGAGAAAAGCCTAACAAACAGATATCTCGAGTAAGACGGAAAAGTCAAGTAAATGGAGGTTTGTTATGATTTAGATATTCTTCTATTAGGTGTAAGCAGAAATTTCACCTGACATGTTTCTTTTCTGTTTTTAAAGATCGACTTTGTGTAGTTTTTGCCTTATTTTTGTAATCTCCTTTGTTTTAAGTATTTTCATGAAATGAAATAAAAATTACCTGATATGAATTAAAATGACAAGTAAAGGCAGAACAACTGGCTTTATACTATTATGAAAATGTATATGGAACACATTTTTTTAACCTTTATTAAACTCATTTCTTAAAGCAGTAATAATTTGTGACTTAATTTATTGAAATAAGTACAAAGAATTTGTTTCTGGAACTTGGAATTTCAGCTCAGAGGGGTCTTGTATCACTCAGGACAGTGATTCTTAACAAGGGGTTGTTTTGTCCCTAGGGGACATATGTTAATACCTGGAGACCTTTTTGGTTATCACAACCTATAGAGGGATTGCTACTCACATCTAGCAGGTAGAGGTTAGGGATGCTGCTAAACATCCTACAGTGCACAAGGCATCCTCCCACAATAAAGAATTGTCCAGACTCCAGTCAGTAGTGCTGCAGTTGATAAATCTTGTTCTAGGTCAGTATGTTGTAGTATTGCTGAGAAGTTCACCAAAGTCCAAAAGGAGTAAAACAAGGACAAGTAGAGGAACGTATAAAGAACAGCTCTTTAGAGCATGAGGTGCTGTTTTCTAGCCAATGCTGTTTTAAACACATTGGCAAGAATACCTTCTCTCTATCCCCTCAATTCAATATTGTATCTCTGTTTTTCGAATTGACTTTCAGGGAAAAAGAAACAAAAGAGCTATAGCAGCAAAGAAAGAATTACGGGTAGATACCAAGTAAAGTTGTGAAAGGTCAAGGATGATAAATCAGAACACATTTGTGTGAATTTGTTTTTATTGTATATTTTCCAAAAATCATTAAAAAATTTTTATTCTTAAGAATCTAAAAAAAACAAAAGACAAAGACCTGTTTTTCTTAACCACTCTGAAGTGGTGCCTGGGTATATACATAAGTAATTTTTGCTGTATGTTATACATAGTTTTCTGCTTCAGTAGATCTGTGTTGCCTGTATTTATTTAGCTGTTATTCATTAGTAATAGATTTGAGGGTAGGTTTTATGAAGTAGGCAGCATCCCAAAATGTAAATAAAAGATACAGTCTTTCATTTGTGTGTTTGATGTTATAACTTGCTTTACTTACAAAAAGTTTATTTCATTTTCTGTTACACTGTGGAAGCCTATAGTCTATATACTAAAAGATTCAGTTTTTGTGAAGTATTTTAAGGGAAAAATATTTTCATAGTGGACTGTTTAAAACACATTTTTCACAGTCATATATTTTCTAGATTGCAACTTTTTTTCTTGTTTTTGTTTTTTCTTAGAAGCTGGTAGTTACGAAATGACAAATCAACATGTAAAACAAAATGGAAAATTAGAAGATAATCCTTCCTCTGGCAGTCCTCCAAGGACTACATTGTTGGGGACCATATTTTCTCCTGTCTTCAACTTTTTTTCACCAGCAAATAAAAATGGTAAGTATAAACTGTTACCCATAATTTGGGTTTAAAAATTAGTTTTCCTGGTTTTTCAAGAGAGCTTTTTGATTTTACTGGTGTATTTTGTCAGCATCTTATGTTTGTTTTCAGCCTCATTAAAAATACACAGCTCCTAAAAGACTTTTTTTTCTTTTTTTCTTTTTTTTTAACTGACTGAAATAAATTTAGGTTATGTTTAACTCTGTTGAAGTGCATGATCTCCACTTTAACTCTCTGAAAATCTAGATGATAAACTGGGCTGGAAGGAAAATTACTTCTTTTATGTTGGAATGACTTTTATGATACTTAGTGTGTAGAAGAGAGAATCCTGAAACATTTCCAATATTCTAGATCAGTAAAGTAGAATTTGTGGAATATTTTAAGTGAGCTGAAAGCAGGTCGTTTTTTGTAACACATTTTATTTTTATTTTTCATTTTCTTGATTTTTTCCCCATAGGGATAATTAATTTGAATATTTAGTAAAACTACTCTAATTCAAATGAATTGAAGTTTTTCATTTTATGTAATAATGCCTTTGCAAAAGAAATTTGGATTGTTGCTCAGCATTTTTTTTTAGGCTCCACACCCAGCGCTAAGCCTAATGCAGGAGGCTTGAACTCATGACCCTGAGATCAAGAATCAGATACTTAATGGACTGAGCCACCCAGGCACCCCTGGCATATTTTTAAAAAAGATTTAGCTAGCGTTCTATCTTTTTTGTTAAACTTTAACTTCATAAATGATAATTTAGTCTCTAGACGATGTTGGGCAGGAGATCTTGTCTTTATTTTTGTATCTACCATCTTGTTTGATAGTGTGAAGCACATGGAAAATAGCCATTAAATGCTTGTTGCTTGATTATTTAAATTCTAATTTGAATATGTTTCTGGATGACAATACGAGTTTTTAAAGGCAGAATGGTGCACTATAAAATCTAGATGCTCTGGGGGGTGAAAATCATGCGTGTTAGCACATTTAAAAGGACTATGAAGTCCTATAGTAGAAATAAAACAAAAAATTACCTTTAACTTTGTTTAACCCCATATTTCCTAGACATATATGATCCGAAGAACCCTTTCCGGTGGAACATCTGTTAACATCTTGTAAAACTAGTGCCCCATAGACCATCTTTGGAAATAGCTGGTGTAGTGGAAAAAGAATAGGCTTTGGAATTAGAGAAACTTGTCTTAAAATTTCAGCTCTGCTGGGTGCCTGGGTGGCTCAGTCATTAAGCATCTGACTTCAGTTCAGGTCATGATCTCACAGTTCAAGAGCTTGTACCCCACTTTGGGTGAGCATATATCCCACTTGGGGTGAGCTTGAGCCAGTAAAAATGAGCATCACTTCTCCCTTTCTCCGTCTCCCTCCTCTTCTCTCTGCCCCTTGCTCTGTCAAAAAATAATCCCAGCTCTGCCTCTTTAGCTGTATTACCTTGGTCCAATTCTTTAAATTCTTGAACCTCTTTATCTGTGAGAGAAGATAATTATTCTTAAATATGGGGCGGAGGCAATTTGAAGATTTTGTGTCATTCATTTGAGTATTTGCTGTGTCCTGGCCATTATGTTAGTCGCTGGAGATTCAAGGATATTTAACACATGCATGGTCCCAGTGCTCAAGGAGCTTACTTTTTTTTTTTATAAGAGGGAGAGAGATCTATAAATAAGTATAATAAAATTTTAAAAGTACATTGTAGAGGTATGGGGTAGTATGGTATTCAGAGAATGGAATGGTTCTGTATTCTGGGTGGCATCTCACAATAGTCTTTATAGAAAAGCTGAATCTTGAAAGGTGGTAAAGGGTATTCCAGGTAGAATGAGCAGCATGACCAAAGGCATAGTGTTTGAGAAACTGAAATTAGTTTGTTACAAATGGAGCATTGGATTTGAGGAGTGCACAGAATGGTTAAGATAGTTATAAGGATGACAGATCAAAACTAACATGGTAAGATATTTGAATTTCATCCTTAGTGGGGGATGACTGAAAGGTTTTAAACTCGTGAGTAATATGAACAGATTTGTGTTTTCAAAAATCATAATGTGTCAGCTGCATTCTAAAAAGGTTGGGTCAGGGAAAAACAATTAGACTTGTGGTCCACTTGAGACTTCATGCAGCCTTAATTGTGATATTAGAGAAAAGAAGAAGGATCAAAGATACAGAATAGACAAATTTTGAGCACAGATTGGAGGTGAAAGAGACCAGAGATTAAGATGACACAAGGTTGGGGCACCTGGGTGGCTTAGTCGGTTAAGCGTCCGACTCTCACTTGGGTCGTGATCTCGCGGTTCGTGGGTTCGAGCCCCGCATCGGGCTCTGTGGTGACTGCCAGCTCAGAGCCTGGAGCCTGTTTCAGTCTGTGACTCCCTCTCTCTCTGACCCTCCCCTGCTCACGCTGTGTCTCTCTCTCTCTCTCTCCTAGAAATAAATAAAAATATTAAAAAAAAAAAGACACAGGGTTATTTTTTCAAGAGAGGTTAGGTTCTAGGAGATCCTTGGGCCATGCTGCGTGTGAGATGCCATGAAACAACCAAATAAAAATATCTGGTAGTCATTTGTCCTTCTGGTATGGAGCTTAGAAATCTGTTTAAGCAGTAGACTATTGTATTACCAGCTTATAAGTATCATTTGAAACTAATGGAATAATGTTCAGCAAACTAAGATCTTGGGGGAATATTAAGGACTGGACTAAGTAAAAAAGCCAGTAAAGACATTCAAGAAGCCAGGAGATTGTGTGTCATAGAAGCCAAAGGAAAAGAATATCAAAACCCAGGGGCAGTTATAAAGATTGAAGGAAAGGAAATGAGTATTGAAAAGATACTGCTGAACCTGGCAATTGCAAAGTTTTTGGTTTCTTTTTCTTTTCCTAATTTTTAAAAATATTTATTTATTTATTTATTTTTGAGAGAGACAAAGAGTGAGTGAGCAGGGGAGGGCAGAAAGAGAGGGGAGACACAGAATTTGAGGCAGGCTCCAGGCTCTGAGCTGTCAGCACAGAGCCTGATGGAAGGCTTGAACTCATGGACCACAAGATCATGACCTGAGGTAAAGTTAGACACTTAACCAACTGAGCCACCCAGGTACCCCAAGTTATTGGTTTCATTTGCCAGAACAGTTTCAGGAGAGTGACTGGAGTTGGAAGCCTAATACCTTTGGGCTAAAAGTATAAAATAGTAAGAAAGGAAGCAGCAAATCTAAGTTACTGTTATGAACTACTTGACTATAAAACTAGAGAGGTTACAAAGTCTCAAGGAATGGTTTCTATTTGTGAGAGACAAGTATGTTTTTAAGCCTCAGGGAAGGATCTAATAGAAAGAGATTGAAAATAGAGGGAGAATAACTAATGAAGAAAGTTTCTGGAATCTGCCGACAGGGATGGGATTAAGGGAACAGGTTGTAGAAGGATTAGAATGGAGAAGGGAGTGAAAAGAGATATTTTTCTCTAATGCTGAAGGAAAGAAACTGTGAGTTGTGTGCAGAAATAAATGTTTGGGCAAAAGTTGATTTAAAAAAAAATTTTTTTAATGTTTTATTCATTTCTGAGAGAGAAACAGTGTGAGCAGGGGAGGGTCAGAGAGGGAGACACAGAATCGGAAGCAGGCTCCAGGCTCTGAGCTGTCAGCACAGAGCCCGACGTGGGGCTTGAACCCACAGACCGTGAGATCATGACCTGAGGTAAAGTTGGATGCCTAACCAACTGAGCCCCCCTAGGTACCCCAAGAAGTTGAGTTTTGATAAGTTACTTTTTCTTTGAAGGAGGAGGTGGTGCCATGTGCTGTGATTCCTGGTGGCAGGAGCTGAAGAGAACAGTGAAGCTTTAGAATGTTTGTTGTTGGTTATAATTAAAAGAAACGCATACATACTCCAGTAAGCCTTTAAGTTCATTGATTCAAGAGAAATTTCTATGATGGATGACAGTGGAAAGACAAGGGAACAAGAACACTGTTGCTGGCTTGAGAGTGGATTAAGTGATAGACCATGAAGTCTATCTAGATGAGAAGGGTGGGGAAGGGGCTGTTAAAGGATTGTTTGGGACAAAAGAGACTGGCCTTTATCAAACATGAAGGTCACATGTAATGGGAATATGAAATAGATAATTAAAAGATTAGAAAGTTATGGTAGGGGATTGATATATTTGAACTTTAGTTTTTAGAGATGAACAGTTTCTT
Source organism: Crocuta crocuta (assembly GCF_008692635.1). NCBI lineage: Eukaryota > Metazoa > Chordata > Mammalia > Carnivora > Hyaenidae > Crocuta > Crocuta crocuta. The sequence goes on along the minus strand of NW_027530019.1, from coordinate 9,298,198 downwards.
AATGTGAATGTCCAGGTTATGGTCATGGTGCTTGCTAAAGAGAGCAGTGTGGATGAAGATGGAGCTGAAGAGGGCAAGACCTTTGATTAGTCTTAGGGATGAGTCATTGCTGTTGCCTGTAGTAACAACTAGCAGGTGTTTCATAGAGCTTTAAACTGCCAGCTAGGTGTTAAATTCCTCTGATTGAGAGGATGCTAGCAACAGTTGGTAGATTACAGCAGTGGGGATAAATGAAGAATTATATAGCTAGGGGACATCAGTCTCAAAGGAGCAGGGATTTTTGCACATTAATGGAAAATCAATGATCTGGTGGCAGCAGTGGAGTAAATGAATTCTGATTCAGTTAGTATGTTGAATATGAAAGAATAAAGAGCTTTGAGGGGAAGGGTATCAGGAAAAGATATTTTTTGGGAAATAAGTTACATTTAAAGCTGTGAGGGAGAAGGAGTGTTGTGTGAGAAAGTTGAGAGTATGGGAGGTTGATTTTGTTGTAAAAAATGACATTTTTTACATTGGATTCCATAAAGAAATAGAAAGAGTTGACAGGGTCCTCTTATCATGGAAGAAGAATTGGGCAGCAGCATCATCTAAGTTGTGGCTGAATATGATTAGGGAAGTAGCTTCTGCCTTTGTTACTGAGATGGAATCTTGTTAGGAAATTGTTCTTGTGTCTCTGAGTAAAAATGTTCTGATTGTTAGGGTAACAGCTCATTCTTTCATAACCACCTCTGGTTTAAAAATTACAACTGTCCACAGTGGCTAGGATGCTTAGTACTGGACTAACTTGAGGATAGTGAAAAATACACACACGCACACACACAATGCCTACTTCATAGTAGACACTTAAATATTTGCTTTATTGAAAAGTTCTGTAGTCAACAATACTGCATTGTATACTTAGAAATTGCAAAGAGACTAGATCTTAGATTTTCTCACCACAAAAAATGATAATGATGTGGCAGGATAGAGGTGTTAGCTAATAGTAGGTTGGTAATCATTATGCAATATATAAATGTTAAATTAGCATGTACACCTAAAACTTACACAAGGTTTTATGTCCATTATATCTCAAAAGTTTTTTAACGTTCTAAATTATGACTGACTATAACTGGATGTTAAACTGAACACTCTTAAAAATTTTGTTCACCAGTAGCACTCTAGCTTATAAGAGTCCTTATTCCTCATTATTTGAAATATGTAGATGAAACTCACTAAACGGTGGTGTCCTCAGCTCTGTGTCTGTTCCATTTAGCTTTTCCAAATATTTTATGAGTTTATTTTTCAATATTTAATTTTATTTCTATTAAAATGTATTTGAGGGGCGCCTGGGTGGCTCATTCAATTAAGCGACTAGCTCTTGAGTTGGGGTCACGTTATGATCTCTCAGTTTGTGGGATCGGGCCCTATGTGGGGCTCTGAGCTGACAGTGCAGTCTGCTTCAGATTCTCTCTCTGCCCCTCCCCTGCTCGCTCACAAACTCTCTCTCTCGAAATAAATAAACATTTAACAAAAACTTTTATTAAAATATATTTGATGTACATTATGTAAATTTAAGGGTATAATATGTTGATTTGATACATTTATATATTGTAATATGATTGCCATGTAGCAATAATTAGCACTTTTATCACATTACATACTTAGTCTTTCTTTTTAGTGATTAGAATAATTAAGTTCTAGTCTCTCAGCAAGTGTGATGATTATAATACAATATTGTTGTCTGTTTTCACTCTATTGTGCGTTAGGTCTCTAGGGCTTATGTTTGCTTGCTATTTAAGTTTGTATCCTTAAAAACATCTATCCTATCCATCCACCCCCTTTTGATTTTTTTAAATGTTGGTTGTGAGTACACTGAATCTTGATTATAGGAACATCAGGATCCGATTCCCCAGGACAGGCTGTGGAAGCTGAAGAGATAGTAAAACAACTTGATATGGAACAGGTGGATGAGATCACTACCAGTACCACAACATCAACTAATGGAGCAGCTTACTCAAACCAAGCAGTTCAAGTCAGGCCATCGATAAATAATGGTTTAGAAGAAGCAGAAGAAACAGTTAATCGTGATATCCCACCCCTTACAGGTGAAGAAAATTCCTTTTCTTATGCATCTTCATGAATTTATAAAAATACAGTATTTATTTATTTTTCTTTAATAGGTCAAATGCATGTTTTTTGTCCTTGAATGTAAGACAGTTAAAATTGAAAATAAAACTTTTCCCAGAAATTCGGTCAGTTTGAAATTGAAATTTTTTAGAAGATTCTTTTGATTGAGCATTAGTCATTTCACAGTTTAATTATTTGTACTAATCTTACTAGTTAGAGAAATTGAACACAAATGGTAAAATATATACTCTCGTTTATGAGTATATTTATTGTAATTGCACCTAGTCTCAGACCCTTAGGTCTGAAGTCCCTACCTAATGGCAGCGTTATACCTTCAGATTTGTTACATGTATAGATGACATCCCCCCTAAAGAAGCTTCTGTTTCTAGATGTTACCCTATATCCAGACTTTGCAGCCTAATTCTGGATCCTGATAAAGGCCTAACATAATTGTTTGGTCCCTGAGCCAGTTGTCCTGGAAATGTAGAACACACGAGATCAGAATTTATTACATCTGATATTGTGGTATACAGATGCATAAAGCTAAAAAATGAAACTGTTCCATCATACTTAAAAGCAGATATAAAATTGAGGAAGGTCATCTTAGAGGGACAAGATCTTGGGCTTTTGTTTTAGATTTTTTTAAAAAATTTTTTCATGTTTACTTTTTTATTTTGAGAGAGAGAAATATTTGTGTGGCGGGATGGGGGAGAATCCCAAGAAGGATGCGTAGAGCCTGACGTGTGGCTCGATCTCACAAACCATGAGATTGTGAAGCTGAAATCAAGGAGTCAAACCCTTAACCAACAGCTACCCAGGCACCCTAGATTTGTTTCTTATAATGCCAGGCATTTGAGAGACCCTAGCACATATGTATTGGTTCAGAAATGTAGTTTGGTGTAAGGAAGCAGAATAATCATCCCTTGAATATAAAGGGGAAACTTTAAAAACTATAATCAGTACAGCTAAAAACATTTAAAGATACATACAATTATGAAACTTCTGTATATGCAACCCAGTCACATATGAAAAGTAACATAATATAGGAAAGATTTATTTTAACTTAGTCAAATAAAAGATTAGGCTCTGTATGGGGCGCCTGGGTGGCTCAGTCGGTTAAGTATCCGACTTTGGCTCAGGTCATGATCTCACGGTTCATGGGCTCAAGCCCCATGTTGGGCTCTGTGCTGACAGCTAGCTCAGAGCCTGGAGCCTGTTTCAGATTCTGTGTCTCCTTCTCTCTCTGACCTTCCCCTGTTCACGCTGTCTCTCTCTCTCAGAAATAAAGAAAAACATTAAAAAATTAAAAAAAAAAAAGATTAGGTTTGTAATCTTAATATCTCTAATGTCAAATTATAATGTTATAATTTAAGAATAATATTGAATCTGACAAGCAATTCAACATGCTGCATGTAGTTCATTCTTGGGTGGTTAAGACTTCCAAATGAACCTACTCTTGACCTGTCATTTTATGCTTATTACTTTGCCAATGTTTAGGCTAGTGAATTTTAAAGTGTAGACTAAGTCAAAGGCTTTGGGCTTCCTGTTTGATGTTTGTTCTATATTTTTGTGCTGCTGGATTTGTTGTTGTTCTTGTTATTGTTTTTTTTCTGACAACTATGAAGATGGGGAAGGGATTTCTGTAACCACAGTGGTTTCTAGAGGGGAAAAGTAAAATATACTCCTGTTGTCTGTTACATTCATTTAATCCCCTAACACTTGTTGAACATCTCTTTTTTGTGATGGGCATTGTTTTTAAAGATGAATAAGATAATGCTTCTTGACCCTGAAGAGTACATGATCTAATTGATGAGCCAGGCATACACAAAAATTACTGTACAGTGTGGTGAGTGCTATAACAAATAAGTGAGCAGAATGATGAGGTGGCACATTGTATTTACTCTGGGAGTATCATGACAGGAAAGAAGTAAAATTTTTGCTGATCTTAAAAGTATGAGTATGAGTGACAAAGGTTGTTACTTTTCCTTAACTTCAAGAACTGAGCCAGAGGGAACAAGACAGAAGGAGGCTGGCTCTACCATTTACTTAGCTTTGTGACTTTAGACAACTTAAGCTCATTTGAGATAGTTTTTCTTAGCTTTAAGGGGTAATAATAATAATTCATGGTTCTAAAGGCTAAATGGGATGAAAAAAGAAAAATGCTTAGCATGAAGGCCCTCAAATATTACTTCCTTTCTCCCTTTCTCTGAAGTTAATAGGAATTTGAAACAGAAGTGGTTAGAAGTTATATTCTTCCATTAACCCTTATTATGCTAATCAATGGTCATTGGCATAAAATTATTACAGATGGACAGATGTTCATTATTCACTGAACATACAGTGTTAGAAGGTAATTCATATGTAAGAAATTAACATATAATAATAGCAAAAACAATTTCGTTTTGACCTGAAAGACTATTATCCACCAATATTCCATTCCAAAAGACAGATTATAGCAATTTTACTGTGTTCCACTATCTTAGTCCTTTTGGTTTACTGTAACAAATTACCATAGACTAGGTGGTGTATACACAGCAGAAGTTTATTTCTCACAGTTTAGGAGGCTGGGAAATCCATGATCAAAGTGCCAGCAGATTCAGTACCTGATTAAGGGCCTGCTTTCAGGTTCATAGACAACTGTCTTCTCATGCATCCTCACATGGCAGAAGCTATGTGAGTTCTCTGGAATCTATTTGTTTTTTGTTTTTGTGGGTTTATTTTAAATATTTGCTTATTTTTAAATAATTTTTGATTTTTTAAATATTTATTTATTTGAGAGAGAGAGAGAGCATGAGTGGAGGAGGGCAGAGAGAGGGAGACCCAGAATTCGAAGTAACCTCCAAGCTCTGAGCTGTCTGTATAGAGGCTAATGTTTGTTTTTGGGAAGGCGGGGAGAGAGGGATGGAGGGAGACAAAGGATCCAAAGCGGGCTCCACACTGGCAGCAGAGAGGCTTGAATTCACAAACCGCAAGATCATGACCTGAGCCCAAGTTGGATGCTTAACCAGTTGGGCTACCTAGGTGCCCCTGGAGCCTCTTTTATAAGGGCACTGATCCCATTGATGAGGGCTCCACTCTAAAGTTTTTTATTTATTTAAGTAATCTTTACACCCAGTGTGGATCTCGAACTCAAGTCTGAGATCAAGAGTCATACATTCTTCTGACTAAGCAAGATAGGTGCCCCTTCCAGTATAATTTCTAAAGTTCTGTCATTTAATAGAATCTTAGCATAAACATATACTGGACCACGTGTCATGGAATATAGAATTGCTTCGTGATTATTTTTAGGTTGCTTGTAAATTAGAGTAAAATAAAGCCTCCTCTAAATCAATGGTTTTTATATAGATCAGCATTTGTTTTATTTTTTAAATTTTTTTAACATTTTTATTCATTTTTGAGAGACAGAAAGAGAGTGTGAGCAAGGGAGGGTCAGAGAGAGAGGGAGACACAGAATGTGAAGTAGGCTACAGGCTCTGAGCTGTCAGCACAGAGCCCGACACAGGGCTTGAACTCACAGACTATGAGATCATGGCCCAAGCCAAAGTCGGCTGCTTAACCAACTGAGCCACCCAGGTACCCCTAGAGCATCATTTCTTAACTTTTTAAAAAGATTTTAGATAGCCTTGAGGTTCCTAGAAGAATGTACATACAACGTAAGTCCACAAGGGGGTGAACCTCTTAATGTTCATAGATCTCAGGTTAAAAACTACCTTTGGGTCTATTGTCAGCACACATATATATTGATTTTTCATTGATCATTTTTCAGTGATCAGTAACATTAAAAAATGTTACTGCTGCAAGAGCCCCATGAAGTTTTTATGGTTTTATTTATATAGAGAGAGAAAGAGAGGGAGGGAGGGAGGGAGGGAGAGAAAGAGAGAGAGACACACTATCCAGTTAGAAACTGAAGTTTTGTTGAGTGTATTTTTCTGGCAATAAGTAGTAAAGTTTTCCCTTGCTATTAGGGATTTTAATTCTACTAGCCATGATCTAGCGTGCCATTTTATCCGTAATGGCAGTTTTTTCCTTTGCTTCTGGAGTTAGATTTATGTATTAATAAATTTGCTTTGAAATACTGTTTACAAGTTTTTTCTATTGTATCTTTAAAATACACAAGGCATCAGAAAAATCTTATATAAAATCAGTAAAAATGTATACTCATGCTGAGTTAAAACTAACATTTTGTTTTTCATTTTATTAAATAGCACCAGTAACTCCAGATAGTGGTTATTCATCAGCTCATGCAGAGGCCACCTATGAAGAAGACTGGGAAGTATTTGACCCGTGAGTTTTGTTTTGTTGTGTTGTGTTGTGTTGTGTTTTTGTCTTTTATTTTCCTTTCTCTCTTGGAGCAGAGTGAAAGTATGTGTCTGGAAGGGTGGCTCAGTGGTATATTGCAAAGAACATGTGACCTGTAGGTATTAATTTTACTGGGTTACTAAAATACTAATTTGTATTTTTTCGGTTTTATTTATGTTTCATAGGTTTGGTTTACTAGGTCAAATGCATATTATTTAATTAATAATTTAAGTATGAGCTGAATTTAGTAATATGTTTTGTATTTATAAAAAGTAGAAATGTTGATATTTTTTAAAAATTTGATTTATAGGTATTATTTCATCAAACATGTTCCACCACTGACAGAAGAACAACTAAATAGGAAACCTGCTCTTCCACTGAAAACAAGAAGCACACCAGAATTCTCCCTAGTTTTAGACCTGGTAAGTATATTATCTATAGAGGTAGAGAAAGTAAGTTAAATTTATTTTTTAAAATACTAGCTAAAAATACCTAAAAGGGTACAATTAAATGAATAGGCTTACACATTTACCAAACATGTCCAAGATGTTCTGAAATGTTTTAATTCGAAGTATAGTCTAATGCCAGGATCCATGGTTGGTATCAGGTACTCTTTGAAATAAATTAGGCTTTCATTTTTGTACTTAAATTAGTCCTTTCCCTCGTATTTCTGAGACCATTGGGATATATTTTTAAAAATTTAACAATAAATTCTAATTTGATTTCATGCTTTGATTTCACCTTTTGGCAGNGTTGTTAGGATTATGTTTCCCTGAAGAACCAAATATTATCTGGGTCCCCAGTGAGTTAATGTTATGCAAGATAATAGTTCTTTTCCTGATCTTATTTTTGTGTATTGTCTAATTCCAATAACTCTATTAATTGACTCCCCAAAGCATGAGCTCTTACTGCTATTAAAACCTTTGATATGTTCTCTTCGTGTGTTAGAAATTTATGTTTTAGGATTACCAGAAGAGCTTTGAAAGCTGAACATCTACCTCTTACATAATACTGGAAACATTTTATTATTTAGCCTTTGTTACTCATATCCTATAATTGGAGATATAGTTTACTTCTCATAAACTTTTTTCTTGACAAAAAGATTATTATTTTAAATCTTAACTAGCATGTTCTTTTTTGAGAGTTCAGCACCTTAGCCTTTGCCTAGTGAAAGAGGTGTAAGAGAGATATCCAAAGGTCCTAACTATTAAGGTATTTATTAGAGGATAAGTAGAAAGAGAAAAATTTTGAAACTGATTATGAGTAGTTTAGATGTGATGTGCAAGTTAGTGGAAAAACTGAAAAAAGAGTTTGCTAGATTTTTATGTTAGGAGTTGATGTAGTCATCATAGCAAGTTTGCCCGTGTAATTTTGAATCCAGTGTAAAGGTAAATAGAGAGGGAAAGATAGGAATTGGCTGAGCATAGATGAATAATTTTATAGAAGTAAATGAAGAATGATCAAAATTTAGTATGTAAATGAAGTAGTAGAATTAGTTACTCATTTGTAGGAAAGAGGATACCTTTTTTTTTAAGATGGTAAGACAGTACCTTGAAATGTGTAGTCTGATATGCTATTAAAAGAAAATGAGGCATATCTAGAGTATTTTTTGCTCTTTGCCTCCCCAGAGTTAACTTTAGGTTAAAAGAAACACTCCAGCTAATAAGATGTGGAATCACAAGGTATGAACATTTGTGTTTCATTTTAATTCATTTTAAATGCATTGAAAAATTTTGGGGGTAGTCATTGGCAGCTTTTTAGAAGAAAGCATTTTGTCACTTAACTACAAATAGAACTCCTGTTTTTTTATTCAGTATTTAAGAAATATAAATATTTGCACGTCTCTTAGATGGAATGATCCTCACCTTCTTATCTTCTTAATGAGAAAACAGGGTTTGGTGATCAAAGATGACAAGTCTTCATTGACTGCTAATTTAGTTAAATAATGTTCGTGTCTGAAACATATTCAACAGATACTAAGACTTCCATTTTATAAAATAAAAGTCTTTATAAATGATTTAAGGATAGGGAGCTATGTGAATAGAATATATGTAATTTTAAAAATAACTAGATTCTAAACTTACATTTGTTAATTGTTAAATAAAAGGAGTATATATTTATTATACTTACCAGAAAGTTGGCAAGTGCAAACCTCAGAGCAGTGGTTCTCAGACTTGAGCATACATTGTAATCACCTAAAGAGTTTATTAAAATGTAGATTGCTGAGCTCCTCTCTTCTTCACCCCCTTCTGAGTTTTTGTATTATCACAAGTGGAGCTGGAGAATTTACATTTCTAACTAGTTAGTTACTTGCCTTTCTAACCCAGAAGATGCTGATACTTCTTGCTGGTCCAGGGACCATACCTGAGGACCAGTGGCTTAGAAAATTCTATCCCAAATTGCTGTGCCACACACAACAATGTATGATAAATATAAAATCCCACATATGAATGAGTACTTTAATAAATGTTTTTGGTGATCATGGATACATAAAATTATCACTTGAAATTTCTTTTAGTATCTTGGTTTATTCAATATGTGTTTTTTATTTTAAGGATGAAACACTAGTACACTGTAGTCTAAATGAGCTAGAAGATGCAGCACTTACTTTTCCAGTCCTTTTCCAAGATGTCATTTATCAGGTAATTTAAAAAAATTTTTAACTTGATTTTTGGCCTGTTAGATAATGCTCTGAACTAAGAAATCTTTTGTAATTTTATTTGTGTGTGTAAAACTTAATGTGTTTTTTCCTAATGAGTTTCATCAATATATTACTGATTTATTAGCACAAAGTAGCATCATGCTAAATAATTATATAAAACATTAAATGTTACCCAAAATGTGAACATTTTTTAACCCATTGATCTCTGCTAGTTTCATAATAATGTTTGCCAGCAGGTGGAGGCAGAAGCACTGACATCATAGATCCCCAAGAAGAACTTGCCAGGTTAACACCTGGTGTTTTGTTTTTTGTGTGTGTTTTATTTTTCCCCAAAATCCAGTTAGTATAAAGAAAGCTCATTCCTTGTTGGTCAATTTTATTTCCTTTTGTAGTATTATGTTCTGTAGATTGTAGTTGGGTATATCTACTTTATGTTAATCACAGAATTTTAGGACATTTCCAGTTATTGCTTTACAAAGCTGGGTAAAAGCATTTCTCCCTTATCTATGTTGACAGGTGATTGTGCAAAATACAAATATCATTTACATTTCATTGTGAATTACGTTGTTGGCCATAGCTTTTACTTTATGTTTGAGATTTTCCTTTCATAAAATTTGAATTAGTTAATGTATATGAATACACTTTGAAAATTCCAAAGTGCCTTTCTGTGGTGGCAGTTGTCATTTAATTATCATTACCTTCATCCATACTAGCTGTTGAAGGATTGGGAAGGGGTCAAACAGTTTGTTCTTTGTCAAGAGGAACCCAACCCAAAGATTAAATAAAGCCACAGAACATTTGCAGAGTGGATGATGAAAAGGTGTTTATGGTTGTTTATGTGCTCTTAATAGGCAGTTAGAATGTGGGTATAGTTTTATTGGCACATGATAGTTACTGTCTTTTGGGAATCATAACATTTCAGAGTTAAATAGAAGTTTGTGGTTCAGGATTTACTTTATCTACTTCATCTCGTAATGAGTCGTAAGAGGATTTACTTTAGCACTTATGTCAGTTCTAATTTAACCTAGTTAGCCATTGTAAGTATGCTGATACCTGAGTACTGTATTCATTTCCCTTCTATGGAACCTGATTTTAGCTGTGATTTTTGATCAGAGAATGAGCAAACTATACATAAATATAATGGGTTTTAAGATTTTTGTATTTGTTTTTAACTGGATATTATTTGGTTTAAGGTAATCTTTTTTCTCAATAAGACATTTTCTGCCAGATAGGTTGTTCTTGTTTAGTTCATGCAAGGACAGGAGTCTTCTGGCAAATCTAAGAAGTATAGCAGTATCTTAATTGTTTTCTCTTTTTAGCTTGATAACCTTATTTTTTTGTTCAAAATTGCATTCAGGCTTTGAATTTGGAAAGGAAAGTTGTTATTTGAAAAATATTAAATAATTATTTGGGGATGACTTCTTAAGCTTTCTGATTTGAAATTTATTTCTTGTGGATAGTTTTGGTCTGTTTATGTCATTTTTAATAGTGAAATAAACTTGGAAATTGGATGAGTTTGATTCTTTCCTTTCATGAGCATTTCTTTTCATTGTGGCCGTAAGGTTGAATTTTTTTCTTGCTGCTTCCACCATTTCTGCTTTAATTCTCTTCTTGTTTATAAAGTTCTTATCATTTTTATGTGGATCTGGATAGTTGTCTTATTTTGAATAAAAGGCTTATAGCGGTGCATATGACTAATACTTAGAAAAACTATGTATGTACTGCATCTACCTTTGTGTAATTCAAAGAACTCTTTTTCTTTTATATTCTGAGTTAAACTTTCTGAAGCTGAAAAATAAATGATCTAGCCTAAATTAGGAGCAGTGAGCAGGAAGTTTGAATCTTACAAGTTACAGGGATGATTGCATTTTAATATTATGATTTAACTAGTTACTACATCATGAACAGAGTTTAGTCCCCCTTTAGTAAATTTTTGAGGATGTCCATAGTTAATATTGGGTACATTCCTTTGGATTTCTGGTTTTGGCATAGCCATTCTGTTTGCTTTTTAAAAAATAACTTTGAAGAAATCTTGGGTTAGGGTTCCCCCAGTTTTCAGACCAGCAAGCTCCCTTTAAACAGGGAATGATGTCTTTTAAACTTTCAGTGGTGTTGTCTCCATCTACTGGCAAAGAAGAAATATACACAAGGGTCTGAGATGATCTAAGAGATTTTGGAGAAACCACATTATTAGGTAAGATGTAACTTACATGTTTAACCACTGCAATATAATGTGGCCCACTTAAAGGTTAGAAACCTGTAAAATACTGTATATACTCTTAAAAAATAATTTATTGAGGTGAAATTCACAACATGAACCATTTTTGAGTGAACAGTTCCATGGCATTTATATGTATACTCTTGAGTATGTCAGTTCCATAGCATTTATGTATATACTTTAAAAAAATAAAATGGTAATGTTAAAATAGGATCAGATTCTTCATCTGAATTAACGCCAGATAAAGTGTCCTCTTGGGACTTATTTTACTTTTGGTTTCTTTTTGTGGTAAGTTTGTTATGGTTGACCTATATCTAATTTTAATTTTACTTGTTATTTTTCTTTCTTTCAACACAATTTAAAGTGTAAGTTGTTTTACGTATGTTTTAATAATCATCTGTATCAGGGGTTGGCAAACTTTTTCCTGAAAAGGGTCAGTTTTTAATATTTTAGGTTCTGCAGTCTCTGTTCCAAATATTTTTTTTGCCATTGCAGCATGAAACTAGTCATAGACAGTAAGAATGTAATCAAATAAACATGGCTTTGTCCCAGTAAAACTTTATGTACAAAAATAAATGACATTTGTATTTGGCCCATAAGCCATAGTTTGCTGACCCTTGGTCTAAGAATTATGAGAGTATATACAGTAAATTTACATAATCACATTCTAAGTGGAAGTAATTAAATGTTCATCAAAATTCTTGTTAATGTATAGAGAAATTTAAAACTAGATCCACTATAATCTGGCTGTGGGCTTTCTTAGTTTTTTTCAGATGAAAGTTTGAGGGAAATTTAAGGTGACCACAATTCACAATTGAGACTCCATGGTATATACTCTCCTTTTGATTGATAAGTAGGACTCAACTTACTTAATGCAAGTCTCAGAATTTTTGAGCAGGTACATTATTCAAGCCTCAATTTAGTATTTTGAGTGTATTTGAATTCCATTTCTCTGGGAGATTATAAAAACCCAAAAGATTCAACTCCAAATTAAAATTTGGTACATGTTACTACTGATACTATGTGGAAAGAGAGATTACAGTTTGTGTAGATGGAGAGATAAAGTCCTTCAAAAGAACTGAGTTTTTAAAGTGAGGGTATGGCATTTACAGAGGCATAGTGTATGGATTTTTGTTTGGGTCTTTTCCCCCCCTTTAAATTGGTTGTTTTTCCATAAACTGTTTCACAGTTAGTTATTGGGAAAACGTATTTATTCATAGAATGGTGCAAATGCATTTGATATCTCAAAAAGCAAGTGCATGATCAGTTCCAATGCACATATTATTTTTTATATTTAGCTTATATTGACACATTGTCAGGAAATCCATCTCGTGGTGTTACTCAGTTAAGAGGTCTCCACTGTATTTAGTTTCTGTTCCTGCAGATCCACCAATTCAAGACTCTAGGTCATCTCACTCCCTCTTCCATCCAGAAGATGACTTCTATCCACAAGCAGGACTGAATCAAAAGACAGATTTTTCACTTAGCTCTTGAGCTGAACCACCTCCTCAATGACCTTCCTCTATCTCCATCAAGAACTGGAGCTCAGTTTTTTGAAGATGTAATAGAGCTACTCAGCCCAAACGTGGCTAATTGAAGACAAAAAGAAGATGCCTCATATGTTTCACCACAGTGCAGCCAAACGTAATTGTGCTGTCCAACTCCTCATTCTGTAAAGTATGGCAGGGGCATCTGATTTTTGACTCTGTTCACCAATAAGACTTTAGCCAGTCAGTGGCTTTCTGAAGATCAGTAAAATCATCAAACTTTGGGTCAGCTGTCCAGAAATCAGATTGTGGTAAGCACTCAAGGAGAGATAGGATCTGTAGGGAGCTACTTGATAAAGGATGCTTTGTTTTATTAGTAGAGGTTGCTTTTATGGGAAAAGTTTGGGGGGAGAGGTGGTTGGGAAACCCCATGTTTAGCAAAGCTTAGACTCTTCCCCATCACTATAGTTTGTTTTCTTGGGTACCTTCTAGCCTAGGATAATTTTCATAAGGATCTCAAGTATTTTATACCACAGAACAAGAAAAGTAGAGTTAGTGGCTTCTATATCTTCTCTATAGTCTTTCTTAGAAAAATCAGCATTATTTTTGCTTTATGGAGAAATAAGTAGTCATGTAAAGGAAGAGTTTTGTAGTAAATACCTAATCAGGTTTTTCCTTTTCTCAAGCTCGGACTTAAATTGACACTAACCAAGAGGCATTTTGTTTTGAACTTCATAAAGCATAATTTTTGTTGTACAAAAATAGTGTTTATAATATACCTTAAATAAAACATTTGTGGTTCATGGATACTTAGTATTGAGAATTAAAGTAATATTTTAGCTGATAGAGAACAATATAGTGTTAACTAATTGTAGGTTAATATTAAAAGTAATTTTAAAGTAACTTTCCTATCCTTATTAGTAAGTATAATTAGTCATTGGTACTATTTTTTTATTGTAATTATTCATTACTGATTCTTTAGGTTAAAAAAGAACTGAAACCTATAGTTAGCTGCCACTCAAAGATGATAAAATATGTTTCATGGGGACTTCTTTTGTTGTAAATGTATTGTAAAATTAGAGGCAGTTCCTTAAAAAAAAAACGGATGGAAAATTCTTGTTCAGCAGCTGAAAATGTGCTGCAAATTTAGGAGACATGACAGTTGATTAGTGAGCATATTAAATTGTTTCTACAGTTTAGAGTTTGTTTTAAAAGGCAGCATTTTTTGTTTTATTAACGTGACCTTTTTTTGCTTTTAAAATGACTAAACTTTATTTAAATAAACCCAGCAATAGTTTTTATATATATATGTATATGCCAATTTTTACTAATGTAAAAATTATGCTTCATTGCTAACATACCTATATGAATACCTTAAGCTTCATTTTATCGCATGTAGACTCTATAGGGAAATTCCTTTTCAAATTTTTTCTATTTAGTATAGTGTAATTTTTTGCAGAAGTTTTTAGTTTGTGGATTTTTTATTTTTTTGTTTGATGTTTTAGTGTTTACGTATTCATTTCTAGATTGATCTGCCTAGAAATACTATCCCCAGCAGCCATCTACCTCTTGTTGGAATTGTGTTAAGCAAAAGATGACTGTAATGTCACCCAGGTGGTTGTGAGGTTGAAGTCTCTGCAGGGCCTACCAGGGCAATTCTTTCTGTGAAGAGGATTTGGTTTTGTCTCTGTGCTCTAGTATTGATGCTAAGAAAGTTTTAACTAAGGTAAATAGAGAAGCCATCAGCTGATGGAACTCATGATTATTTTCCCTCTTCTAAAAGTATAGGTTACATCTATAGGGCTTTCTTTTTGAGTTGAGGTTGCTCAGTACTGTCCCATAGAATCATACTCATTCCAGCTATTCTCCTTATGTCTGATAAATAATAAGGTGGATAAGTAATAGCCATTGGCAGTCTCCATGTGCCAGGCACTGTTTTAAGTGCTTTACATGTATTAACTTAATCTTCACAACAACCCTGTGAGGTAGGTACTCTTATTTTACTCATTTTATGTATGAGGAGACTGAGGTGTACAGAAGCGTTAACAAATTGACAGAGTCACTTGTATACCTGTGGTATCTACTAATGGTAAGATTTTTCAGTTATTTGTAGCATCTCATTCTTCACATTACCCAGGATTATTGGTTTTCTACTGCCTTAAAGTCTTACAGGGCGCCTGAGTGGGTGGCTCAGTCAATTAAACGTCTGATTTCAGCTCAGGTCATGATCTCATGGTTCGTGAGTTTGAGCCCCGCATCTCTCTGTGCTAACAGTGCAGAGCTTGCTTGGAATTTTCTCTCCCTCCCTCTCTCTCTGCCCCTCCCCTACATGCATATGGATACTCTCTCAAAATAAACAAACTTTAAAAAGTCTTACTGCTGATTAAATAGCATTTACCAATCATTTTATTTAAAGGGTGCCATATTCTTAAGTGGGTGAGTTCCATAGAATTGACCTTTTTTTGAACATATATCAATATGGGGCACCTGGTTGCCTCAGTCAGTAGAGAATGTGACTCTTGGTCTTGAGGTCATGAATTTGAGCCTCATGTTGGGCATAGAGATTACTTTAAAACGTTTTTTTAATAAAAATTAAAAAACATGTATCAGTATAGCAATAAATTCAAAGGATATCATGGAAAAACTATTAAAATATGTTTGGTTTTGAATATGTTATGATTATATTATCTGTGCTGAAAACCGTTTAGAAATACTTTTCCTTAAGATTTACATGTAAGAGCTTTTTTTTTTTCTTATTCAATTGCCCACAAAGTGAAGCTGCTTTGGGTGTTTTCTCCTCCTCCTCTTCTTCTTCCTCTTTTTTCTTCTTCTGCTTCTGCTTCTTCATTCATGTTGTTGAAGTTATATATGAAATTTCTTTAAAAACTGAAATTATCTGTGAAGATAAGATTTGGTAAACTAATAGAAATTATTCAGTATATATAGCTTGACATTGAATATTTAGTCATGAATTTGAATTTAGACAGACTACCACAAACTATTTATAAGCAATCATTTTATAACTAGATTGCTATTTTGGTGACTGCTTTTATTAAATTTAGTTTTATTAACCATTTATAGCCTGGTAGGATTATCTACCATACACAGTTACAGGACATTGTCATTGTCTTAACACCAAAAAAAGTGCAGGCTGTCAGGTAAATACCTTGTTTATCTCAAGGAATCTTGATACAATGATGTAATATTTTCTGTTATATATATTCATTACTTTTTCTATATAAAATGTAAACTTCAGTAACATCAATGTATAAGATTATACATGATTAGTTCCATTATCACAATTTTGCATGTATTTTTCTGATTCTAAGTTTTATATAATGAACATATTTATAAATCCCTATCTTTGGTAGTCAGTGCTATTTAAGACATATCTTTGGGTATGGTATTTTTATATAATTATTTCTTTATAGAATTCTGCATTTTTTATCTGTTGACTTTTTCAAAATGCATATTGTTTAGTGCTAGATTAAAACTGTTTATAGGGTAAGTAGAATAATTGCTGTATACTTGGAGGGACATATGTATACCAAACTGAAGTGAAACTTTTAGCCTAATCTTAGACTTGGGAGACAACATGATTTTGAAAAGTTACAAGTTTGTAGAAGGATGGTTGTTGGTGAAATAGTAAGTAGGGAAAGAATGTGGAAAATGGGAAATAGGGATCTTTGTTATGAGAAACTTAGGAAAAGGAAAATGTAGTTATGAGCATCTGTGGAATAGATTTGGAAGCATTTTAGAGGCATCCCTCTGTGCATTTGTATATTTCTGGATCTCTGTGACCTAACACAAAAAGTGATCGTAGTCTCTTTGTATTATACATACCTTAACAGTTGTTCTCTTTCCTACTAGAGAGTACTTAGTGTTTGACTTTTATATATTTTATATAATATATATATTATAAAATATATATATTATAAAAT
>NW_027530019.1:9238869-9281441 GCF_008692635.1 Crocuta crocuta | reverse complement strand
AATATATCCATCCAAATGACTTAGACCCTGCTGGCCTTGTGTCTCCATTTCTATTTTTCTTTCCGAGATTTTTACTTTTGTAGCACATAGCAGAACCTCCACCCCTGCTCACTATTATTTTGTACTTTCTATATTCTCTTTTTCCCATTAACCACCTTACTTTCTGTGTATCTATTTTAATCCTGAATGACCTTCCTGTTCAAATAGTGAATCTGTTTTGGGGATAGGAACTTTTATAGCCGACATTTATTCTATTCTCATGATAAGGAAATAGTTTAGCAATATATTCCACTATCTTCAGTATTAAGAATGGTCAAAGTAGTAGAATGTATAATGAAGTTATAGTTTTGACTTAATCTAGAAGTCATGTATCAGAAGTTGGAAGTGTCACCTTTGTATAGTGTTCCACTTACTCTACTTGGATAATACTGTTTACAAAGAAGTATTCCTCTGAAATGGAAGTATGTTGGGGCGTNGTTCACGCTCTCTCTCTCTCTCAGAAATAAATAAAACATAAAAACAATTTTTGAAATGGAAGTATGTTAGGGTTCAGAGGAAGCAAATCCCAAATTACCGAGGCCTTGCTTAGATTATAGTATGGATAACAGGGAAATTGAGACCAAATGAAATCATTTACATAAATGTAAAATAAAATATCATTGTTTTCAATGTATGTAGACGATAAACTTTTTTAGCAACAAACAAAAGACTCTGATGGTTCATAGTTTATCATCCTCCTTGAAATGAGGTAATTGGAAAAAAAGTATTGACTAAATTGATTTTTTCTTCATCATCACAAATCTATTTCAAGAAGACCCATAGTTAATAAAAAATGGTATTTCCACTTAAGGCAATCAATCTATCAGTTACTTGGGTTGGTTACAAAGTGTACCAGATGTTTTTAGGATGAAAATGTTAAAATTAATTAGAAGAGCGGCTCTAGTTAAATTTCTTGGGCCTCATCCTAAATGATCGTGATTAGACACTGAGGATTTGGTTATTTTTATTTGATCTAGTGGTGGGGTATATGGCTTTGTTTTTGATTAGCCAAGAAATTGAGATAAAGTGTCTGACTAATAAGATTAAATACAAGTAAACTATCATTCTAGCCTGGAGGTAGGGGTAGAATGATATTATTTTCACTCAAACTTTGTCTATTACAAGTGATCAGTTTTTAAGGAAACTCTGTAGTTGTCCTTATACGGTCATATATGTTTGCCTCTCTTTATCTGTTTATATTGCTTAACTTAGGTAATTTCATTTACTCAACATATATATATATATATATTTTATCAAGTACTTACTATATATTTAGTATTGTCTTATGCCCGTAGAGCTTTGGAAACTATTAAGATTGGTAGTACATGGTCACTACCTACTAGAATCCTTCACATGATTTCCCTTTTCTGCCCTAAAACATTCCCAGAACTGGATTTTTTATCATGAGGGCATTTTTGTGTTGATACGTGTTTATGACAGAGTTAAATTTCATGAAACCTAGATTTTGAATTTGTAACCACCAGTGTTTTCTTTTGTTGTTGTTGTTGTTGTTGATGTTTGTTTTTAATCTGAATCCAGTGAATCTGGTGCATGTGTGTTCTGTAAATATTTGTTGTTCATGGTGTTTGGAGTTAATAAACACTTTGGAGTATAAGTTATAAATGTTTCTTTTCATAAACTTTTGTCACAAAATGAATACAATTTAAAATCTTTTGGAAATCAGTTTTAGCGGTTGCTCATGGGATAATTCTGTTTTTTGAAACTTGGAGTAAGAGCTACATTAAATATAGGCAAGAAGATAGACACAGAAATAAGGATATAATGTATGTTAAGGCAGTTCTTTGGGTACTGTAGTCTTTCCTGATATTGCCAGGTGTTTTTGATAACTGGTATGCCTATTATATTTTCAATCTCAAGTAGTCCAGTAGTGCTAATTTAGATGCCACATCTGAGTCAGTAAATGTAGAACAAGATTGAATTCTGAAAAATTCCAGTTATGTAAACCCACCAATCCAGACATCTCTTTCTTGAACATTATTTACCTTAATAGAGATTTAAAATAAAGGTATTCTTAGCAGGTGATTGTTGAGAAGAAATTCTGAGTATAGAGGAAGGTCATTGAGACAGGTCAGCTAGAGGTGGACACACAGCCTGCCTAATAATTGGACGGATGCTACCTGGCTGGAAGATGGAGCTGATTGGTGAATCAAAATCTCAAAGGGAAACCTTCCATTTTTTAGTTGAAATGTTTATTAAAATTATATTCCACAAAGTACTATTATATTGTATGCTGCCATTTAACTATTGAGAAGTGACATCATCAATAATTATTATTACCCTACCAAAGATTGTTTTAAGTGATGTTTGATACGTGAAATATATTTGAGTGGTACTTAGTATACTTTTCTATTACTTTAAAATATGAACATTTTAATTATAATATATCCAAAGTTAGAACACAACAGAGCTTATAAATAAGTTGTTTCTATTTTATAGGTTTATTTACTGAAGCTTATTTTTGTTATTTCTTTAGGTTTACGTGAGATTAAGACCATTCTTCAGGGAATTCCTGGAGCGAATGTCTCAGATGTATGAGGTAAACATGCTTAAGCTAATTACATAAGTATTTTTATTTTATTCAATATAGTACCCATATTTAGATCATGTATAATGATTACTTCTTTTCCCCTGAATTTGTAGATCATTCTTTTTACTGCTTCTAAGAAGGTGTATGCAGACAAGTTACTGAACATACTAGACCCTAAAAAGCAACTGGTCAGGTAAATTTAATTAAGAAATAGTGGAAATGTCTGTCACACTGATCTATGAAATTACTATGATTCTATTTAATTTCCATGGCCATTTTCAGTTGGCTGCATATATAGAGATTTGTTGTGTTGAATGGTGAAAATGAATTTTTTTAAGCCCCCAAACTCTTTAAGAGTTCCTAATGATATTAACTCCAGACAGACGTTCTTTAAAGGATACAAAGATCAAATGTGTTTATTCACTGTTACATCTGTATCCTCAATTCTTTTGGGACTGGGGGTGATTGGGGCTATGTGGAATTTTTCGCTGTGTGCATGATGTTTTCACTTCCTTATGTCTCTGAGATAATGCATGTTATATCACCTTTTTTAATGGCATAGAGAAATAAAGGTTTAATTTTAACAGAAAGGATAAATTAAACTCTTTTGCTTTTTTCAAGAGCAAATTTCTCTTCCATGGAAAGAAAACATTACATGAATCTAATTGGAAATTGCAGTTGGTTTAGTCACTCAAGTTACCCGATCTGGACTCAGTTCCTTGTGTGTGTCCTGAGCCAGCAGATGCAGTGTGTTCCTGGTTAGGTGGGAGTGCCTCGGGTAATTTTAAAACAGTTTGAAAATTAGTTCCGTTATTTCTGTCAACAGAAGTGAGATATTAAGACTGCCAGCGTCTTGCTGCATCCTATAAGATGCCAGAGTTAATCTATGTTTTTTTTAACCGAGAGAGATGCCAGAAAAGCTCCTGAAAGCTTTAATAGCTAGGAATTCATTTTCTTGAATATTTTTTCCATATTTTTTTAGGAGAAAATCCTAATTTCTACTGTTAATAGTACCTTTGTTGTAGAGTGGTTGCAACTATGTTAAAAGACTTTCTGATGTTCATGTTTAGGGGATTTGCTTTCTTATAAATAGAACTGTGGTTTTTTTTTTTCCTTTTAATCTAAAGGATCAAAATTTGTCCTTGTCACTTTCCATTTTATCTTCCATATAAGCAAGCATTAGACACACAAATGAAAATGTTTTTTCAATTCATAAAAGTATAATACATGCTTATTTTACCTAACTTTCACAAAAGTACACAAATGATTTTGTTTTAATGGCTTCATTCACTCTAAAGATTTTTGTTCTCTCTCAGAAGTTTCTATCATTTTACTAGGGGACGAATCATAGTCATGGAATTATAGTGTTACAAATTAACACCCCTCATTGAAACTAGTTTCATAAACCTACACATTGGGAGTTTAAATTTGTTTTATATAGTTATATTTGAATAATTTAAAATAGGAGAAACTTTGAACAGTATATTGAATTAGAGTGCTATGTTCAATATAAGGTAGACTCAAATTCCTGTGATCTCTGAATCTCATGAGTTGAAATGCAAATCTGATGACCTGCAAGAGTAGTTCCTTTCTAAAACTGCCAATACCTGCCATTGACTCCCAGGCTCCTGAATAACTGAAGGGATTTTAGTTAGTGTAATTTATTTACAGTAATCATTTGTATCCACATACATGTTCATTTGTCTCCTGTCTCGGGTGAGTTTGCTGCCGTTGGTGAAAAGAAACATCAGTAGTGACTTGCATGGACCTGTTGTACTTGCCTGTCTAGTTTCCTCAAATGTAAATGTACAGATAAAAATGGAATCTTTTATAGGTCCATCCAGGACTTAAATTCTTTTGTCTGGTTTTCAAAGTAGGATATTCTTTAAACCATACATCGATAGATGATCATTCATTTAAAAGTATTCTTTATAAAAAGTGGGGGAGAGAATGGTTTCTACTACATTTCTTTTGGTTGGAAAACTCTTTGTCATCATTACTGATATTTTTAAGATTGAGTTTTGTAGTTGTTGTTAGAGCTATGGCTGATTTTGTTGGTAGAAAATGCCCTTTTCTTGAAATTCTATAATTAAAAATATAGGTATGTATAAGTAGGCCCTAGCTGCTAAAAAATTGTTTAGTGAGATTAAGACACAAGGAAGCCAAACTATCAAATTACTAATGTATGCAAATGGAGTATGTCAGGGTGATCTGTACTAACTCTTAGTAATATTCCTAGACTAACATTTTGAGTGCTAAATGAGATTATATAATTATGACAGTATATAAATCTTATAAGACCTTTAATAGCTTTTTTAAATGGTACAGCATTTTTCAGTTAAGTATCTATCATTGGTGAAACATCAGTTTACATTTGTAATACTTAAATCTGAATTCATCATTTCATTCAATCCTTGTTTTTTCAAATATTCATACATACACTCACACTAAATTAAAAGAAAGATGGTTGTTTGGGAGAAGTATGAAACGATGGAATGTTTTGGCCTCCACAGCTTTTCTCAAAAACTATAGGGGAAACTAAAAACATTTTTTAAAATGCCAACACAGAAACATTCCTTCTTATATTTTCTATTCTGGCATGTACAGGGATAGGGAGGCTGTGTGGTCTTCTGGTTAGAGCAAAGGACTGGGAGCCAGGAGGATCCTAGGTTCCAATGCGGGGCTAACCACTGACTTACTGTGTGACCTTGGGCAAGTCACTTGACCTCCTTGTGCCTCAGTCAACCATCTGGAAAATTGGTTAAAAAGCAGGACCTCGCTGACACAACCAGATGCTGCTTCTGAACTGAGCTTTCCTGGGTAAATAAATTACAAAACCAATTTACAGAGTTTTTAATCCCTCTTTATAATTTAATGTAACTTTTTGGGATAAGCCAAAGTTCTTAAAGGCATGGTAATATTTGGTTGTAAGGTTTCAATAATTGATAACATTTTTTAAAGTAAAACTGTAGCCCAAAGCTTAGGCCCACATTTGTATTTGAATTTCCTTTGTGAGAGAAAATAAGGCTAAAACTGTAAAGCCTGTGGTATATGTGTATGTTTCAGTACGTGTTACACTTTTTAGAGATTTTTGTTAAGTTAATTTATTTTTATTTTTATGTTTAGGCATCGGCTTTTCCGCGAACATTGTGTTTGTGTACAAGGAAATTATATAAAGGACTTAAATATCCTTGGAAGAGATCTTTCAAAGACTATAATAATAGACAACTCACCACAAGCCTTTGCATATCAGGTATGAAGAGAGGGTTGCTAAACAAAATGAGATTAGGGGGAAAAAAAATACAATGAGAACAAATGGTGCCAAATAGAATATAATAGGAGAACAGAATTTTCACTGGTGAATTTTCCCTTTTTAGTGTTATCTTTTAGAACTAGAAATGCCAAATTGCTATAATTCTTGTGGATATTTTTCTTTTAAATGAATGAAAACGTAGATAAAAATCTGAGTAATAAATCTGGATAAGAAAATACTATAAGCTGTACATCAGTTAATAGCATTCTTGTCAGTTGTTAAATCAGTATGTCAGTACCAAGCATGACATGGGGCTCGATCTCACGGTCCATGGGTTCGAGCCCCGCATCAGGCTCTGTGGTAACAGCTCAGAGCCTAGAGCTTGCTTCAGATTCTGTGTCTCCTTCTCTCTCTGGCCCTCCCCTGCTCATGCTTTGTCTCCCTCTGTCTCAAAAGTAAATCAAAACTATAAAAAAAATTTTTTTTAAATAAAAATGTTTATTAATTTTGAGAGAGTGTGTGTGCAGAAGCGAGGGAGAGGGAGAGAGAGACTCCCAAGCAGGCTCTGCACAGAGCTGTTAGCACAGAGCCCGATGAGGGGCTTAAACTCATAAACTGAAATCATGACCTGAGCCGAAATCAAGAGTTGGAAGCTCAGTCGACTAAGCCACCCAGGCTCCCCCACAAGATATGTATCACATTATGAATATGTTTGTGTAATAGGTCTGAGATTTCCTTTACAGTAAATCAGTGCAGAATAGGGATGGTGGGAATTGGGTATAGATAGAACAAGTAAAGAGTAAACACTAGAAAGATGAAAAAAGAAAAATGGAAAGCTGCATATAGTATTGAAATGTGTTCAATTTAGATCATTGGTCACATTTTGAAATATATTTTTAAGAATTTTATATTGTTTCCTGGATAAAATCATTTCATTTATCCACCATCTTAAATATAGTATTCTGCATTAATTTTAGAGATAACCTATAGATTTTTTACTATAAAACAAATACAGTTTGCATTCTTGTTTTTAGACTCCTCTTCAGTGAAATACCATTGCATCAATTTATTACATTCCTGCCATTTCAGGTTATCCTGTTGTTTGTTGGAAATAAAACAGTGAACGTCACATAGTCCCTGTGTAAAAGTATATAGGCTTTTTGATAGTGTTGTTTACATTGGCACCACCCCTTCTCACAGTGCCTAGCATAGACTAATAGTAATTATTTTTTGAATCAGTAAAGTAATATTTTTAATTACATAATTGTAAAACTTGTTTCAGTGGATCTTCTTGTTTAGTTTCTTATACATTAAGAAGACATTAAGCTGAAAAACTTTGATGAAAGGCTTTGATGTATTCCTTAACATCTGTTTCTTGCACTAATTGAGTTGTCAGAATGTAACAACCACAAACTGATGGCATCCTTTTCACAGTAACTTCTGCAGATCACTGTGTACTTAAGTATGTGTTATTTCTGTTTTAAGTTTTTACAAGTTATACAAAATGTAATAAAAAGAGGATTTAATTACCTATTTATTATTTTAGCTATCTAACGGAATCCCTATAGAAAGCTGGTTTATGGATAAAAATGACAATGAACTCCTAAAATTGATTCCATTTCTGGAGAAGCTTGTAGAACTGGTAAGTATCTTATTTATCTTGTGTTTTGCATTTGTTGCCTCAACTCTGTTGAAATAAATCTTTTTAATTGCTTTACTTTATGTGCACTGACTTTTAAAGTCAGCGTGGTGTGAGATTAGGCCAGAGGTTGAGAAGGATTACAAGCATTTTCTAATGTTGTAAACTATATTAAAATCATGCGTATCAGTATTTAATAATTTTCAGATTGAATGTTTTTATTTCACTGGGTTGCTTCTTGCAAAGTCACTAGCACTATTAAATTGATTTCACTTTCCCTTCATAGTTGAGGTCCAGAATTAATGCTTACGCTACTGAAACTTTATTCTGGGGTTATTTTTTTCCTAATAAATGAAGTAGAATTTAGTGGCTTAACACTTTTACTTGTCTTTTGGTTTTGCCTCTTAGTGCCTAATTATTCTTTACAGAATTAAAGGTTTAATAACTTTTTTTAATATAAATTTAATTCTAAGTTAACTGCTTCTGTGTAGTATCTTTATATTTGGCATACAAAGTAAGTTGTAAAAGGTATATTTTCTCTGCAAAGGAAGAATGTTCACAGTGTTATGGGATCATATCTTTGAAATTACATGGCTTTTAAGATGTCTTTTTCGGGGCACCTGGGTGGCTCAGTCGGTTAAATGTCTGACTTCAGCTCAGGTCATGATCTTGCAGTTCATGAGTTCAAGCCCCACTTTGGGCTCTGTGCCGATCGCTCAGAGCCTGGAACCTGTTTCAGATTCTGTGCCTCCCTCTCTTTCTGCCCCTCTTCCACTCACGCTCTGTGTCTGTCTGTCTCTCAAAAAATAAAACAAAACATTAAAAAAACCTAAATTTAAAATGTCTTTTTCTCCACACAGAATGAAGATGTTCGACCTCACATCAGAGACAGATTTCGCTTGCATGATTTGCTGCCCCCAGATTAAGTACAAAGACTTGTCAAATCACTGAAGGGGGAGAGAATGCAGGACCCTTTTGGACTAAGACAAAAACATTGCCATTACTGTTGAAATTTTGCATTTTTGTACCCCGTCTTGCTTTTCTTATCTTTGGTGCCCAATAATAATCAAGGGTTATAGAAAGAGACTTTATCTCAGATTGAATACATACAGTAGGTAGGCTAAAACAGAAGAGTCTTTAGAACTAGTGCAACTCCGGTGAAATTTTTTTATGTACAGGACATCTGCAGTTTATAAAGAATTCTGTTTCTGCCACCAGCAGTTTGACCTGTAGTCACACAGGATTTTATGATAATAACAGAGATGAAAATGGACTTTTATTTTCTCTCTGTTTGGTGCTCTAAGTGGGTTTGTAGCCACTTTTCTGTTACTTTAAGATTCTCATTTCAACAGGAATGGCCAGTAAAAGTTGTTTTATTTTTCCTGTTAAGGTTTATAACCTTTTTACATTTTTGACCTGTATTAGATTAGATTTTCATTATGCATTCCTTTTAGTTGAGGCGCTTCCTAGTTTTCTGGAAATAGTCAGTTTATAGTTTTTTATTATACATTTGAATGGCCGTTTTCCTGCTTTGTCTGCCTGCATATTGTATATTTGTTTAAAAATATTCTCTACTTTTAGTCCATGTAAGTTTCATTTAGAAAGACATGCATTTATATTTTGTTTCTGTAATATTCTACTGTAGGTGAAATCTTTTTTAAAAAAAATCAAAGGACTGGGTAGATAAGAATATATGAATGACTAATATTCAGAAGAGTTAAACCATTGTGATGGCATGTGTTCCCCAAATGGTAATATCTTGCAATGGCACACAGATTTAACGGATAAAGGTATACCTCAGACTTCACTGTGCTCACCAATCTTTGAGGAGAATGAGTTTGGTCACCTGTTGGGCTTGATTTGGTTACTGCTGCCTTTGGTTTTCTCCAGGAATGAAGTATTCAGCACAGTGACTCAGTATTTTTAGTTATTTTGCATGGGCTGGTAGTACCTCTGTTATGCTCTTGGTTACAATCAATTTAAAACTCTGTGTAACAGTCTTGGTACCTTACAGTAGCTATGCATAATCCTGTGGCACAGTAAACTCCCAAGCCACCAATGCAGTTAATATGCTCTCATAGTGGTTTTCTATGCTATATGAAAATAGTCTTCAAGCCTTGGTTCTCTAATGCAGCTACCACAAGAGGTTGATATTTTTATAGTGGCGTGTAATCTCCTTTTCGGGAGGCTTTTTATGGAAGGTAGAATTTGTAAAAGTTAGTATGCTTTGCCTCTCGACTGCATTAACATGCCACAGGCTCAGACTGTTTTTGTGTAAAGGATGTCAAAGAACGGCACTTTTTCTAAAGAGAAGTTTGATATTTTGTATGCTTGTTAAGAAAGTACAGTATTGGAAATTAAAGGTGGACAACTGATAATTGAGGAGTATGTCACTTAATTTTTTATGTATATTACCTGTTTACTTGTACAACTTATTGTACAAATTACATGCAGCTTCATTTTCAAATGAATCCTTAAAATAAGGAAATCTTTTTAGGAAAACATTTAATTTTTGTATTTTTGATTTTAAAGGCATGAGTTATGTCAATTTTCAGTGTATTAATGAAGATTTTAACTTTTCATCAGGTTGAGTGTTTTCTTACTATATTATCTGTTGTGTATGTAGTTAGCATATTGTGTCACTGAACTGTTTAAAAAATCTAGCATGTAGAGCAAGCCTGTTTTGTGGAAAATCCTTATTCATTAAAAAAAAATAATCATGGCAGATTTTCTGCAAAAAAAAAAAGCAAACGCATTTGCAATTCAGAATACTGGTTTTTTTTTTATTTGTTTGTTTTGGTTTGTTTTTGTTTTAATTTAAAGAAAGGTATTTTGCTTGCAGGAAAAATACTCCAGATTCATTTTAATAAGAATCTTTGAAATGTATTTATCTTTAGGGCATCTGGGCATCTTTATGCTGTTTGTCTTCTGTCTTTCTTGAAATAAAATGTACATACGTTACCTTTACATACGCTCTTGCTCAGAATTGTGAACCTAGTTACATTTCTCCTTGCTCCCCTTTTTATGCTCAGACGGTAAAACCCAAAACCTATACAAGATCTAAGCTTTCAGCATGCATTATAATTGTTGAAAGCTTCTCTGATTAAGTAAACACAGTCTCAAAGGGCTTTCCCATGATTTAAAGGGAAATGTAAGCACCTGTACTATTTTGCCTCTGGGCACTTTAAATCAACACCAACTTTTAATCATCTTTTATTAATGGTAAAACTGTTTTCAGCCCCATGCTAGGGAGAGTTCTTTAAGTCAACTGACAAAGGAATCTAGCATAAAAGATTCTTTAGGATTAAGGGAAATTTTATATGGCCTGAGAAAAATTTTTGAGACCAATTTATTTTTCTTCATTGCTTAATTTGGGTCATTTTAAGTTCGTTAGTACAAAATTTAAAATAATTTATAAAGAGACAGTTATCCAGCTTCCTTCCACTTTAACATGTTTTATCCTCTCATTCCCCCTAATTTTCTTTATCTGTTGGTAAATGTTATCTTAAACACACTTCCATTTAGTTAAGCGGAGGTGTATATTTTGTGAATTGAGATGTGCCCAGCTCCTTCAATTCACACAGGAAACATGAACTCTTAAAAACTGACTATAGGAAATGCAGGAGAGATTGCATACCTGATAAGACACAGCAAAAGTGACCTATATACACATAAACATATCTGAAGTACATATTATAATTGTGATATTTCCAGTGATAAATGTCTGGCTTTTAAGACATTCTTTTAAATATTTGTATTATTGTTAGGATGTTTAAATCAGTTGTGTTTTTTAATTCTGTGTAATATATGTAGCCCTAATCAGATTTATGTCACCATGTTTCTCCTTGAGTCTTAAAAGAGCTGATAACAATTTGAAACCGTAATTGTTTTATATTAGCTAGTATGTATATTTATTTACCCGATGGCTTTATCTTGTTTCCCAAAATTGGGGTGGGGGGGGAGTTGTTGAAAGCATTGTAACTTCTATAAATGGCTATTTTCTTGTACCTGTCAGTGAAAATGGATGTGTACATTGTTTTTTATATTTCTCTGGTTTTTCTGGTTTGTTTGGTTGTTGTTGTTGTTGGCTTTTATTTGTTTGTTTGTTTTTTTAAGTGTTAAACATAGAATGGTTTAAAAAAGTTATCTTTGGCCAATGACTTTTTCAGCTAGATATTACTTTTATTCAGCCTTCTAAAGAAGTTTTCATTGTTTTATTCAGTCAACTTGCCTGAAAAAGAGAGACTTCATCTCATCAATGAAGAAAGCATGTCATTATTCCTACAAATCTTTACAGCCAGCACAGAATTCTTCATAAGGATCAGATCTCTTCCACATCTTGTGTCAATCACATAAAGCTGAAATGTAAAGGACACTGAAGCCTTCATTTAATTGTACTAACACAATGGTGTTATATACCACATCATTAGCTAGTTAAGGTTTTCTGAACTGACTTCTCTTTGTCTTCCTAGGTATTTATTTGTTATCTCTTTTAATCTTGTATATCTAAATTAACTTAGTTAATAGTTACCCACTGAATAACTATGCCAAGCAACTAGGAAAGAATGTTTATTTTATTTCCCCTTATAGGGGAAGAGCGGACTGGGAACAAAAATGTATGGGCCAAAAGGCCTTAGGTTGTCATTCATTCACTTTCTTATTCCTCTCATGAGCTATATTTGAGTATAGTATTTTTTCAGTGCTGATATGCTTGAGTATGTATGTCATTACTTCTCATATCTTCCCAAGTTGAAAGCCTGCTAGGAACCTGTATAAAACACATTTTAAAATTTCAGAATAAGAACCACAAAACTCAGTATCTGTATTCAAATGCCATTTAAATTATTGGAATCCAAGTCTCACTAGGATACATTTTTATAAAATGTTTCTCTGTATCTTGAATTGAAATTACTTGCTCAGAGGTAAGAGTTCTGGGGATATAATGTGTTCTGAGAAATTTTTAGAAAGGGGAGAAGAGACAGCAAGTTTATACTTAGTTACTTTATGGTTTTGATATGAGTATTTTAAAATACATCACTCTTTTCCCAAACCTGGCCATTAGAATCCTCCTGAAGAGCTTAAGTACAGATTCCAAAAGCCTAGCCCCCTGCAAAACTGTCTCAACGGATCTAGGGTGGGGTTTGAGTTTTGTGTTTTTTCAAAAAGACCTCTAGGTGATTCTAATAGCCAGCTTTGGGAAATCACTGTTTTAAATAATGTGATGGTGGTTGAGAGTAGGCAACTAAATAAATGTTTACCAGACATCTCTGGTAGGTTTTTTTTGTTTTGTTTTTTTTTAACTGGGACCAGATTTCACAGAACTTACTCAAGATACATGGAGGAATAATAAAGAAGATTGAGGCTACTGCTCATTATCATTCTTATCTCCTGCTTTTTAAGAGTTTGCATTTCTAGCACTTGGAATAGTTGATCATATATACAGCTGAAGGACATCCCTGAATGAGACCATTATATATATTAATTGTAAAATATTTCACTATTTTTTTATTTTATAAATCTTTGTAGAAATAAGCAATGAAATACTACTTTCATCTTTTGAAATGGGATTTTTCAAGGCAGTGTCCTTTTGGCATTAAGGTAGGGGGGAGTTAATATTCTCTCTGCCTTTTTCCATATGAATCAATATAAAAGTCATGGATATTTAAAAATCTCAGTTTAATTTCTACATATTTACTATGCAGTATAGCCGTGAACAAGTAATGTAGACTTAGTTTTCTCATCTTCAAATGCCCTGATCACCCTACCTCACAGGGTTGTTGTGGGGATAAATAAAACTTTTATGGAAGCACTTTTCTTTGACAATATTTTATCAGCCATTAGAAACTGTATCCAACAGCTTATATTTGTATAGTGCTTTTTTGCTTGTTTGTTAAAATTACGTGATTTTTTTCACAGTACTTAACCCTTTGATATCTTCAGAACATACCTGTAAGGAACACAGAGTAGATTGCAACAGACAGGAAGAATGACAATTTCTGGAACTACTTTGTGCAGAAGTAGAATAAAACGTGAATAAAGGGGCTAATTTTGAAAAGAGATGATGGCAAAAAAACAGATTATGGTGAGCCTAAGATGATGAATTTATACTTGATGTAACAGGTAAAATAACATGAACCAACATAACTACAAAATAGCACTCTGGTTCTGCCCCAGTCTCTGTGGTGAACCTTTTTCTCCCATCTTTATTGAGTAAAACTGACATCGTGTAAGTTTAATGTGTAGAGTATGAGGACTGGATACACATATTGTGAGATGTTCATCACAGTAACATTAGTTAACACACCTTTCACCTAATTACCATTTTTGTTAGGGTGAGGTGAGAACATTTAAAATCTACTCTGATAGCAACTTTCAGGTATACATTTACAGTACTGTTAACTGTAGTCACTGTGCTGTACACTAGGTCCCCAGAACATTAGATGCTTATACAACTGGATGTCTGCCCTTTGACCAGCATCTGTTCATTCCCTGTATTCCAGGCTGTGATGAGATTTTTGATAACTATTTTCCCTAAGCTCCAAAGGAGTTTGATGCACATACAGGTTTGAGAGTCACTGAAGTGCAGGGCCTTTAGAAATAAATGACTTGGGGCACCTGTCTGGCTCAGTCAGAAGAGCATGCAACTCTTGATCTTAGGGTTCTGAGTCTAGCCCCACGGGGGTAGAGATTCCTTTAAAGTCTGTTTGTTTTTTTAATTTCTTTTTTAATGTTTTATTTATTTCTGAGAGAGAGAGAGACTGTGAGCAGGGGAGGGTCAGAGAGAGAGGGAGACACAGATTCCAAAACAGGCTCCAGGCTCTGAGCTAGCTGTCAGCACAGAGCCCGACGTGGGGCTTGAACCCACGAACCGTGGGATCATAACCTGAGCTGAAGTCGGACGCTTAACTGACTAAGCCACCCAGGTGCCCAAAGATGCCTTTAAAATCTTAAGGGAAAAAAATGGACTTCAGGTGAATGGTTGACTTGGGAGTTTGGCTAATAAAAGGAGCTTTCAGAATCAAAAGATCTGAACTCAAGTCCATAGGTACTCATTAAATCTTACTAGCCAAATTAGGTATGTAAGGCCTAATTTCATTTGTGCAAAGGGTGCACCAAGATATACCTTTCAGACTTAACAGTGGTGAAAGACCTGATAAACTGTAAAGCAATATACAAATAACTACCGGAATGGAAGTGTTAAAGCAGCTAGTTCTGTCGCGGATATGCAAGAGATACACATGCAGTGTTTGGAGAGATGTCCGAAGCTGAAAAGGGCAGCAGAAAAGGCATTGTAATACTACATGTTAGTTTTTTAAGAAAAGACTGGAGAAGTAATAATGGAGAGGTCACCTCTTAAGAATGTGTTTGATGAAAATATGCTGAGTGTTAAGGGAAAAAAATGGGTGACAAAGACAGTACTGAATGGCTTGAAAAATCTGGTAAGTATTTGGGGTAGCAGGCTTCTATAAATGATTTGCCAAGCTAATAGTTTTTTAGTAATGGATGAACCAAATGAATTAGAGCTTTTTGGGGGTTACCATACAATGAGCTTTAATGTTATATTTGATGTGTGCAATATTTGTTGAAAGCTATAAGTAGCCTTCGTAATGACAGTAACAGTCATTATTCCAGGCTCTGTGAATGGCAGAAGAAAACAACCCTCACCTTGCCCTCAAGCTTAGAGTCTAGCAGGGAAGACTGACAATGTTGGGAAGAGTTGAAGGAGAAGAATGGCTTTTAGAATGCCAGTTACACAATCTAATCTGGAACCAGGCATGGGTTGGCTGAAAAAGCATTAGGTTGAGCTCTGTAGAACATGTATTGAAAGAATATAGAGCCAGGCTTGATTGCAGGTGGAAGGGACATAACATCAAGCAAGGGAGTATATGATCAGGTTTATCTTGAAAAGATCACTTTACCATATAGGGAAGAGAGGGGTTTGGTGGGAGACCAGTTAAAAGAGTCAGGAAGTTGACCTGATTCAGGGCAACTGGGTGGCTCACTTAAGCCTCCAACTCTTGATTTTGGCTCAGATCATGATCTTGCAGTTTGTGGGTATGAGCCCTGAGTCAGGCCCTGCATTGATAGTGTGGAGCCTGCTTGGGTTTCTCTCTCTGCCCCACCCCTGCTTTTGCTCACTCACTCTCAAAATAAATACGTAAATATGTAAACTTTTTTTAAAAAGTTAAATAAGTTGACTTAATTCTCCACACAACTTTGTTGTCTTTCTAAGACAACAAATGGTTAATGCATTGGGTGCCAACCTAATGGACAGTCTGAGGCCAGGAGATGGTAAAGTCCTAGGGAGAGTATGGATTGTCCATTTTACTGACAGGGATAGGAAGACACTAGGATTTTACGGCACCATATAAAAGTAAGAGAAAATGTATAGGAGTTGAATGGAGACAGATGCTGTCATTTCATGTCTTACAAAATTCTTGGGTAGGCTTTTTTTGGAAGGGGTGGGGGGTTAAATGAAAAAAGTTATTTCTATATCAAATATAAATAAAATATTTTTACATATGTAATAACCCTGATTGTACTTTGTAAATGTCTTAACAGTCCTATTTGCAATTAAAACCTCCTTTTCAGCCTTACTTCACTTAATCTCTGAGGTTTCGAGTCTAGTGCTTAAGGGACATCACTTAAAAAGAAGCTGTTGGCAGCTCTACTTCATTTCTGTTGTCACTTACTATCCTCTGGTCTTAATGATGAAGTTCTTGTAGGCAGAGGTTTAATATTAAGTTTTCCCATGAACATTGATAGATTATTCTGGTCATCTGTAAAATAAGAATACTGTTGGGGTGCCTTGGTGGCTCAGTCAGTTGAGCATCCAACTTTGGCTCAGGTCATGATCTCACAGTTCATGGGTTCGAGCCCCGTGTCGGGCTCTGTCCTGACAGCCAGCTCAGAGCCTGGAACCTGTTTCGGAATCTGTGTCTTCCTCTCTCTCTGACCCTCCCCTGCTCACGCGGTCTCTCTCTCAGAAATAAATAAAACATTAAAAAAATAAGGATACTCTTATGTGGGATTATAGGGCTCCTGTAGAGGACTAACATGTGAGTCACAGATTCATTTTAAGGACTGAATAAATTCTCCAGTACATAATTCTATTTTTTTTATGTTTACTTAGAGAGTGTGCGTGCACGTGGAGAAAGAGCAGAGGGAGACAGAAAATGCAGCAGGCTCTGCGCTGACAGCAGCGAGCCCAATGCGGGGCTCGAACTTGTGAACCGCTAGATCATGACCTGAGCCTAAGTAACACTTAACCAACTGAGCCACCCAGCGGCCCCAGCACATAATTCTTGGTGATTGTTTCCCTGCTTCATTTTTTCAAAAAGGAAGCATGCACAATATTGTGAATTCTCAATTTCTGCTTCAAAAATTTATCAATACCGCATACATATAAGCCCATGTATTTTTCCATAGCATCTCCACAACTCATTTTCAACTGCATGTGGTTTAAAACCTTGAAGTTAGGGACGTGTGGGTGGCTTAATCCTTTGAACAACCGACTTTGGCTCAGTTCGTGATCTCACAGTTTGTGTGTTTAAGCCCCACATCAGGCTCTGGGCTGACAGCTCAGAGCCTGAAGCCTGCTTCAGATTCTGTGTCTCCCTCTCTCTCTACCTTTCCCACTCCCCTGCTCATGCTCTGTCTCCCTCAAAAATAAATAAACATTAAAATAAAATCTTGAAGTTAATATCCCCAGAACCTAGAACAATACTGGGTACAGGGTAGGTACTCCATAATTATTTGCTGAATAAATGAATGAATTCACACTTCAAAGTATGAACTTCTACTTAAAAGTCCAGAAAGTTGATTCATTCAATACAACCCAGAGTCGATACGATTCAGGGGAATTGGTTCATACCAATTAAACTCATGAGACACTGGTTTTTAAGCCAGATTTCAAATTCCTTCATTTACTGGCAGCAAGTTTTCTCCCTATGAAACTAAATTACAATTAGATGCCTGCTTGGTAAGGGTGAAACAAGAGCGAAAATCTATTTAAAAAAATGAATCATAATGGCTAATATCAATTCAACAGGATACCCCTCATCTCTACTAGATACCTGCCAAATATCTAATAGATGTTTACCTTTTCTCTAGAGACTCAAAATCTTGTTCTTTGGTTTTACCTTCCTTATATTTCACCTTCTATTAACATTGTTTTGGTCTTCAAGATACATTGTCTAACATCTCCAGGCAAGTTAATACAGATGACTACACTAAATGACAAATGACTAATTACCACCATTATTACAGAGATACATAGTCTTGCTTTACTGAGACTCCACCTTGGGGTAGTTGATTGGATCTGGCACCTTCTTAACCACTTATTTACTATTTACTAGTTCAGGTTACAGCTATAATGGTGTAGATTTACTAGTAATATAATAAAAGAGAAAGTGTCTTTAGGACCCAAATCAATTTTTTTCAGACCACCTTTCATGAGGAAGAACAATAACCTGATGGGCAGGTTTTTCTTGGTGAAGAAAACCCAGTTCTGCATAGAAATTTATTCATGCATTCAACAGTTACTAAGCACCTACTATGTGCCAAACACAGACTTAAATATAGCAGAGCTTAGCCTCTAAAGATTTCTTATCTGTAATTAGTCTACTAGGATGTACCTGTTAAAAATTTTTTTGAGGCCAAGAATGAAATGTACTGGAAAGATGCCGGGGTACCTCATAACTTTTAAAGAAGAGCTGGACAACTGGACCTCAAGGGTAGGCAGGAGGAAGTGAGGTGGCTTGGAAAATCATCACTTCATCAAGAGTTGTGGTCTTTCCTTCAGGGTGCTAAATTCTAAAGTCCTGGGAAAGAGACTCTTTCTGTTATCACTGCATAATAATTAACTTCAAAAATAGAGGCTTGGGGTGCCTGGGTGGCTCTGTTAGTTAAGTGTCTGACTCTTGATTTTGGCTCAGGTCATGAACTTACTGGTTCATACGCTCAGGCCCCACATCGGGCTCTGCACAGTGTGGAGGCTGCTTGGGATTCGCTCTCTCTCTCTCTCTCTCTGCCCTTCCTCTGCTCATTTGCCCTCTCTCTTGCTCTCAAAATAAATAAACTTAAAATTGTTGTTAAGAGACTTAAGATAACTTCTCACTCATCTGTGGGTTGACGGGGCTCAGTTGCGCAACTCTTGCTTTCAGTTTTTTGCAGTTGCATTCAAATGTTAGTTTGGGATGGAATCATATGAAGGCTCATCTAGGCTGGATGTCCAAGATGGGTTCTTCACTCCCATGTCTGGCATCTTTGCTGGCATATCTGGAACAGCCAGGGGCTGGCTACCTCTCTCCCTAAACAGCCTCTGTCTATGGTTAGTCAGAAACAGCTTGGTGGTCTTAGAGTGGTAAGGCTTCTTAAATGGCTGCTGGCTTCCACCAGAGAGAACATTCCAAAAGGTGCAGGTGGAAGCCACAAGGTTTGTTATGGCCTAAAGCATTCCATGTGAATTCTGCCCTACTCTACTAGTCAAAAATGCATCATAGGGCTAGCCTAGACTCAACAGGAAGAGACTGCATAAGGGCTTGAATACTATTTATTGAAGGGCCATCTGTGGAGACTAGCTACAAAGAGAATTGATAGTTCCACTGGGTTATTTACATCCCACCTAGGAACAGTTCCAGATTTTATGTAGTTTGAAGAATATAACAATTTGGAGAGCTTTTTTGAAGAGTGTAAGGGATCCATGCAATGAGGAGCCCTGAAGGTAAAGCTTGATTAAACTTCACAGTTAATTTGCTTTTGACTGCCCTTCCCAAATCAGCTACAGTAAGGGAGCAAACACAGCTTTTGGGAGTCCACATGTTCTTGTGTACTAAAACAATTTCTAGAAAAGGAGGAATCACTGTGAGCTTTCCCCAACCCTCTCCAGAAGTATACAGTGTACAGTTCAATATAATCTGATCATTTGAATGACTATAACCAGATCCCCTGACTTCCAAAAGTGTATTTTCAAATATATTCCACCGCACTTTGTTTCATAAATAAAACAAAAAACTGGTAGAACAGGAAGGATACTTATTTAACTTACTATGCTTCCTATGCCTTTTTTCTTTCGCTGCTCCTTAAATATTTATGTCTTTCAAAGATTTTTCTCATTCTATCTAACCTAGTTTCACATGATTCCATCTACCACCATAATCAGATGACTTCTAGTCCTCTGTCTATAGCCCAGACCTCTCTTGTTCCAAACATGTACTAGACATTTCTATATGGATGTCCCACAAGAATGTTAAGATCTGTGTGGTCAAAAGTTAATTTATTCTTATTAAAAAAATTTTTTAAATATTTATCTTTGAGACAGAGAAAGAGCATGAGCAGGGGATGGGCACAGAGAGGGGGAGACACAGAATCTGAAGCAGGCTACAGACTCTGAGCTGTCAGCAGAGCCCCGACCCGGGGCTCAAACTCACAAGCTGCAAGATCATGACCTGAGTGGAAGGCAGATGCCCAACTGATGGAGCCACCCAGCTACCTCCTATCCTTATTCTTTATTATGATGAGAGGCACCAGTTATTTTCAAACCCATTTATTGACCACTTACTATATGCCATGCACTAGTAGTAGTAAAAAACACAGACAAGGTCCCTGTGCTCCAGGGACCTTAAATATATGTGCTCACAGACATTAAATATATAAACAGTGTCATTAGAGATTGTGATATATGCTATGACAAAAACAGAGCAACGAGACAGAGTAACTGGGGGAGGCTTTTTGTAGGTGGGAGATTAGGAGCTCTTTGAAAAGGTAACATTTGAACCCTGATTTGAAAGAAGAAAACCAACCATGGACAGAAGTGTGGAAAGAACACTGTAGGCAGAAAGAATAGCAAGTACAAAGTCCAAAACTAGGAAAAAGGCTTAATAGTCTTCCAGGGCTAGTAGCAATGGAGCTAATAAGAGACAATGATATAAGGGGTTGATAGGAGGTAGGAGTCAGACTTTGTTGGGCCTTGTATGCCATAGTAAGGAATTGGAATTAACTCTAAAAAAGCAAGAAGCCAGGGGTGCCTGGGTGACTCAGTTGATTAAGCGTCTGACTTCAGCTCAGATTATGATCTCACAGTTTGTGGGTTTGAGCCCTGCATCTGGCTCTCTGCTGTCAGTGCACAGCCAGCTTGGATCCTTTTTCCCTCTCTCTACCCCTTTCCGCAACCCCCCCACCCACTGTTCACTCTCTGTCTCAAAGATAAACATTTAAGGGGAACCTGGGTGGCTCAGTCGGTTAAGCATCCGACTTTGCCTCAGGTCATGATTTCACGGTTCGTGGGTTCAAGCCCCGCGTCAGGCCCTGTGCTGACCGCTAGCTCAGAGCCTGGAGCCTGTTTCAGATTCTGTGCTTCCCTCTCTCTCTCACCCTCCCCTGCTCACGCTATTTCTCTCTCTCAGAAATAAATAAAACATTAAAAAAATAAAAAAGAATCTTTAATAATAAATAAATAAACAAACATTTAAGGGGCATCTGGGTGGCTCAGTCAGTTAAGCATCCAACTTTGGCTCAGGTCATGATCTTACAGTCTATGAGTTCAAGCCCCACATCTGGCTCTGTGCTGACAGCTCAGAGCCTGGAGGCTGCTTCGGATTCTGTGTCTCCGTCTCTCTGTCCCTCCCCTTCTCATGCTCTGTCCCTCTCAAAAATAAAAATTAAAAAAAAAATTTTTTAAATAAACATTTAAAAGAACCAAACAGGGGCGCCTGGGTAGCTCAGTCGGTTAAGCGTCCAACTTCAACTCAGGTCATGATCTCATGGTTTGTGCGTTCAAGCCCCCCGTTGGGCTCTGTGCTGACAGCTAGCTCGGAGCCTGGAGACTGTTTCAGATTCTGTGTCTTCCTCTCTTTTTTTGCCCCTCCCCTGCTCATGCTGTCTGTCTCTCTTAGAAAAAAAAATTAAAAAATTTAAAAAAAGAACAAAACACTAAATGAAAACAAGAAGCCACTAAAGAGTTTTCAACTGGGAGAAAGGGGTGTCACAATCTGATTTACATTTGTAAATAAGCAAACCGGTGTGTAGTGAATGGATTGTGGAGGGAAAAGTGGGATAAGGAAAACCAACTGGGAACTTGTTACAGAAGAGTCTAGAGAAAGCTTGGACGAAGGTGGTTGCAAGAGATATGGGGATAATTAAATGGATTCAAGATTAATAGTGGAAGTTAATCACAGAACTTACTGACTCAATGTAGGAGGTGAGAGGAAGAAAGCACAGATAGCTCTGTTTTTTTTACTTCAGCACCTGGAGGTTGGTGTCACCACCACTCATTCAATTTCTGAAAGCATTATCCTCTACTGCTCTCTGCCACTTCCCCTCCATATCCAATCAGCCACTGTATTAGTTGGGATTATCCAGAGAAACAGAACCAACAGCATGTGTATATACATAAAGAGATTTATTTAAGGGATTGGCTCACAGGATTGTAGGAGCTGGCAATTCTGAAATCTGCAGAGCAGGCCAGCAGCCTGGAAACCCAGGCAAGTGCTGCTGCTTCAGAGTTCAAGGGCAGTTTGGAGGCAGAATTCCTTTTTCCTCAGTGTTGTGTGTGCATGCGTGTGTGTGTGTGTGTGCACGCGTGCGGGTGTTTAAGGCCAATCAACTAATTGGATAACGACTGGAGAATACTTATCCATATTGTGGGGGGTTAATCTGTTTTACTCAAAGCTTACTGATTTAAATGTTAATCGCATACAACAAGTACATTCATAGAAACAACTAGTGTTTAACCAAAAACTGGTTACCATGGCCTACCTGAGTTGACACATAAAATTAACTCTCACAGTCAATAAACTGTTTCGACCCTTAAATATTTGTCAGATTGATTCTTTTCCTCTGTTACCATTGCATTGTGTTCTCATTTAATTAATTCATAAAATATTTACTTTACGGTGTAAGATACCGCACCAAGTGGCAGAGATACAACTGTGAATAAAAGACTGATTGCACCCTAGGGACCTTGCATTCCAGTCTTTTCCTGCCTTCTGCTAGCCTCCCTCTAATTTAGCTTTATAAATGGATGACTGTGTATCATTGCCTTTCATACTTTAACACACAGAGTCATCTGAGGATCTTGTTAAAAGGCAGATTCTGATTCAGCAGGTCTGGGATAGGGTCTGAGATTCTGTATTTCTAACAAGCTCCCCAGATACTGCTGTAGATGAGGAATAAACTATGAATAACTGAGCTGTCTCTTGAAAGACTGTATTTATAAAATACATATTTGTAGGGACGCGTGGCTGGCTCAGTTGTAAGAGCACGCAGCTCTTGGTCTCCAGGTAGTCAGTTCGAGCCCCACATGGGGTGTAGAGATTACATAAGTAAATAAATAAACTTAAAAAATAAAATGTGTATTTAAAAAAATTTTTAATGTTTTTTATTTATTTCTGAGAGAGGGAATGAACAGTGGAGGGTCAGAGAGAGAGGGAGACACAGAATCTGAAACAGGCTCCAGGCTCCAAGCTAGCTGTCAGCACAGAGCCCGACGCGGGGCTTGAACCCACGAACCGTGAGATCATGACCTGAGCCGAAGTCAGACGCTTGCTTAACCGACTGAGCCACGCAGGCGCTCCTAAAATGTGTATTTTTAGACACCTTGAAAAGATACACGAGAGAACAACGGTTGCTTCTAGAAATAACAGAATGGCTAATCATTGTACATACCCTTTTATAACTTGAATCTTATACTAAGTACGTGATTACATATTCGAAAATAAATTAACAACAAATACAAAGTAAAAATATCTGAAACTGTTCCTCTCTTAGTACTCTGCAGTGGAGCCCAGTGGCCCAAAGGCCCCAGAGTGAGTTTAGCCATTCTTAAAGTTTAGTCCTTTATTATGATCCGTTTACCTAGTCGGCTTATCTCTGATTTTGCCAGTCAGGTCAGGGACCACAAGCATTCTTTCCACCGGGAATGCACTTGAGCAATTTCACCGGGTCTTTCAAACTCCAGATTCCGCAGCACTTACCCCAGGAAGCCTTTCGTGCATCCTCCCGCTCCCCCCGCCGTTAAAGTTACCTTTTTACATTTAACCTCATAATGCTTTTTGTTGCAGTCATCACACTGTGTCGAAATTCTGTTTACATGTCTATCTAGGCTACTTGATTGTGCGCTCCTTGAGGACAGGGCTAGAGATTAGGCCCAGCGCAGACCAAGTTCCTAAACTATTCTGCGAAAGAATCAGGTACTGGCCTCAAGGGGCTCACAGGAAGGGAAAATCCTCGAGTTCTGGGGCTCTCTTCGATCCCTTCATGACCAACTCGAGGCAAACACTTCAGGAGCTGAATTCGAGTACCCTGGCTGAGAAGGCTGCCAAGAAAGCGGCCCTGTCCACTCGCTCCCTCCCGGGCGCCCGGCCCACGCCGGCGTCCAGAGAGATCTCCCCTATCCCGGTGCGCGACGCCTCCTCTGGGGGTCGGGGGCCGCGGGTTCACAGCCCCCTTCTGAGCGCGGCTTGGAAAGCTCGGGAAGGGGGGCTGGCGGGGGGAGAGTCCTTGGTATCCGCCAACAGCTCCGGGCGGCGACAGCAGTGAAGAGAGAGAGAGAGGGAACACCAGACCGGTCGGGGCGGGGCTGGAGTTGGCAGGGAAGGAGTGGCAAGGACAGGCGAGGGCCAAGCGCCAGGAAAGGCTCCCTTCTAACTTCCTCGCACGTACGTTCCCTTGCCGGGACCCACGCTGGGGCAGCCGTCTCCTGTCCGCTTCCTCTCTCCCACTACCTTCAGGACCACCAGCTCCACGCTGTGGGGTAAGAGACTAGCACCACCCTCCCGCCGACTCCCGCGCAGTCGGCCGCATTCCACGCCCCCTTCTCGCCCGCGCGCGCGTCGCAGCTGCAGCCGCCGCCAGAGGGGGCGGGGCCTGGGCCCCGGCGCACAGTCAGCCACGGTCCCAGCCTGCCCCGCGCCGGCCAACGAGAGCAAAGTCAGTGACTCACCTCCGCCGCGCTAACTCCTCGCTCGCTCTCCCCTCACACACGCTTACGCCCGGTTAGAGATGGCGGCGGCAGCGGCTGGGGACTCTGACTCCTGGGGTGAGAAGTTACGAGTGGCAGGGCGCGGGCCGGCTCTGACCCCAAGCTGAATCAGGCACTAACGCGACTCGCTCTCTTCCGTAGACGCTGACACGTTCTCCGTGGAAGACCCGGTGCGGAAGGTGGGGGGCGGCGGTACTGCTGGTGGAGACCGCTGGGAAGGCGAGGACGAGGACGAGGACGTCAAGGTGGGTGCGGGCCGGGGTTCCGGGCCGCGCGGGAGCGAACTGGCGCTGTCTTGGGCGGAGATGCCCGCCGACGAGCGGACGGGTGGACTCTGGGCCCAGGGGCGCCGCCCGGGCCTGCGGGCTGTGGGTCCAGGGGCGAGCGTAGGGCCCCCTGGTGCCCCCCTCCTCTACGCTTGCCGGCCATTTGGGCCGGAATCGAGCAGCGTGGCCTTTTCGACTTCCTTGGCTAGGACTGTGGCCTCCCCACTCCCAGCCCATCTTTAAGGGTCTGCGTCCCGGCCTGGATCCCACCCGCCAACTGGCGACGGGAGGTGACAGCAGTGGCCGGGCCGGGCCCACGTGCAAACTTCGTGGTCTGGAGCCGCTCGCCAGAATGATCTGGGAAGTTGGGGCTTAAGCCCTATGGCTTATTCCATATGGAGTCTTATAACCACCTGCGTTTTGGAGCTCAGGTCTCCCTAGGGACAGTAACTCATTTATGTTTCTGAAGGCCTCTTTGTAGAGTTTGTTGGAGGAGTTAGATGAATGAAATATTGTGGTTTAATCTCAGCCTTTTTTCCTCCCACAAGACAAATAGAAACAGTAAAGTTTATGAAATAACTTTAGACCCCCCCCTCCCCCATCTCCCTGTTGTAAAAAGAAAGATTAACCGAGTACTGAGATAGCCACAGCAGTTAGCTGTCAGAAACCTAGGTCAGAATCGACCTGGAAAACGGAGAGTTGACAGAATGTGTTATTTATCCGCATACGAACAACGCCTAAGGAAATATTGGTTAGAATAGAAGGGGGGGGGGCAGTGTTTTTTCCCCCCTATGCCTTGTTGATCTGAACCAGATTACCGTTGTCGTTTGTTGTTGAAAACGCCTGGGGACTCATCATATGGGTCCAGATGACGTTATGACTAGTAGTGCATTCATTTCTTTGTTGTTTTTGTTTCAAGTAGTTAACAAACATCTCAAGCCCAGAATATTAAGATTTTTTTAAACAGAACTCTAAAAATCTTTTTATATTTGTGCAAAGTTTTGTATGACTTGAGAAAACTGTTTCTCTTGGTTTTGATTCACTTAGTGAGTATTTTACTTTCCTAACTTTATACCCTTATACCCAACATACATTGGTAGTCCTATTAAGTCCTTCTGCTTGGGTTCAAAAATTTTAAGCTAGGTAATCACAGTGAACTTAATACTACTTATGTTCGGATTTTACCTTTTTCTCCTGAGTCTGATGATGTCGCTGTCTAATTTATTGAACAGTTTGAGGTCCAGAAATAATGTGAGCTTTGCACACATTGGAGTCCAATAAATGAGTAGTACTGTTGTGAATATACTTAGATGCTTCATTTACTTGTTGTATAGACATGGGAATGGATTGTGTATCATTCCCATTGCAAGATATTAGTTACCATTTTACATTGTAACAGATTTTCTGTTTTGAGTCTTTAGTTCACATTTGCCCTTTCACTTTTTCTGTGCTTACTGGATGCAGCAGTTAGGACATCTGTTCTGGAAATTGGGAATAATTCTGCAAATGAGAAGATAGAGAAATCAGGAAAGAAGTACCAGAAAATGAAGTTTGAAT
Source organism: Crocuta crocuta (assembly GCF_008692635.1). Classification (NCBI taxonomy): domain Eukaryota; kingdom Metazoa; phylum Chordata; class Mammalia; order Carnivora; family Hyaenidae; genus Crocuta; species Crocuta crocuta. The sequence continues at coordinate 9,255,158 of NW_027530019.1, read as the reverse complement.
GGAGTAGTCTGGACTAATGCTGTGAATCCTGATGAATATAATTCTTACCGCTTGGGACTGATTTTGGAGATTTACAGGTTGTAAGGGACCATAAAGGTCATCTTGTCCAGTCACTCTTTTAGTGCAGAATTTCTTTCTTTTATGCAAATATCTTATTTCTTTTACATAAACATTGGAGTTTATCTTGGAGAAAAAAGCTGAACTTGTCATTTTATTTCTCAGTTGAAATGTTGGTTTATTTCTGTTGGATTTCCTCAAGATTCCCAAGTAATAGTATTCATATATTTGTGGTCATAAACAAGTTTTTTAATCTTTCCTTTTAGTTTCCCAATCTAAATTGTCCTTACAGGAGATACCTTTAGGGGGTTGTTTTGCATTTTAAATGATTTAATATATCTAGCATTAAGCAGAGTTGTCTACCACTTGGGGAAGCACTCAGTAAACATTAATACTCTTACATCAAGAAGTTGTCTTAATTTTTCTGGCTTGTGGAAAATACCCTGTTTAGATTTACCATCTGGGTTTATTTTGTGCCACATTGTGATTTCCTGAACTCCAGAGTACTCTCCACAGTGGCTCTTTACTGTGAATTTTGTGTTTTGAATGGAATGATTAACAAGCAAGTTTTTGCTTCCTTAGTTTACCAATCTAGAGTTGAATTTTGTCACTTTGGATGGTAGTGAGTAGTACCAAATTTCTGAATTCTGATGTTTTAGTACATAATCCGTTTGTAAGGATATGAAGACAAGGCTTAGTTTTCACAAGATCCAATAATCATAGCCTTAAGTAGTACAATATATGATTTCTTTTAAGCCTTCAAAGGTAAGATATGTAGAAACAGAATAAGTTCTTTGCTTTATGTTGTCATCCAGTGTTTAACCTTTAAGAATATAGATTTATTTTATTATTTTTTTTTGTTTATTGTCAAGTTGGTTTCCATATAACACCCAGTGCTCATTCCAACAAGTGCCCTCCTCCATGCGCATCACTTATTTTCCTAAAAATAGTTAATGTCATTTGTAATATCCTGAGAAATGAAAGGAAAACTGAGGTCTTTGTTACGGCAATTTGCTTCAGTAGTTTACTGTTTTTCAGTAGACATTATAACATTTTGCTGTCCTTGACTTTGTTGTCTGACAGTGACAGAAATGGATTTAGGAGAAACTCTGGAATTGTTAATCATGAGGAGAGAAGCCTATGCTTCTTCTCAGGTAAAAAGATGACAACCAGGGGTGCCTGGTTGGCTCAGTCAGTAGAGCATGAGACTCTTGATCTCCGGGTTGTAAATTTGAGCCAACTGTTGGGTATAGAGATTACTTAAATAAAATCTTTAAAAAGAAAGAAAAGATGAGAACTAGGAAGCATACTCTTGTGTCATGCTGGCTTTATTTTACCTTTCTTATCCTGATGTTATGCAGAGGTAGTGGGAGGAAGTGTTCCTTTGGCGTCTATCACTGGGCTCCTTCCCCATTGCTGGAATGATGTGTAGGTTGTGTTAAGGCAGTGAGTGCCTATCCCCTACAAACAGAGACAGTACAGCTTTTACTTTATTTTACTAGCCTCCTAGTATTTCAATACAATAGATTAAAAGCTGGATTTATTCAAGTTGTATAGAATTGTTCTGAGAAAACTAGCTGTGTTCAAGCATCTCTGGAATTTTGCACATATAATGTTATTATAGAATTCTTTTTAAAAGATCCGAGAATGAACTTAGTTGAAAATTGCCTGCCCCATCCTACCCATTCATCTAGCTTTTGAGATCATATCCTGCTTAATAGCTTAAATCTACCAGAGTGAGGACATTTTTCAAGCATTGGAAATAGCATTTCTGAAGAGGGGGAGATTTTTGGGAAGTACTCAGAAGGTGGGCATTTGGCCAGGAAATGGGTATCTTGAAGTGTGTAACTTCTCATGACAGATTCCAGACATAAATGGAACTAAAGAAAAGTTTAATAAATCCATGAGCAAGCAGTCTTATTTCTTCTTTATCTCCACTTAACTATTCTCCTCCAACCAGATTATTTTGAGGAAAATCTCAATTATATCATTTCAGTACCTAACAGTTGTTATAAATTATTAAGTTTTTAGTTAGGAAGTGTTATTTTTTTTTTTTTTTAATGTTTGTTTTTGAGAGTGGGTGGGAGAGAGACAGAGGATACAAAGCAGGCTCTGTGCTGTCAGCACAGAGCCTAATTCAGGGCTTGAACCCTCAAACTACGAGATCATGACCTGAGCCAAAGTCCAACGCTTAACCGACTGAGCCACCCAGGCGCCCGTTAGGAAGCATGTTTGATTGAAAATGTGTTTGTCATGCTGGATGACTGAAAATAAATAAGGCATTTTTTTTTAGTGTTCATTGTCTTGATCTTGCTTTAGCCAGGCATTTAAAAAAAATTTTTTTTTAATGTTTTATTTATTTCTGAGAGAGAGATTGAGAGAGAGACAGTGTGAGCAGGGGAGGGTCAGAGAGAGAGGGAGACACAGAATCTGAAGCAGGCTCCAGGCTCTGAGCTGTCAGCCCAGAGCCCGACGCTCGAACCCACAAACTGTGAGATCGTGACCTGAGCTGAAGTTGGACGCTCCACCTACTGAGCCACCCAGGCGCCCCTAGCCAGGCATTTAAAGTAGGATTGATTAATAATAGTTACAAATGTGAGACAGGAGGCATTGAGATGGAATTCAACTTGAGTGCTGAGCCACAATACATAGTAGGATGTTGAAAACTTAATGAATTGAATTAAATGAAATAGAATTTATAGAGGCAAGTGTCTTGGCTTCCAGAAACCAGCATAGTTTTGAGATGATGGAAGAACATTTAGGCTTCTTTTAAGAACTGAACTTTGCTGGGAAGTCTAGACTTGTCAGAAGCCTATTACACAGTTCTGAGGTCTCCTAGAGCACATCAGTTCGGCTTACAGAACATCAGTAAAAGATTCTGTTCCTGCAAAAAGTTATTCTTTATCTAAACCAAATTACTTAAAGGGAAGTAAAAGAGTATATGTTAATTAATGGACTCTTGCTATGGTGCAGAAGAATTTTACTGCTCCTTTGAAGCTACTTCTATTTGATGATCTATAAATATATCTTGCTTAAGTTGGAAAGCATTTTCAGCCCTAAATGTGTTCTCTCATTGCACGTGACGTTCTCTAGTTGTACATTGTAAAAATGACAGATCAGCCGACTACTGGCTATATTATAAGTGTTTGTTTATTTATTTATATTTATTTATTTATAATTTTTTAAATGTTTTATTTATTTCTGAGAGAGAGAGACAGTGTGAGCAGGGAGGGTCAGAGAGAGAGGGAGATACAGAATCTGAAGCAGGCTGCAGGCTCTGAACTGGCTGTCAGCACAGAGTCCAGCATGGGGCTCGAACCCATGAACCGGGAGATCATGACCTGAGCCGAAGTTGGACACTTAACTGACTGAGCCACCCAGGTGCCCCTTATTAGAAGTGTTTAAAAAGCAAGGTTTAAAAATTTTGTTTTGTTTTCAATTAGTCATGTTCAGTTGGGAAGTAGGTTTTATTTTATTTCATCTTATTTTATTTTTTAGTGTTTTACTTATTTTTGAGAGAGAGAGAGAGAGACAGTGTGAGTAGGGAAGGGTCAGAGAGAGGGGGAGACACAGAATCCGGAGACAGGCTCTAGGCTCTGAGCTAGCTGTCGGCACCGAGCCCAACGCGTGGCTTGAACCCATGAACCGTGGGATCATGACCTGAGCCGAAGTCCGATGCTTAACTGACTGAGCCACCCAGGTGCCCCAGGAAGTAGGTTTTAAACTTGAAAAGCAGCCATCTCTTTTCAGAGCAAAGGCTTCAAATGATGTTGGGTGTGTATCTGTAGAAGAAGAGTATAGATAAGAGGTTTATAAACTGCCTCTATTCTTTTTTTTCTTTTAATTTTTTAAAATACTTATTTTTGAGAGAAAGACAGCATAGGCTGGGGAGGGGCAGAGAGAAAGGGAGACAGATTCTGAAGCAGGCTCCAGGCTCTGAGCTGTCAGCACTGTGCCCCACATGGCGCTTGAACCCATAAACCACAAGATCATGACCTGAGCTGGGGCACCTGGGTGGCTCAGTTGGTTAAGCGCCCAACTTTACTCAGGTCATGATCTCATGGTTTGTGAGTTCACGCCCCGCATCAGGTTCTGTGCTGACAGCTCAGAGCCTGGAGTCTGTTTCGGATTCTGTGTCTCCTTCTCTCTCTGCCCTTCCCCCACTCGTGCTCTGTCTCTCTGTCTCAAAAATAAATAAACAAAAATAATTTTTTTTATTTTTTTTTTAAATCATGACTTGAGCTGAAGTCGGATGCTTAATTGACTGAGCCACCCAGGCTCCCCTAAACTGCTTCTGTTCTAAGGAAGCTAGCTAGGCCATTTTAGGAGATCACCCTGAGTGGCTCAGTCGGTTAGGTGTCTGACTTCAGCTCAGGTCATGATCTCATGGCTCGTAATTTCGAGCCCTCATCCACAAACCCTCGTTGGGCTTTGTGCTGACAGCTCAGAGCCTGGAGCCTGCTTCAGATTCTGTGTCTCCCTCTCTCTCTCTGCCCCTCCCCTGCTCATGCTCTCTGTCTTTCCTTTAAAAATAAACATTAAGAAAAATATTTTAATTGAATATTATAGTTGGAAGATTTATTAGCTACCAGAAGTTGGGTGAGGAATTTACTTGGTTATTATAGGTATTCTCTGGAACCAAATAACCATTTAGAGCTTACTAAATTACAAACTTACTCTCTATTTAAACATGTTAATTTTAGGTGTTTCTCTAAGAACCTTTTTTGAATTTTATCTGAACTTATTGTCAGCATTTACAAAGTCCTAGTGTTTACAGAAAATTGGGCAGATTTTGACCTTACATTTACTTTTTAGATACTGGCAAATTTTATAACTAAGGAAACAAAAACTTTAGTTTTGGGGGGAAACTACTTGGCCTTCTGCTTTGGGAATTACATCGATTTGGAAGGGTGACCAGTTTCTCTGTTGACATCACTGTGCTCTCTTCTTTAGGGACTTGTCCCCAGTATGGTGGAAGTTTTAGGGCAGACTTGTTTTGAGCACTCTGGGGTGAGAGTGACAGGCAGAACTTGCCTCTCATGGTCCTTTTATGAATACAGAAGCAGATACTAAAGCTGTTCCCAGGACTTGTAGATAGGAACCACTGCTTTTGCTGCTAGAATCCATCCTGTGGTGGAATTCTAGCTAGGCTCATTATGTCTGCACTGATGGGACAGTTTAACTTGAGTGTCTGGAATAAGGTGTTTTGATAGGGAAACTAGGAACTGGGATAGGGGTTGTACATACAGTTGAGATAAATGAGATTTTGAGGGAGCAGGGATATGGATGGGGGTGGAGTGATGTTTTACTGGGAAAGGGAACTGAGAAATGCTCCTCTCATGTGTCTGTTCTCCATGTTGGAGGTATTGGGATGGAGCTGCTCATTTTTAGCCATACTTCTCTCCTCTTGGCCTCCTAGTATCAGAGGCTGCTAGACTTGTTTCTTAAAATTAATAGAAAACCATCACAGGCAATTTGAGGTAGGTAACTGGTATAGTTGTAGCTGGACACATCACTCTGTGCCACACCCTTCCTTTGACGAGCTTTCTTGCAATCCCAGGGGAGCTCATTCCAGAACTGATTGGAAGAACCAATTTTGGTGGGGAGGAACCTGGTTCTCAGATAGGTTTGGTATACTTCAGGGATCCAGTAAGAAGTTGTTTACTATGACCGTTTCAATGAACTTTAGTCTGTTCAGACCTGTTTACTTCATTGTTTGTTGTTTGGTTTGGTTTGGTTCCTTCGTTGTTTTTCACTGAGATTTTGGGATAGCTATCTGAGGGCCTTAATGTTCTTACCTATAAGATGGGGACACCACCACCTTAGTTACAGGACTTTGTTAGGGTTAGCTCTGTTACTACATGTAAGGCCCTTTGCACAGTGCCTGGTGCAAAATAAACACTCAGTAAATGCCTTATTATCATCATCATCATCACTATCATTAATAGAGAGTGATGAATATGTACCTCTTTGAAGTAAGCAAATGGTCTTCCTGTCTGGAGCACTGCCTAAGCAGAATCTCACCCACAGACCAAGCTTTTTATGTTCTGTGAAGATTAAAACAACAAAAAACTCCTAATAGATCATTTTTATTTTCAACTCTAGGGTTCCTTTTGTACTGTGGTGTATTGATAACAAGCATTTAAGAAAACCAGTCAGATTATACAAACATTTGCTTTTTAATTTATAACTCTTGTATCTTAGATGTCCAAATAATGACTAGCAGGTTTGCTTTCAGTCTGTTAACTTTGAACTGTGAGTTAAATTGCCAAGGTGAGGTGATTATAAAAATATTTTACTTTTATACAAGTTTCTTACTACTCTGCTTGCAGAGCCCATGACAGCCTTAATCGGGGTTTTTTAGTTCTTTGGTGGACTTAGAGAATTTTATTAAAATTGAGGCTTTGTTAGTTTAAATACCTAGACTGATTCACATTATGATCTATCTTGTTGTAAAACAGAAGCTTGGTGTCATAGTTATGGCACATTAGTCAGTCTCTACATCTTCCAGTAGCAGCAGGGCCTCCTGCAATCCTGTGGTTCAGCTTTAAATGGCTATCCCTATTAAACTTACACATTTCTAAATTCTTTGGAGCCTTTGGAAAATTGTTTGATAATCGGTTTATATTTAGTTCAGTGACTGTGTTAGATATAGAAAAGACATGAGTATAGATTGACCTTAAAGTGCCCTGCTCAAGTTAGGGAGTGGGTTCAATAAGCTATTGATCAGCTTTCAACTGCTCTTAAATACTGGGCCTTAAATATTCTATAGATTTAATTCATTAATCAGAGTTGTGTTGTATGGAATGTTGCTTGAAATCATTGAGCCATTGGCTAGAATGTTGGATGCTTTCATATTTGGGAAAATAAGAAATATAAAGTCCTTTTAATTTTTTATTTAAAACAACTGCAAATTACTTTAAGAGAAGTAGTTTTGGCCTAGTTGTCTTGTGTTTTGTTAATGGAGAAGCTTTTTTCTTTTAAAATAGAATTAGACAAGTTGATACAAAATTTCATATGGAAAAACAAACATGCAAGAATGGCCAGGAAAATACTAAAAAGCCTGAAAACCTATAAGGGAGGAAACCAGACCTGATCTACATTAAAACATACTATAGTTAATTAAAATAATGAAAGCAGTGTTGGTATTGGTGCATGAAGAAACAGTAGACCAGTGGGAATGCAGAAACAGACCAAGTACCTGTGAAAATTTAGTGTATGTTAAATCACAGGGTTCAGGTGTACTTTTTAATAACTGATGCTGTGACAGTTGGGTAACCATTTAGAAAAAGAATTAGATCCATACTTCATACCACACAAAAGAAAAAATTCCACATGGACTAGAGATGTAAATAAAAAACAAAGCTTACATGTTCTAGAAGAAAATGACTTGATGAAATCCACAGGCAGTAAGAAAAGACTGATAAATTTTACTGCATAAATGTGGGGTGCATACACTTCATAGGGAAATACTAGAAGCATTTCCATTAAGAGCAACAAAGGCAAGGCGCCTGAGTGGCTCAGTGGGTTAAGCATCTGACTCTTGGTTTTGGCTCAGGTCATGATCTCAAGTTTTCTGAGTTCAAGCCCTGCCTTGGGTTCTGTGCCGACATTATGGTGCCTGCTTGGGATTCTCTGTCTCTCTTTCTGCCCCTCCCCCGCTTGCTCATGTCTCTCTCTCAAAAAAAAAAAAAAAAAAGAACAAGGTGGGGCGTCTGTGTGGCTCAGTCAGTTAAGCGTCTGACTTTGGCTCAGGTCATGATCTCATGGTTTCATGAGTTTGAGCCCCACGTCGGGCTCTATGCTGATAGCTAGCTCAGAGGCTGGAGCCTGTTTCAGATTCTGTGTCTCCCTCTCTCTCTGACCCTCCCCTGTTCATTCTCTCTCTCTCTCTCTCTCAGAAATAAATAAAACATTAAAAAAAATTTTTTAAAAAAAGAACAAGGCAGTGATGCCTATTATCTCTGCCACTATTCACAGTGTACTAGAGGTTTAGCCAGTGCTGTTAGATAAATCAGTTGTGGAGGTATAAGAATTGGTAAAGAAGTAAAGCCATTCTCATTTACAGATGATATTATAGTACACTTGGAAAACTCTAGAGAATCAATGAAAGTGACAAATTAATTCAGTAAGGTAGCAGGATATAAAATTAACATGTAAAAACCAATTGCATACACAAATAATAACTAAATAGGGCACATAACAGGGGAAAAACCCTATTTACAGTAGGAATGCAGAAAAGAAATACTTAAGAATAAACCTGAAGAGAAATTCACAAAACCTCCAAGAGAGAAACTTTAAAACATTCCTTGAAAGAGACAGAAATAGACTTGAACAGATGGAAAAACAACCCTTTTCCTTTGGTTAGAATGGCTCAACATTATGAAGGTGTGCATTTTTTCCAGCATTAATTTACAATTTTAGTGCAATACAAAAAAAACAGTAACAAACTTGTTTCTGTGGAGTTAGACAAGTTGTACATGGAAAAGTAAACATGCAAGAATTATTAATATAAATCCTTTTCTTTAGGATAACTGGGATGATGATGATGATGAAAAAAAAGAGGAAGCAGAAGTAAAACCAGGTGAGCCGCTGGGTTTTCTTCATTTTTGGTTTTATATCTTAGTGAGCATGTAATACTTATGTCAAGATAAATGACAAAATGCTTGCAAAATTGAAAATTTTTGTGTTTAGAAACCACACATCCTTCCGTTCTCAATTTATTCTCTTCTTCTCCCCTCAAAACATCGTCAGATGGATACTGCCTGCCTCATTTTGTTTGAGTGCTGCTGTTAGGAGGAGACAGTAGAGGGTGTGACCTCATATTTTAATAATCTATATCCTGCTGAAAGCACTGGGGAAATATGAAGGGAGATGTCTGGGTCCTAGGGGTCAGTCAGATAAGACAAGAGAAAGGAAGAGTCCCAGAACTTTCCCATTCTTATTTGCGAGTAAATCACCATATGATTGGAGCTGGGAGAAGTTTGGTCTCTTGAAGTATACTATTGTTATCTGTCTCATCCATAAACTGGGAAATATTCAAGGTAACTGTGATTAAAACATTTCTTTTAGAAGTAAAAATTTCAGAAAAGAAAAAAATTGCAGAGAAGATAAAAGAGAAAGAACGGCAACAGAAGAAAAGGCAAGAAGAAATTAAAAAGAGGGTAAGTACTATTCATTTCCTGAAATACAGAATTCTCACATCAGTAATCCTGCAATGTCAATAGACAGCAATTATTACCTAGCAGTCTGAGAGCTTTGTAAAGACTATAAATGGACACTGTCAGAGAAATAATTCCTCAATGAATTCTGTGTCTCCCTCTCTCTGCCCTTTCCCCACTTGTGCTCTGTCTCTGTCTCTCATTCTCTCTTTCAAAAATAAACATTAAAAAAAAATCCTCCCAAAAAAGTAGAGCAGTAACCAAAATGAATAATCAAAAATATCACCTAAATTGAACAGGTGCTAATATTTTGTCATATTTGCTTCATTTTTGTTGTTAAAATATGATCAAGTAAAACATGTGTTTTACCTTTAAATACTTCAGTATGCATCTCTGAAAAATCAAAGCTATTTCTCACATGATTACGAACCCAATAGGATGAACAGTAATTTTTTAACATCATCAAATACTCTATCTGCCTTTTTTTGTTTTTCTTTTTTGAGAGTGCACAGAGCAGGGAAGGGGCAGAGGAAGATAGAATCTCAAGCAGGCTTCATGCTCAGTGTGGAGTCTGATGTGGGGCTTGATCTCATGACTGTGAGTTCGTGACCTGAGCTGAGATTAAGAGCCTTAGGCTTAACGAACTAAGCCACCCAGGTGCCCCTGTATGTGCCCAATTTCTAATTGTCCTCAAATGTCTTTTACATATGGTTTGAACAAGGACCTTACATTCATTGCATTAGGTTGTAAACATATCCTAAGTCTCCTAGAGTGTCTTTCTCTCTGTTTTTAAAATGACATTGAGGGGGGCCTGCGTGGCTCAGTCGGTTAAGCATCCAACTCTTGATCTCGGCTCAGGTCATGATCTCATGGTTCGTGAGTTCAAGCCCCACACCAGGCTCTTGGCTGATAGATCAGAGCCTGCCTGGAGTTCTGTTTCTCCTCTCTGCCCCACCCCCCACCCCATGCTCTGCTTATGCATATGCACATGCTCTCTCTCTCTCTCAAAATATACGAACTAAAAAAAAAAAATAATAAGTAAAATGACATTCACTTATTGAAGGGAGGAGACCATTTGTCTTGTAGAACATCCTACCTTCTCGATGTGTGATTGTTTACAGTTGCAATTTCCTGTAACTTGGCCAGTAAGTCTAAAATTTTGATTGGATTCAGATTAAACATTTTTAATTGGAATACTTTATAGGTCATGCTGTGTGCTTCATATTGCGTCATATCACATGAAGAGTCTTGTAACGTCTGTCCTATTATTAGTGATGCTAAAATTGATGACTGGGTTAAGGTGGTAGTAGCCTGATCCTTCTATTGTAAAATTACATATTCTTGCAAGTATTCCAATTTCACATCAACCTCCGACCCATTAGTTTAGTGTCAGTAATGATTGTTGCCTAATTATTTTATTAGGGATTGCAGAATGGTGATTTTTCTCATCCAGTGACTTCTCTTCCATTTGTTACTGGCCAGCTTTTCTTCCTCTTCTACTTACTTTGCTGTTTGATTACTTTAATATGGTTTGTGCTAGAAAGGCAGAGTAAAAGCTTAATTGTTTTCTTTTAACCACTAATATCCAGAGTAAGGAGGGAGTGTAATAATAACTTCAAATGGTGAAAACTGAGGGGTTTGTGGGGGTGTATTTCTTTTGAGTAAATTTGTAGACTTACAGGTTTTATAAATTCATTGTGTTTTACTCAGGTAACAGTAATTATTCTTTTGATGCTCAGATTTTCCCAACTTTGGCCAGTAGGAAACCCTTTCAGTTGGTCTAATCTTCATCCTTTTGGCCGAACCCCATTAGTCTTTGAAAACGTCCTTGCCTTCTGGCACAATAAAGAAATGCCGGACTCATCTGGTAAACTCTTCTTTAGGCCTGGAATGTGCTACTTCTCTGAGGTTCCTAATGGAAATGTTTAGAAGTCAAATCTAGTTGCTAGTAGCACTTAGCATTATCGAGGTAGCCTTGCCTTCTAGACCCATTTTTATAGGTGAAGCTAGGAAATAAATGCGTGAGTATGTGTTGTGTGTGTAAGCTTTAGTTCATGGTTTCTAATAATGTTAACATACATTGCTTTTCTGCAATACCAGTACCAGTACTAACAATGTAAAGCTACTTTAAGTTTAGGATTTCCTCTGGCCATTTGTAGCAATGTGGATGGAACTCGAGGGTGTTATGCTAAGTAAAGTAAGTCAGGCAGAGAAAGATAGATACCATATGTTTTCACTCATGTGAAACAGGCGAAACTTAACAGAGGACCACGAGGGAGGGGAAGGAGAAAAAAATAGTTAAGGAGAGGGAGGGAGGCAAACCACAAGAGACTCTTAAATACTGAGAACAAACAGGGTTGATGGGGGTGGGGGAGAGTGAAAAATGGGTGATGGGCATGGAAGAGGGCACTTGTTGGGATGAGCACTGGGTGTTACATGGAAACCAACTTGACAATAAACTATAAAAAAAATAAAATTTGGACTTCGAATAAAAAAAGTTTAGAATTTGTTTGCAGGATTTTCTTTTCTTTTTGCACAGAGAATATATCCTGCTAAGGATGTATAATTATATCCTGGGTTCTAAAGTCATTTCTATTCTTTTCCATGTCAATATGCCTTTTGATACACATTTTAGATTCATTTGTTACCATTTCCATTTTTAAAGTTTTCTTTCCTTTTTAATTTTATTTTTTAAACATAAAATGTTCAGAAGGGAAAACCATACAAAAATGTTATACTCAGAAAAGTCTCAAACATCCTTCCTGTTCTATCCCCTCCATTCTGTTCCCTGTCACCCCCTATAAGAAATCTCCATTTTCACTAGTTTTTGGCTTATTCTTTTTTCTTTCTTTTATAGCTGTATGGTATTCCATTGCTACAAATATGTACCATACTTTATTTCACCAGTCTTCTAGTCATGGGCAGCTGGATCTTTTTCCCCAGTACTGTACTCGAATGAACAGTGCTTCCATGAACCACATGTGTGTCATTTTTAATGGGTGTAGTCATATTTGTAGGATTGTCAAATCAGAAATTGCTGGGTCAAAGGGCAAATTACATTTGTAGTCTTGGTAAGTGTTCCCAAATTGCCCTCCTTACCCAGTTGTACCAGTTTGCATTTGCCAACAATGGATGAGAGTGCCTGTTTCCCCAGTCAGGGACATTTAAATAATTTATACTTGTATATCTAGAAATATTTACATGTATGTTTCTATGATCGGAACAAGCAATAGAATCTTAAAACTCTGTCTAAGAAGCCATCTTTACTAGATCTTTCTTGGTCATTGAAGTTAGAATTTATACTTCTTTTGTTGTGTCCTGGTATTTGTATCCAACATAAAGAAACCTTATTCGTTAGAGTATGCTATGTTTGTCTTAGGTAAAATATTGAGTTAAGATGGGTTTAGTTTTTTTTTTTTTTTAATGTTTTTTATTTATTTCTGAGAGAGAGAGATAGCATGACCAGGGGAGGGTCAGAGAGAGAGGGAGATACAGAATCTGAAACAGGCTCCAGGGTCTGAGCTTGCTGTCAGCACAGAGCCCGACATGGGGCTTGAACCCACGAACCGTGAGGTCATGACTGGAGCTGAAGTCGGATGCTTAACCATCTGAGCCACCCAAGTGCCCCAAGATGGGTTTAGTTTTGATGTAGGAAATACTTAACGATGTCCAGATCTACAAAGAGAGTTAAGTCAAGATATTTGCTTTTTTCTTTCTACAGAGTATTCTGAGAGTTCCTAACTTGCCATAATGATGTTTCTTATTTCATCTTCTCCATGAGAAACAAAATGCAGTGTATTTCAGTAGTAGACTTTTGAGTCAGAATCAGAATCTGCAAGCTGCATAGACATAGTTAACTACAAATGGCATAAGCTCCCTTTGCTTTTTTCCCACTTGAATAAATACTGTCACAGATTTTCCCTCATAGTAATAGTGATACATTTGTTGTAGGAAGTATCACAGTATAAAATGATATTCACTAAACTATTGACTGTCAGAGAAGTAGAACTGGAAAATAAGTGACAACTTCTATTGCGGTGTCTTTAAATTTGTTAACAATGATAATGTGTTACTTTTGTAATAGTAGTAATATAAAAAATAAGAGGAAAATGTTTTTATGATTCTTTGGGGAAAAACATGGTTATGTGTGGGTGCACAAGTGGGGGATGGGGAGAGAGAGGGAGCGGGGCGGGGGGAAGAGAGAGAGAGAGAGAGATGCAGCCTGATGTGGGGCCACATCCCATGACCCTGGGGGATCATGACCTGGATGGAAATCAAGAGTCAGACGCTCAACTGACTGAGCCACACATGTGCCCCCAAAACATTTTTTTTGTTTGCACAGTACAGTTGACTTGTAAAAAATATGGGGGCTAGGGGTGCTGACCCCTGCACAGTCGAAAAGCTACATATAACTTTTTACTTCCCCCAAACTTAACTGTTAATAGCCTACTGTTGACTGGAAGCCTTACTACTAACACAGTCAACACATAATTTTGTAGTTGTGTGTATTTTGTGCCGTATTCTTCCAGTAAACTAGAGAAAAGAAAATGTTAAAATCATGAAGAGAAAATACATTTGCTGTACTGTAAACATCAAAAAAGTCTGTGAATAAGTGGACCCATGCTGTTCAAACCTGTGTTATTCTGTATTGTCATATGGCTGTGAAATATTTTAATTTTTAATGTTTTTGTGAGAGAGAGAGAAAGAGACAGAGACAATGTGAGCAGGAAGGGTCAGAGAGAGAGAGAGAGAGAATCTGAAGCAGGCTCCACCCTCTGAGCTAGCTGTCAGCACACAGCCCAACGCGGGACTCAAACCCACCAACTGTGAGATCATGACCTGATCCGAAGTCGGATGCTTAACCGACTGAGCCACCCAGGTGCCCCGGCTGTGGCATAGTTTAACTATTCTTTTGTTGAACATTTGGGTTATGTCTAAACTTATTTGAAATTATAAGTAATACTCCATTGGACATTCTTGTGACTAAATGTTAGTGTGCATTTTTGGTTTCTTAAGATAAATACCTAGACGTGGAATTGATTCCACATAAAGCATATAAAAGTATTTTAAGACTTGATGCACATTACCAAGTTGCTGTAGAAAGGTTGTTTCAATATACAGTCTTTAGCAGCAGAATGTGAGAGCGTGATTTCTCCCTTGTCTACAATCTCAATTCCATATCTTTTAAAAAAGGCTGTGGAAGTAAACCCAGTCTTCTTGGGTTCTAAACTCAGCTCTCTCACATTAGCACACAGCAGCTGTGTTAACCTTCTGTTACCATAGGCAGGTTGCTTAACCTCTCTGTGCCTCAAATTTTTTTCATGTAAAATCAGGATAAGAACGTCTAAAGTGTTTAGAAGGATGCCTGAAATATAATAAGCTCTTTATAAGTGCTGTTATTTATTTTTTATTAAAAAATTTACACAACAAAAACGTACTGGTCCATCGTAATCCCAGCTGTTTTAAAACTTCCTTTCTGTCTCATTTTAGTTAGAAGAACCTGAAGAGCCTAAAGTGCTAACACCAGAAGAACAATTAGCAGATAAACTGCGGCTAAAGAAATTACAAGAAGAGTCAGACCTTGAATTAGCAAAAGAAACTTTCGGTAAGGTGCAGGGAGGGGGTGATTGCTGTGAAATATTGAAGTTCCAAGTGCATGTTGCGGAAGTCTGACTAGTTATTAAAGTTTAGAAAACATCTTTTTTGGCATAACAATACTGGCTAACTTAGATATTAGAAGCAGTTTTTATTCTATATTTGTTTCGTTGCTTAAGGCAGAGTGAAATACATCTTCAGATTTTTTAATGATTATGTTTTGAGTATCACGTAAAAGGTTATTAAGATAAATCATTGGACCCAAACAACTGTTGCTTTAAATTTATCAGCTGGATGAAATTTGGAAATGTGAGGTCTTTGACTTTGAGGTTTAAGTATTAAAGTAACTATAAGGCTGTCCTATTGTCTTAAATCTAGATAAGAATGTCCTTGTGGGACATTCAGCTTCAGCTGTGCCTTTGCTCCGGATCATTTCTTTCTGTGACCCTTCTTGGCCCTCAACATGCCCTGTCTTTAGCAGGCTTCCATTTCTCTGTGCCGTGTTACAGCTGTGCTTGGTACATGAGATAAAAAACATACTCAGGATCCTGTATGTAGGGAAGTTTGGAGTGTTCTAGGGGGAGAGAGATGTGACATGAAGGGGAAAGTAAGAAACATGGCCGAAGAAGTAGTTAAAAGTTCTCCTTTTGTTTAATTAAGCTCATTGTTGTCATTACCTATTGAGTACTTTTCAGAGTAGAAGATCATGTTGAAACAGTTAAAGAACTTTGAAACCTAGAGCTAATTGTATCCCCATCCTTCCTGTTCTTTAAAATGGGATCAGGCAGGCTGACAAGAGATCATTGTCCTTTCTGTGGGAGGTGTGATTTTCTTACTCCGAGAGTTGCTGGCCATCTGAGGAATTGCTGTGGTTGCTTCTGTGCACACACCTCAGTGCAGAGGGCATGCAGCCATTATCCAGTGTCTTCATAGCATGGTAACACCCAGCCAAGTATTTATTAAAGACAAGAGTTTACATGGTACTTATAAATTTTAAAATGGGACCACAATTACAGATTACAAGGCAAAAACATGGATTCATACAGCCATCATTTGGTTAATAGGGTTTTAATGTTGTATTTCCCATACTAAAATACTGAATCAGTGATACTGTTAACAACTAGTTTGCTATTGAGGAAGATACAAAGTATACTGTCCCTTAGCCTAGAATACTTTTAGGCCAGATTCTTTGTGTTGGGATTTAAAAAAAATTTTTTTTTTAATGTTTACTTACTCTTGAGAGAGAGCATGAGCAGGGGAGGGGCAGAGAAATAGGGAGACATAGTATCCGAAGCAGGCTCCAGGCTCTGAGCTGTCAGCACAGAGCCTGATGCGGGGCTCAAACCAGCAAACTGCAAGATCATGACTTGAGCCAAAGTCAGATATTTAAATGACTGAACCACTCAGGTGCCCCTCTGTTGGGATTTCAACACATGGTTTATCCCTACTTGGCTTCTGGAGTCAGTCAGCTGCGTA
>NW_027530019.1:9203054-9238629 GCF_008692635.1 Crocuta crocuta | reverse complement strand
GGGGCAGGAACTTTTTTTTTTTTTTTTTAAATTTTGAGGGGGAGGGGGCAGAGAGAGAGAATCCCAAGCAGGTTTCACACTCACCCTGGACCCTGATGCAGAGCTTGATTCCATGACAGTGGGATCATGACCTGCCCCGAAATCAAGAGTCAGACGCTCAGCTGAGCCACCCAGGTCCTCCCCTGCTGCAGGCTGTTCCTAGACATATACTTTGAAAACATCCTTTTTGTGCCAGGGACTCTCTTGGTGCTGTGGTGAAAACTACAAGTTCCTTCTTGATATGATGTTTTTAAATACAGAAACGAAACTACACAGAATTTTACTTACTAAGGAAGCCTGTTATGTTGAAATGGGTATAATATTAAAAAGACTTGAGATACAGTAATAATGTGCTTCTTAAAGCATTAAATAAGATCTAGTGGCAGTTTTATCTAGTAAGTAATATAATTTGAAAGTAATGATGACCAAAACAATATTTTAAGAGAACTACAACTGTAATGTGATATGAAAATATCTGATTTTTACTAGTAATAGGTTTTTGCTAGTTATAACCACTGACATTTGTTGCCTGTAATCAAAATGGAAGAAAATGCTAAATTAGAGGTTAATGAAAGTAAAGCTGTAATCTTTGATCTCATCTAAATTCACAGACCTCCTGAATTCTATCCAAGAATCCCAGTGGACCCAGGTTAAGAACTTCTGCTTTAGCATGCAATAACAGGGTTGTTCACATACCTAATTGGTTTATAAATCAAAAAAAAAACCTCTTTGATGTTTTTAGTGCCCCTTCTTCTCTTGCAGGTGTTAATAATACAGTTTATGGAATAGATGCTATGAATCCATCTTCAAGAGATGACTTCACCGAGTTTGGAAAGTTACTAAAAGATAAAATTACACAATATGAAAAGTCACTATATTATGCCAGTTTTTTGGAAGCTTTAGTTCGAGATGTGTGTATTTCATGTAAGTAATTCTAACTCTGTGGGCGGATTTTAGTAAGAGCACGTCATACTCAGGAGGATGAAGGTTGACTTTTTTGGGGGATGCTATAATAGACTTAGGATTTCCTTTTTTAGAAGTTACCTTGGGAATGTTCTGCAAATTCCCAGGGAGTTTGAGGGGTTTTGGTTTTTGAGGCTGCCTTCTTAATGATTTTAAAATGGCTTCCCCAAGGAACATCTGGACTTTGCTGAAATACAGAGCTGATAAAACACTAGCTTATTGGGGAAAATGGTCTCGGAGCATATGGGATTTTAGAGCTGAGTGTGACCACAGCAAGTGTCTGTTCATTTTACAAACAAGGAAATCTGTGACTAGGTTTAAGTTGCTCAATAGAACAGGTACCTGCCTATATTCTGGGTATGTGGGTGTGGTGCCATGCCCTGAAAGGAGTCATACATTTCAGAGACAGGGCGTGTGGGAGTAAAAACCAGGGGTGGTGTGGCACTTATGTGGAAAGGACTGTTTTTGCTAGCACTGCTGTTTTTAAGATTGAGAAAAAGGAATTCTGCACAGTGAACTTTAAATTGGAGTTTCCTTGAGAAACCATTACTAAGCTGGGAGTTCTTAATCTGATTAGTGATATACACATACTTTTTTTATTTTTGAAGGTGCTCTCTAACCAAAACTGAAACACTCTTTTGGTAGCTAAAACTGATGTGTTTCAGCTTGATATTTTTATAAGGATTGAAGTTATGTAGGGGCACCTGGGTGGCTCAGTCGGTTGAGTGTCCGACTTTGGCTGAGGTCATAATCTCACAGTTTGTGGGTTCGAGCCCCTCGTCGGGCTCTGTGCGGACAGCTAGCTCAGAGCCTGGAGCCTNAAAGATCGAAGGATGTATTGTCCACTAAACAGACTTGTCTCCTAGTAGGACACTGAGATTTCTGAAATAACCTACTATTTTCATTCTGGTTCCCATCTTAGAAGTGATAGAAAATAGAGACCCCAAAGTTGTGGAAAGGCATGGTTATCCTCCATGTGTTTATTTTTTTGCCCCTTCACATGTTTAGACTGAGTAAGGGGGTATACAGTAGGGAACACTAAAGACACTTCTGGTTTCTTTTCAAACAAACAGTGGTGTCTTGGTTATAGGAGGTAAAGAAAGTTTTGTTGCTGGAGTTAGCTATTTTAAATAGTTCTGATTTGTGAGCCTAGCCATAGACTGACTCATGATTCTTTGTCTTATGTTTAACGGGACAAATTCATAGCCTTTTCAAAATTACTGAAGTTAATGATGGACAAATTAGATGTAGTAATTCCATTTTCCTTTTTTTTAGTGGAAATTGATGACTTGAAAAAGATTACCAATTCATTGACTGTGCTTTGCAGTGAAAAACAAAAGCAAGAAAAGGTAAGGGCAAACATGCAGGGGAAATGCCTGTCACATTAGGATGGGGGTGGAGTGTACTGGGAGCCTGAACTAAAACTTAAATTGGAATAGAGCTGGGGCATGAGTGGCATTACTGTCCTTTTGTTCACAGACATGTTCAGAGTTTTCTTTGGAAATTAATAGACATTTCCTGGGGTTAGGTCTTGAGATCTCTCCTGAAGGTTTGTTTTTTTTTTGGGGGGGGGGGTACCCCAGGCTTTTGTGTCTCGGTGAGGGTTTCTGTACCAGAAAAGCTGCTCATAGGTAGACAGTCTCATGAATTAACTCTCTTTTGTCTTTAGCAAAGCAAAGCCAAAAAGAAGAAGAAAGGCGTGGTTCCTGGAGGGGGATTAAAGGCCACCATGAAAGACGATCTGGCAGATTATGGTGGTTATGATGGAGGATATGTACAAGACTATGAAGACTTCATGTGACATTTTATCTTCTCCTGGTGTCTTCTTTCTGTTGCCCACAATCCCTTCAACATGTAGCACAACTTCCTTTCCTTTCAGTTCTGCCAAATGCTACAATCAGAAGTGCAGTATCTTTTGTGCTGGTTATTTAACCCCTTGACACTTAGGTGCTAATGTGCGAATGAGGGAACTTGGATCTTGCTGCCAAGGGGTTAAAATTGGGAACCTCAGTTGCTACTAAATCATAGTTAAAAAACAAAAACAAAAACCTAATAATGTTGTCATTGTTGCTCTCTGATTCCATAGCAGCAGTCACTGAATTGGAAACAAAAGTTGCAACATGACAAAAATTGTGTAGTATTTACCAGCACCATTCAGTAATACAGCCTTAACCATACCTCCTTGAACTACTTCATAACTTGTCAAGAAAAGCAGTTTGCAGCAAGGGCATGCCGTGTGCACCTAGTATTAAAATTGCTTTGTCTTAAAATTGAGCGTGAGGATATTAAAAATACATTGTGAAGAAGACTGCTTATCTCAAGAGTGGAGATACAACGGCTGAAAAGCACTAGCTTGATATTTAAAAATTAAATGACCAAAACCTTCCAACTTCAGAGCTGAAGAAGGTAAACCTCTCCCTTACTGCGTTGCATTACAAGTTGGGGAACCTCTTGAATGCATAGACTGTCTAGTTTCTGTTTATCAGACTGTTCTGCTGACAGAGTGCTTCAGACGGGGGAGGGAAGCTCTTTACCTGTTTCATTTCCCTGATTTAAGTGTCTGAACAATCCTCCTTTGTTCTCCTGGGCTGCAATGGAACAACTTTAACAGGGTTTTGGCATTTCCTTTCCTTTATAAAACATGCTCAGCAAACTGCACCAGTTGACTACAGTTTGGTAAATTGTTATGTTAACAATTATGACATCTGCAATGTTTTATAAAGCAACTAATTTAATAAAATCACTATTGTGAGGACTTAAATTTTGTGTTAACTCCCAAGAGATATTTTTGGAGAGTATAGAACACAGCTCTTGGGCCTAGAGATCTCTGTATACTTACAAAGCTATTAATAAATGCCTGATGAGCAGTTACAGCTTTAAGACAAAATGATATGCCAGGCCCTGAATAGTATCACCTGAGAGCAACAAAGGTATAGGGCTGCCTTCCTCTCCTTATTTATTTGGGCAGATTTTTTGCTTACTTAGATACTAAGGCCTAACTCCGTACCTAGAAGAGCTTATTTATTTGGAGTAATTGAGCTTATTACTCAGGTTACGGCTGTAAGCATAGACTGAATGATCTTCTTTATTATATATTTTAAGCAACTTAACCAAATTTGTGGTTGGAGTCTTTTTTGAAACCGTCAGAAAATCAAAAGTAGGAACAGAACAAAAAATGTTTTAAATTTCAAATAGGAAATAGGAACCTCAATCAAAGCTCTGTAGACTATACCAAGAGCAAGAGCCGTCTAAGTGATTTGAGGAATTAACAGAAAGCAATGACTACACAGCAATAATTACAGTAAAAGAAAGATTATTTTAAGGCAGACAAGGGCTAAGATTTCCTTGGCAGTAATAATGACATACAGTAAATTTAAAATCTATTTTATTATAGAGATCAGTTTCTAACAAATGGAAATGTATCATCTGTTCCTTAACTGTGTAAATAATATTAAATAACTTTGAAACTGGAATCTGCAGGCACAGATATTCTTTAATCACTAATGCATATCTAAATAGAAGCCATCTTCAGGAAGATGGAGGTTTTGATCTTTATACCAATATTATATACTATCTGAAGTGGTGGAGATGAACAATCACTTTTAAATAAGAATTTCCTTGTGAAAATTCTCTCATTTACCCACTATTCACAGAGGACTGGTTATGGTCAGTCCTGGGGTTTTACAACTTGACAGCAAATATCCCTAACGTGTTATTCTGAACAAACATCTGTCGTTAACTCACTTCAGTACAAGAAAACAGGTATCTATGGCATCTCAGCAGTAACCACCCTCCTGTCTGAATCCACCTAACCTGCTAGCATGTCCTTTAGACAGCAGCCAGTCTGAGGGTCCTTCAGAAGCATATTTACAATGTCATAAAATTTGTGTTCATATGCAAGCTTGTAATACAAGTAGACATCTTCACAATACGTGAGTAACTTCTTCAGGTTTTTCACAACTGTGTCAGTAGGCTGATGCTGTTTGTATCTAGAAAAGAAACAGAAGAATGTACAAGTTAAGATACTGTATCATGAGCGAGGGCTGTCTACTCTGACCCAGCTACTTACATAGGAGAGGATGCTGGAATCTGAGAAATTCTGTGATATGAGGGGTCCTAGATACACATGAAATTATTTCATTAAAAATGTAATCTTAATGCTCACTTTAATTGGAGTAAGTTCAGTACCCCAAAGGCGACCTCTGAGGTTTAGAGTTTTCGGCACCTTGGACAAGTTGAACAGCTATCCTCCCATTTTAAATTCAGAGTGCTGTAAGTGAACTGTTCTCATTCATCTGCTTGCATAAATTTGTTTAAAAATCTCTTGCTTCTGGAGATTTTTTTTTTAAGTTGATTTATTCTGAGAGGGAGAGAGAATCCCAGGCACTGGTAGTGCAGAGCCTGATGCAGGGCTCGATCTCATGAACTGTGAGATCATGACCTGAGCCGAAACCAAAAGTTCTGATGCTCAACCAGCTGAGCCAGCCAGCCAGGTGCCCCTGGGGATTCTTGACATCTGTTTGCCATCTCAGGCAGCTGAAGACATGTTTTATTTAGCCATAGAATTCTTAACCCATGCCTTATCTCAAAGCAGAGTCATTTTAATACTTACTTTTTTGAAATCTCTTCAAATATACTAGATCTTAATAACCTTTGCTGCTTAAATTCTTCCAAGTAATTGAAGTCTCCTTTAAGAATCACTTGTTGGTATAGAATTTCAGCCCAATCAGGAACAAAGTCATAGGCCTCGGCCACAATAGAAGCCTTATAAAAGGATGGAGGGAAAAAAGGCACCATTAGACCCTATTTGATATAAAATGGAAGGCAAGGTGTTCTAGAAAACAACTTCATACACTCTCGGTGAATGTGACCATCACCAGCATCTCTGTACTAACATTGGGGAAAAGTTTGGTGTTCGTTTGACATTTCCCTTAAACCCTAGACATCTTCCTGCAGTGTTTTTAATCTTCACAATGAATTAATAAAACTGCTGAGAAACACTATTTTTCCCACTAACTCAACTGTGTAAGGGACAGGGAAGGGGCTGATTCCCTGGTAACCCTTTCTCACTCAAGTGCTAAAGCCAGCCTCCCAGCAGCCCTGACTCCCTGTGCTAACCCAGGTGCAGCATCCTGGAAACACCGGGGCTCAGAGCTACTCAGTCCTTAGCAGGAATGTGTCTGCCTTTCTGCCGTCCTAGCGGCAGCCTCCAACCTCTGTCCAAACAGTACGCTAACAAATCCTGCCGTGAAAAGCAATTTGGTGTATCAGACAGCTAAAGGTAAAAGCTTAGAATTGTCCTGACTCTGTCTCTAGTCCTGACGTTTTAGGCAAGTGATTCAATCCATGGGCTCTAGGAGAGGGACGGCAGGAAAGCTGGCTCGATTTCCTTCCATGCTTACCTGGTAGAACCGAGGTAGAGCAATGATACAGTCCATCAGCCTGTGGCGGCCCAGGTTGATGAGCATTGTGTTCCGGCCAGTGTTCAGAAAGTGAATCTGCAGCGTTATCAACTTGGTGAGCCGGTGACAGTGCAGGGCCTGTCGCACACAGGAGTCCTGAGGGACGAGGGCAGAGGAAGACAAAGGAAGAGACTGTTGGCAGGTCCCCCATGAACCTTCCAGCAACTGAACTCACCCCTTCCGCTCCCAGTTGGACAAGGCTGCATCCCTCTTCACTTGGAAGAGCCCAGGGAGAAGATCAGATCATTTCTACTGCAGACACCAAGCCCTAAGGCTGTTCTGGAATAAGACTCTCCGTTATTACCTTGGCATAACTCTCTGCCGCATCCAGCATCAGAGTCAGGGCTTTCAGCAGCAGCTGCTTCAGGTGGTGCCCGTCCTTGAGGCGGTCCTCTGCAGGAGAGAAGGGGAAACCTGTGGGGTGTGTCTGAGTCCCGAGGCTGGCTGCTCCCACCCCATTCAGCGATGGTGGGCTGGACAAGAAACATCCCAGCTCATTCACAGGGAGGTGGGCATGTCTCATCTAAAGGCTACTGGGCCAGAAGTGCACATTCTGGAGTAGGGTTCATCTAGTCTCAGAAGCATCAAAGCAGGCCTCAGTGTACACATTGCTTCCAGACCGATGTCACCCCGGGCGCACGGGCTACAAGAGGGGCAAATGCCTTCCAAAACCCCTTCCATCTCTTGTCTGCACAGCTGGGGCCCCACTGAGTGGCCGTTAGCAGCTGAAGCGGGTATTAATCTCCTGGGCTCTAGCCCTTCTTAGTCCCAAAAACCTTTGCTGGCTGGCAGCATTGGCCTGGGGGCGCTGCTGTGAGCTCTGCTCACCCCAGGGCTGAGACTCGATCAATTTCAGTTGGATGCAGGCAGCCGCCTCGTGGTTCTCCCCGATCTCCCGGCACATGCTGAAGCACAGAGCAATCATGTTGTGCTTCTCACTGTCCCCGGGACGGCAGCGTTTGATGTAGTCCAGCAGGGCTGTCTTCAGGGTACCGCTCTGCCCAGGGAAAAAGGGGAGTTGAGAGGCCAACCAGTGACTGTGAGGGGGGGCATGACTGACTTGAGTCCCTTGGTTCTGAAGGTTCCTTGAAAACTCCCAAGAAAAAGGAAAAGATAAGCAAAAATGAATACAAAAGTTGACGCTACCCTAAGTATAAGAAAACAGGCACGTCCTCTCAAATGTGAACGGTGAAACATGTCAGAAGGGAGAACCCTAAAAAATGTGCACACGTGGATTACTCTAACAGTTCCGTTTTTTGGAATCTATCCCTTAAGAAATAAGCAGAGAAAAGTGCTGAGGTGGACGTAACACAGATACTTAATAGCAAACCATTAGAAAGAATCCAGATGCCCAGAATAAGGACTAATGATACCATGTAGCCATTAAAGCCAATGTTGGTTGGGAAATATTCATGACATGCTTATTAAGTGAGAAAAGCAGGTTATTTCCTGTCTACACAGCATAAAAGTTTTGCGAAAATATGTAACTATGTACGCATATGTGTTTCTGAGTGCATGTGCAGAGAAAGGGCCCACACCAGACTGTTAGCAGTGGCCGTCTCCCAGTGGTCCAGAGAGCATGTTTTTCTGCTTTGTTGTTTTCCAAGTGTCTCTACAATGAATATGCACTACTTTTGTAATCAGGAAAGAAGTACTAAAAGAATATTTACATGCAGAAACAAAAATGCCTCAAACAATTAAAAAACAAAGCCAACCCCCCTGAGGGCATCCTGCAGGTGTACCTATGAGCAGGACTCGTTCCTCTCCTGACAGCTGGACTGGTCTGTCCTGAAACTAGCCCAGCACCGGGGAGAGTTTTTCTTCTTTACCTCTTAGTCCTGATTGGCTGAGCTGAAGTTCCCAGAAGCCAAAAATGTGCCTTGGTTTTTAAATCTTCAGAGGTGAAAGAGGCTGAAGCAATCAATCAGCCAAATGAATGACTTGGGAACAGAGGCACTGTACGTGACACCTGGTGTCACACGGCCTGCTGGAGACAGAAGCGCCCAGAGCCCAGAGGCCTGACAGGTCAGGCCTCCTTCCTGAGTATCACCATAAGCTGCCCCATAGCCTTCCAGGCCCAGGCCTCAGCATTCACTTCCTAGAGGCTCTTGGCAACACACATTCTTATGGTCCCTTGAAAACACTTCACTCCAAGCCATCAGACACAGCGTTCTAAGCTGGTTAATCCACTTCTCCATGGCTCCAAGGAAGGGTTTTGGCTCCCCCAGAGCCAGCATTCAGACAGCAGAGGCAGGTGACAGGCTGACAGGAAGTGCACAAACTTATTTTCTTCATTATTTAACATCTGTAGGCATAATCCCTACCTAGTCTGAACTCTGTAACTTTAAGCTACTGGTCACAGTGTGTGTCCTAGGGAATTCTTTAATTCCGTTCCTCTGATCCCAGGGGGCCACCCTGACTGGGATTATTCCTGAGAAGTCAACTGTAAAGTCAACAGTATATGCCATCCTGGCGCGCAAAGTACTGTACACCTACCGGGTCCAACTTCTTTCTCATCAGCACTTCAAAGTAGTGCTTTTTATGCAGCAGATCAAATATGTAGGTCATCTCATTGTACCTTCCAATGCCAGTGAGCAGGCGCACCTGAAAAGGGTGAGGGAGGGCAGCTTGCATCAGCGTCGGCTAGAGGGCCGCTGCCCTCATCATTTGACCTCCAGAGGGCAGAAGGGCTAATGGCAAGGCTGCCATTCTTAGCTCCCTCCCTCCCTTCCCATGTACCCAACAATGGGGCCTCCTCTGGAGGATTCAGAAAGGTTCGTCACTGGGCCACCACTGGCTGTCTCCTCCTCAGTCCTCTATAAACATAAGCACGGAAGTGACGTGGTGGGCAGGCGTGCTTCCTCTTCCCACCGCACCTTATTACAGGGCCCCGTGGCTTGCTCACCCACGCTGGGTCAGTTTCAAGCCTGGGGAGTTTGGGGAGGCACAGGAGGTGTGAGCTGTCAGCTCATTTCAATTCAGAGACAACACTGAACCTTGTTTGGGAGGGAAATAGAGCTGTCTCAGCCCTCTAGATAAATGAACTGTCCTGGCAAGGGGGAAGGACAGCCTGGAGCATGGCACAGACCCTCATGATGTCTGTGCCTTTGGGGCAGCCTCTGCTCTGATTTTGACAGCAATCATAACCTGAAGCAGAGGGTTCAGCTGCCCAGCCAGCTCCCAAGTAGGCAGCGGTATCCAGATGAGCAAACTCCCTAAGACCATGTCAGCTCTGAACCGGTCCTTGGTCTATCTGTTCTCTCAAAGGTGTCCTCAGGATGGAGGGTCGGGGGTCAGGGGTGACTCACCATCAGCCCGTACTCCTCACTGGGGGCCAAGTGCTTGTCTGTAAGCAGCCGGGCAGCCTGCAGGACCCGGCCGATGCCCTCCATGTGGCACGTCAGTGTGAAGCAGTGATGGGCCAGGATCAGCAGCTCTGTGGCTGGGTAGGTGAGGCAGTCAGGGATAAGAAAGGACTGCGAACCCTGGCAGCAGGGTAGAGGGGCCTATGCAGACAGCCTGCCTGGGGAAGACTCCCTGCCAATCCTCTGAAATCCTTGACCTCGCCAGCTTTGGAGTAAAGTTTGGAAACAGACATATAAAGCTTTAAAAATAGGCATACTCTTGGGGTGCCTGGGTGGCTTAGTCGGTTAAGCGTCCGACTTTCGCTTAGGTCATAATCTTGCAGTTCGTGGGTTCGAGCCCCGCGTCGGGCTCTGTGCTGACTGCCAGCTCAGAGCCTGGAGCCTGTTTCAGTCTGTGACTCCCTCTCTCTCTGACCCTCCCCTGGTCACGCTGTCTCTCTCTCTCCCAGAAATAAATAAAACATTTTTAAAAAAAATAGGCATACTCTTGAATCAGGAATTCATCTGAGGGAAATAATAATGGATGTGCATGTAAACATGCCTATAAGGATGCTTGTCACAGTGTTTAATACAAAAAGTTGGAAGCAATCTAAAGGTCCCAAAATAAGGTACAAAATTTTTTAATTACATGAAAATACTGTGTAACCAATGAAAATGATACAGAAGAATATGGTCATGGAACGAAGCTAATGACAGCATGTTCATAAGGTAATTATAAACAGTATACCCAGGATAATGCCATTTTTTAAAAAACGCCTATAGACTTCCCTAGAGAAAGATGAAAGGGACACATACTACTGAATGCTTAGAATGAACTAGATATTGTGGAGAACGAGCAGGCTTTCAAGATACATGGACTGGTAACACTTCCAACACATAACAGTTACAAATCAATCAATTTCTCTGTTTCAGTCTCCTTGTAAAGTGGGGACTGGATTATCCACTTTGCAGGGTAATGTAGAGTAAGGTAAGGTCAGTGTTATGCCAAATGTTATAAGGTTCCCTTCTTGTGTGATTTTACATTTTGGGCTGTGTTTCCATATGTATATTTTGAATTTCTTCAATGGACTGATCGCTCTCCACCGAGAACTTATAAACCATGCTGGAGGGGAAGGGGTCCAGAGCAGGAACAAGGATCCAAGTTGAGTTTTGGAAAGACTAACTCCGGGAGACTTCTTGGAGAACGGATTGCACCCAAACAAGTAAGAAAATGGCCAAGAACTTACTGCAGGACAATTCCCCATGGGGAACGGAGGAAATCTTGTCCAACAGCTTCATGCCTACCAACGTGCGGTCTTGACACAGAGTGGTCAGCTGAAGAAATGTCTGGCTTTCCTCTGCTGGGGAGAACATCTGCTTATGTCCTGTACAGAAAGATGGTGAGAAAGGGGCTGCTTTTAACCTTGAGAGCTGAGAGAATGCTAAGAGCCCCACGCCAGGAGGCCCACTCTGCCCAGTAATGCGGAAGGAGCTCCCAGTGCAGCTGTCTGCTTTGCGGAGCTCAGATAACTTGGCCTAGCGGTCATCTTACATGTCAGCAGGAGCTCGTCAGCTCAGAGAAAGGCACAGCTACTCTAAGCATAATTATAAAGTAATAAACAAAAAGCAACAATAACAAAATAAATGCAATGTGTTCTCTCCCCTGACGAGTGCAGCCTGGCAGCCGCAGAGGGCTGCATGCAGGACGCACACCAAAGTGACATCCAGATCCCTAATGCTGGCAATGTGGGAACGTGGTCTGAAAGCCGAGGGTGGGGTGGGGGAGGGAAGGTGGGGCACCTGTTCCCTCCGACGGGGTCAGCAGCTCGCGAGTCACCTCTTCGGCTACAAGTTCAGCCACTGTGTCTCGCTCGAGGCCCTGGGTGCTGATGAAAGCCTGGGCCCGCTTGCATCGGTCGGGCTGCTGAGAGGCCAAGATCGCCCGGAGCATGGACTCCCCGTCCCGAGCGGCCACATCTGTGTACGAACAGCCCAACTCCTAAGAGGAAGGCAAAGCTGGTCAAAGCTGCTGTCAGGAGGCAGGAAAAGAGCTAGCCAAAGGCAGCCCTTTCTGGAATCCCATGTGGACAGACTCTACTTAAAGATCCCTCCTCCTGAGCAGGACCCTTAGAAGAAGCAAGCACTGTTTTCTAGCCCTTTCTTTCTCTTCACCAACGAGCTGAATCCAAGGAAGAGAAAGAGAGGCTTGTCTTCAGAAACCACCAGGTGACTCATCTCTTGTGGAACACCGAGCTTTTCAAACATTATGAAATGTAAGAAAGTCAAATAAAAGGCAAGGGCCCCTGCTCTGCTGTTCCCACAGCAGCAGCAAAACCCTCAGTCTCCAGGGGCGCCTGGGTGGCTTAGTCGGTTAAGCGTCCGACTTTCGCTTAGGTCATGATCTCGCGGTTCGTGGGTTCAAGCCCCGCGTCGGGCTCTGTGCTGACTGCCAGCTCAGAGCCTGGAGCCTGTTTCAGTCTGTGACTCCCTCTCTCTCTGACCCTCCCCTGCTCACGCTGTCGCTCTCTCTCTCTCTCTCTCTCTCTCTCCTTTAAAAAAAAAAAAACCCTCAGTCTCCAAAGAAGCCCTTCCAAAGGGCTTTCGTGCCTACTATGGTTTCTCTTATGTTCTACTTCTTCGAGTCTATTATTTTTGCCCCTCAATCAGCACAAAGCCACAAACAATTCCTGGTTGCTCTGGTTCTTGTCTTTACAGCCATCACATCTCATTTTAATTTATAATTTATTTTCGGCTCTCCCCCATTTGGAGATCTCCAAACAATCCTGAAGCTAAATAAGATATTAGGGCTAGAAAGGGCTTCATGGTCAAGTCATTTACAGATGGACAACCAGGAGCCCAGAAAAGTGAAATTTCTTGCCCTCCCTTCTGATTGGCTGGGGCACAGCCAGGACTCAAAAGGCCTGGCCCTTGGCCTGGCATCCCCAGTATTCCCAGGGACGGATTTACTGGGGCCGACATCCTGATGAGCCATCTGCTCTCGGGTCATGGTTATCACGTGAAGGGCCAACTTGGCAGCATCCACAATCCCTCTCTATCTTCTTGCTTCCCTCCCTCAGCTGCCCCAGAGGCCCCACCCTCGGGCACGTACCTTGGCAAGTTCATACAGACACAGGACCTGCCGGCAGTAGTTCTTCCCATGGAGGCATTTGCTCGTCAGAGTTTCCAGATTAGTCACCACTTCATCGCTGGGGGGCAGCATCACAAAGGACTGACTATCCAAACTTGAAGCTGGAAGCAGATACAGGTCTGAGGGGGGGCTTTAAGCTGGCAAACGAAGGCCTCTCCCCAGCCCCCTATGACACAGTCTTTCTGCTCACACCTTCCTCCCGTTGCACCTCCATGACTCCCCCTGGATCTGGGATCACTTGTGACTGGGCCCACACCCCACTTAAACTTATTTCATTGCCTTCTTCCAGGAAATCCCAGGCCAGGATACTTCAAAGGCCTCAGAGGCTACGGAAGACTCTAAGCCGCCCAATGAACACTCTAGATTATCAAAGATGTCTGCTAAACCCTCCTCCATGCACCCCCCCTAATTTCCTCTTATATCACATAAGTCTAGGTCTAGCTGACTGTCTCTCTAAAATATCTCTTGGGTCACTGCCTTAGGTACAGTCTTCATGACCCTTCATGCCACCAGCCCCTGCCACCAGCCTCCCTCTCCCCAGATCAATCTTCTACAGACTCTGAGGGATTTTTCCAAATCAGAAATGACAAAAACCAAGGGTCATCCAGATAGAGGCCTGAAGGCATGATAAACATTAAAATCCATTCCTGATTTAAAAAATTAAAAATTAAAAAAATGTTCAGCCAAAAATAGAAGAAACTGATCTTAATTTGAGAAAGGGTTTCTATCAGGAAAAAAAATGTAGAAGGGAGAATTTAGATCACAGTCTTCCTAACAGCAAAAACAAAATTGAAGAATTTAAGTGTGTATCAATACAGCATTGTTAAATAGTGTATTCATATAGAATGTTCTGCAGCCTTTAAAAAGCATGAGGTCCAGGGCACCTGGGGGCTCAATTAGTTAAGTGTCCAACTTTTGATTTGGGCTCAGGTCATGATCTTGCAGTTATGGGATGAGGCCCCGAGATGGGCTCTGCACTGACAGTGTGGAATCTGCTTGGGTTTCTCTCTCTGCCCCTCTCCTGCTTTCTAAATACACAAAAATATACCCAGTACTAAAATGACATGAATGTTGGAATTACCATTTGTTGAAGAAACTATCTTTCAAAGCAGCTATCATACGAATTGT
The DNA here is from genome assembly GCF_008692635.1 of Crocuta crocuta. NCBI lineage: Eukaryota > Metazoa > Chordata > Mammalia > Carnivora > Hyaenidae > Crocuta > Crocuta crocuta. Next base: position 9,224,545 of record NW_027530019.1, on the reverse strand, counting down.
GCCAACAAGCAATTATACATGTTCTTGAGACAAACAGAAAAACAGTCTCAAAGAAACAAGGAATAAAGAATAAAATAGAAATTCTGAAAGTGAAAAATAACTGAAAATTTAAAATTGCAGAAATAAACTCAATAGCGGCATGCAAATACCAGAGGAAAGAGTCAGTAAAACTGAAAATGGACAAAGAAATTGTCCAATCTGAAGAAAAGAAAAAGTATGCAAGCTAAACAACAAAGGAAAAAAAATTGAATAAAGTCACAGGGACTTGTAAGACAGTAACAAAAGTTCTATGATTTGTGTCACTAGAGTTCCAGAAAGAGAGAATTACAAGGACAGTGCTAAAAAAATATCTGAAAACTACCTACATTTGGTGAAACACATAAGCCTAAAACTTCAAGTAATTTCGAGTTCCATCCTTGACATTTTGAATAGTATGTTCTGAGACTCTGGTTCTTGTTTAAATCTTATGAAGAATGCTGGTTTGTTTTGTTTTTAAGCAGACAGTTAGGTTTGGGCTACAATATCCAACCCACATTCTGTGGACTGGGTTGGNAGCTGGCTGTCAGCACAGAGCCCGACGTGGGGCTCGAACCCACGAACCGTGAGATCATGACCTGAGCCGAAGCCGGGCGCTTAACCGACTGAGCCACCCAGGCGCCCCAGTTTTTTTTTTCTAAGGACCATATTGTTTTAATGTTTTTTTAATTTATTTTTGAGAGAGAGAGAGAGAGAGAGACTGTGAGCAGGGGAGGTGCAGAGAGTGAGGGAGGGAGAGGATCTGAAGCAGGCTCTGTGCTGATAGCAGAGAGCCCGATTCAGGGCTTGACCTCATGAACTGGATGCTTAATCGGCCAAGTCATCCAGGCATCCCTGGGCTGTGATTTTAATATCAGCTCAGTTTTCAAATCCTTTGTGGGGGCGCCATTCATTCTATGTGTGTAACATCCTGTGCTCAGCCTGCAACCTGGGTAGTGTAGTCGTTAATTCCATTCTCAGAGTCTTGATATGCTGATTAGGAGCAGGTCTATATATGCAAAGTCCAAGAGTGAGCCCTGGAGTTCATAAACAAGTTTATTGTGTGGCTCTCCTGAATCTCTCTCCCTGAGGCATTACTTTTCAATCTACTAGCCAATAGCTGGAATTTCAGCAGCCTCATTCTGTCCTGCACTTCCCTGAATGTGCCTGCATCCTGGGCCAGCAGACTGGAGGATAAATGCAAAAGGAAACAGGGATTCACTGCATCATCTTAGGACCAGGACACCTCGATTCTAAAAATAAAGTTCATCTCTGAGTTCTAGATCTTACCAGCTGCTGCTCCAGCCTCTACTACCACAGCCAAGGGGCTGCTGAGGAGCTGAGGGGAGAGAGGATGTTAGTTAGCTTGGTATGCATTATTTTCTGTGGGTGGGTTTGCATGGGTACACGGGCACATGCACACCATTTATTTTTTACAAAAATAAAGTTACAGTGTTGTACATTTTTTCCTGTCAGAGGTCATATATTGACATCATTATAACAAATGTTTGAGAGAGAAAGTACACACAAAAATAAATTCAAAATGGAGTAAAGACCTAAATGTCAGACCTGAAAACATAAAACTCCTAGAAGAAAACATAGGAAGTAACCTGACATAAGCTGGAGAAACATTTTTCTACATGTCTCCTCAGGCAAGGGAAAAAAAGCAACATTAAACTATTGAGACTAACAGCAAAATAAAAAGCTTTTACACAGCAAAGGAGACCATCAACAAAAGACAGCCTACTGAATAGAAGATATTTGCGAATGAAATATCCCATAAGGGGTTAATCTCCAAAATTATGTATATAAAGAACAATATATAAAGAACACCACCAAAAGAACACAAATAATACAACTAAATGTATATAAGACACAAATAGACATTTTTCCAAAGACATAAAGATAGCCAACAGACACATGAAAAAATGCTCAATATCTCTCATCACCAGGGAAATTCAAATCAAAACCATAATGAGATATTACTTTATACCTGTCAGAATGGCTAAAATAAAAAACACAAGAAATATTAAGTGTTGGTGAGGAAAAGGAACCCCAGTGCGCTCTGAGTGGGAATGAAAGCTGGTGCAGCCACTGTGGAAGACAGTATGGAGGTTCCTCAAAAAATTAAAAACAGAACTACCATATGATCTGGTAATTCCACTACTGGGTATTTACCCAAATAATACAAAACTACTAATTTGAAAAGATATATGACCCCTATGTTTATAGAAGCATTATTTACAAATAACCAAGATATAGAGCCAAGCCAATTATCCATTCATAGATGAATGGATAAAGAAAATGAGGTATATATACATGATGGAAGATTACTCAGCCATAAAAAATAACAAAATCTTGCCATTTGTAACAATATGGATGGATCTAGAGGGTATAATGCTAAGTGAAATAAGTCAGAGAAAGAAATACTATATAATTGGACTCATGTGGAATTTAAGAAACAAATGAATAAAGAAAAAAGAGACAAATAAAAAAACAGACTCTTAACTATAGAGAACAGGGGTGCCTGGGTGGTTCAGTCAGTTAAGCATCCAACTCTTGATTTCACCTCAGATCATGATCTCACAGTTTGTGGGTTTGAGCCCCACATTGGGCTATGTGCTGATAGTGCAAAGCCTGCTTGGGATTCTCTCTCTCTCTCCCTCTCTGCTCCTCCTCAGCTTGCACTGTCTCTCTCAAAATAAATAAGTACTCTTAAAAAAAAAAGAAAAAGAAAAAAATCATATAGAATGAACTGGTAGTTACCAGAGGTGAGGTGTGTGTGTGTGTGTTGGGGGCGGGGGTAGGTGAAATAGGTGAAAAGGATTAGGAGTACATCTATTGTGATGAGCACTGAATAATGTATAGAAGTGTTGAATCATAACGTATACCTGAAACTATATAACACTTTATGTTAATTATACTTGAATTAAAAACAAAAAAACTGAAGGCTTTCTCCCTAAAATTATTAACAAGGCAAGTATGTCCACTCTTACCATTCCTACCTATCATACTGGAAGTCCCAGCCAGTGCAATAAAACAAGAAAAAGAAATAATAGGCATTCAGATTGGAGAGGAATAAATAAAACCGTCCCTATTCACAGACAGTATTGTCTGTAGAAAATTCCAAGGAATTGACAAGAAAACCACTAGGATGAGGAAGGTCAGCAAGGGAACAGGATACACGATTAGCACAGAAATCAGCATATGTAAAAATTAATGTAAAATTAGAAACATGATTATTGGTACAGAATAAATTTCAATGAACTAGCTACAAGTCAGACAGATTTCCTCTAAGTTTGATATACAGCTAGTTATAAGACACAACTGTTTCTATTTTACTGACTAGTTGATTACCTAGTTTATGGATTACCCTTAACTTGTGTAACTAGTATGCCAAAAGGGACCCTTTTTTTTTCTGGGAAAGAGTGCCAACAGCCCCATTCAGGACTCAGGATGGTTTGATCTCTTTCACTTACTGCTCTGGGCTTTCCTTAGTGGAAGGCCAGGTTCTTCCTCCTCAAGCAGCTCAGCACTTTGCAGGACAGCATGGATCTCTGGGTGCAGATCTTCCACACTAGCCTCCCCTGAAGCCAGCGCTCTGCAGTGCAACACCAAGGCAACATCTTGGTTATAGAAATGAAAATACCGGCATACTCTACTTGCTTCATGCACACAGCCATCGTCCAATAGGCGTCCGATCAGAAAGTTCAGTGACTCCTGTTCCTTCTGACCCAGTGTGTTCTCACAAGTCTTTCTGGATGGAAGGCCATTAAGTTCTAAGTATTTTGATGTGTTCAGAGCAGCCAACGTGGAGAGTGAAAACTCACTCGCTACACTGTCAAAGGAAAGTTCCCCACTAGCTGAGATCTGCTGAGAAAACCTGGGCTCTGTTTCCTCTCGGTTTTCTTTGAGGGTGTGTTGGGTGATGCGGCAGAGCCAGATCCGCTTCTCCAGCTCCTCCAGCTCCTCCACAGGCACTGGGTCCTCCTGAGCAAGCCAGTGTGCTGCCAGCGTCAGCAGCAGATGGCGCTCCTCGATGCCGCTCAGTCCCCCCTCTGCTGGGTACTCACGGGCCTCAGGGGCCTGGGCGGAGAAAAAGGAAGAAGCTGCTTTGCTTGAAATGCAATTTCTCTTAAAATTCTCGTGACATTTCTTCCAGAAGCCAATTCTTGCCTGTTTCATGGACCACTGGTCAATGTGTTTTAAGGTCTGCATTTCCTGTGTTATCTGTGAAATTTAACAGAGCAATTTTTAGTCTTTCCTAGATATAGCAGTGTCATATATGAGAATCCTCCCAAGAATGCCATACTTGTCAAAACCACATCAAGCCAGAGAACGTGAGACTTGGCTACAGATGATCCTGAATATTTTATCTGGAACGGTACAAGTATGAAAAGCAATTCTAAATTTATCTAACTGAAGGGGGGGTTCAAGATGAAGCCACCCTGATTTAATTCTATTCAAAGCACAACAGTTGTAGCATATTCTGTAAGTGAACCTGAATTTAAAAGCACACATTCTTTGGGGCGCCTGGATGGCTCAGTCGGTTAAGCGTCCGACTTCGGCTCAGGTCATGATCTCACGGTTGGTGAGTTCGAGCCCCGCGTCAGGCTCTGTGCTGAGAGCCAGCTCAGACCCTAGAGCCTGTTTCATATTCTGTGTCTCCCTCTTTCTCTGACCCTCCCCTGCTCATGCTGTCTCTCTCTCTCTCTCTCAAAAATAAATAAAAAAATTTAAGAAATCTTAAAAAAAAAAAGGCACACATTCTTTGCTAATGGGCATCCTAGGCTCATCCATTTCTGAAAGTAATGTGTGTGTCAAAAGTAAAAAGGCCTCTTCTCCTATAAACCATTTGATTCTGTCCAATGCTGGTTCAAAAAGCTANAAAAAAAAAAAAAGCTAAGATTTTAAAAAACTTAAGAGACTAATGATACCTCTTTGATAACCAAGTTGTCCACAGGTAACTCAGCTAATTCTGCTACCCTCCTCGCCAAAGCAAACTGTCCCTCTGTCTCCAGTTTTTCCAAAATAGATGTGCATTCATGCTGAAAATTATCAAGGCTGTAGCTGCTAATAACTACAGGATTAATGGCTATGGATGTATCCTTCAAAATTTGGCTAAGGACACAGAGCTTCTTCACATCTGGACCTGTGCCAAAGAGAAAAGGATATAAACATTTAATCAGTAAAATGCTGCCATGGTCTTTCCAGAGTAAATATCAGGGAGAAAGCATGTATGATTAAAGGAAAAACAGAAACCGATTTTTCTATTCTGGTTGGCTAGCAGATGAAGCCGTAAATCATCTCCTACATAGTGAGAACCACTGAAGATTCACACAGGGACTCCATCTACACTTCTGGCGTTATATACAGGGCTGAGGTTGGTGGCCTGCTCTGTGGTAGCAGCTCAGTCAACCTTGGGAAGGTCTGTCCTGTCATTCAGGCTAATCCCATTTCTTTCTGGATTCTTCTCCTACCTTGAACAAATCTGTTTTTATGATTGTTCACTTGCTCATTCGGTGTAAGCATCATACGGATTAAGACAGAGAACTAGCAGGAGAGTGGACACCGCAGCTGACTAACAGCCAAGCCTCTTAACGCAGTACACTGTATTCAGAATGGAGCATCACTTTCTCCTTTGCACAACTGCTTAACCCAGGGAGACCCAGCTAAGCTCTTCTTCATCTCCCTGGGAAGTCCTTTTCCTTAGTGGCATTTGGAATTCTCTGCCCACAACCTATGTGGCTGGGTCTGTTCCTGTCCCCACAGCTACATAGAGCTGATGTGGGCCCTGCCATAAAGGAGAAAAATATTCTGTAGGGGCCATCTGCTGGGCTGTGGTCTGATTTAGGTGGTTCTGGGGACAGTGAGACATGCTGCACAATAACCACCAGTATGGTGATGCTGGGTTTCTTTTCGTCATATAAAACACGGGTTTTTTGTTTTGTTTTGTTTTTAATAAAAACAATTTCTAGGGGCACCTGAGTGGCTTGGTCAGTTAAGTGCCTGACTCTTGATTTCAGCTCAGGTCATGATCTCACAGTTCAGGAGTTTGAGCCCTGTGTAGGGCTCTGTGCTGGCAGTACAGAGCCTGCTTGGGGTTCTTTCTCTCTGCTTCTCTCTCTCTCTCTCTTTCTCTCTCTCTCTGCCCTTTCCCCATTCACATTCGCTCTTTCTCTCAAAAATAAATAAACTTCAAAAAGATAATTTCTTTTCTCTAGGCACATACATGTTATACATACACAGAACACAAATGTACTCTAAAAATAGAAAATGTTTGTATGAATCAAAGCATCAAAGCATGATCATGGTTAACAACACAGAGAATCCTTATAATTTCTCAAGGATACAGTAATTCTGGCAAGAAAACAGGAAATTCATTTCTGAAAAAATTAAGATTATTACAGATGTGTGAAAACACCCATATGTAAAAAGGACGTACAGAGTAATAGACAAGTCCCATCTGACATACACTGTGTTTTGGAAACACCCCTCTTTATTTCCAGTCATCAGCCCTGACAGCCTACAATCCAGGCCCTGGGCCCAGCATTCTGTCAGTGTTCGGTGCGGATCTGAGTTCTCCAGGTGAGTATCTGTGAGTTTAAACATGATAAAATAGCCCTAGTAGTGAACATGTCAGAATCTAGTATAAAACATTATCATTCAACAGAAACTTGAAATTATCAAACAAATAGAAAAGAGGGTAAGGCAATAATTGGGTTCACTCAATCCACAGCAACCTTAGAGACTACCAATGTTTGGAGGAATCTGCAAAAAATAAGCATAATTTATCTCTGAAAACTTTAAAAAGAATTAGACATCCCTGAAGCAGAGTTTGTGACCCTGAGCAATGATGACATGTTACGGTTACTTGTCAGAAAAAAGAATGACAGTGACAGGGTGCAGACTAGCCAAGGGGAACGTAGCTGACAAGCGCTCAGAAGGAAGAGACAGCTGTACATTTAGGTTATATCCTGTGGAGCTATGTTTTGAATGCTTTTACCATGACTGAAGAGTCCTGCAATCTCTTCTTCATACCTCATTTATGGACTATAAATGTAATGTTATATATCATACGCATTTTAGTTTCCTGAATGCCCTTCTAAAATATTTTCAAGATTAAGAAAGCTAATTTTGGGGCGCCTGGGTGGCTCAGTTGGTTAAGTGTCTGACTCTTGATTTTGGCTCCTGTCATGCTCTCACAGTTCATGGGTCTAACCCCATATGGGGCTCTCGCTGTCAGTGTGGAGCCTGCTTGTCATTCTCACTCTCTCTCTGCCCCTCCCCTGCTTGTTCTCTCTCTCTCAAAATAAACAAACTAAAAAAAAAAGAAAAGAAAGCTAATTTCCTAACAACAACTTTAGTTTAAGGACTGTCTTACCATCACAGAAGAGATGTTCTGTTCCAACAAATAGCTGTAAAAGCTTCCCCAGTTCATACTGGGTCCCACACTGCTGCAGCATAAGCTTCAAAAGAAAACAGACCTGCTCCTTCAGCCATTCAGCAGGGATGGTAGCATGGACCCTCGTGGCTGTTGTTTCAACCTATTAAAATAAAAGGGGGCCAGGAAAGGTGATTTCACAGCAAATCAAAACCTCCAAATTTGGGAACATCTAAGAAAGACGTGGTACCATCAAAAGTCATTTCCTGTCACAAAGGGGGATACTTATTCAGGTACTTTCTACATGACAGGAAATAATAGTATGCCTCAGAGGAGTGGCAAAAATAAGCCCTCCCTGGCAGCTTTGCAGATATTCTCTGTGAAATCTCCTGTTGTCGAGAGTTGTGTGTATCAAAGTCAAAGATGGACAAGATAGCAACGTGGATGGAACTCGAGGGTGTTATGCTGAGCGAAATAAGTCAGGCAGAGAAAGACAGATACCATATGTTTTCACTTATAAGTGGATCAGGAGAAACTTAACAGAGGACCATGGGAGAGGAGAAGGGGGGGGAAGTTACAGAGAGGGAGGGAGGCAAACCATGAGAGACTCTTGAATACTGAGAACTGAGGGCTATTGGGTATGGGGGAGAGGGGAAGGGGGTGATGGGCATGGAGAAGGGCACTTGTTGGGATGAGCATTGGGTGTTCTATGGAAACCAACTTGACAATAAACTATGAAAGAAAAAAAAAAAGGTGGACAGGACACCTAAAGACTGAATGCTAACTATGAATGAACTGATGCAAATACTCCCAAGTCAGTCACAGCCAAACTAATATGCTATGAGTTGCTGTGAAATTAACCTGACATGTTTCACGAAAGGGATCTAGGCCCGCCCTTGAGTCCAGAAGATCTGAAATTAATATATCAAGATCTCTTAGAAAGATTTAACATTGCCCAACTTATTCTACCACCTTGCATGTAGTTTATATTATCATTAGAAAAGGATCTCAAAGCCTAGACTTAGGTCATTACAATCAAATGCTAGCAATATTAAAAGGAAGATGATCCTAAGTAGCAGGCTACATTAGCTTGAATTAGGGCATTAGTTCTTAGTCTTTATTGCTTGTTTACCGACTCCTGCTGCTGTTAAGAAGAGAGTGTACAGTAGGAAAGTGATGGAACTGGTCAAAAGAAATAATATATGGAAGTGAAGAGCTGAGGCAAGGATGGAACAGGTGCACTGCCCCTCCACAGGAAGCTGGACCTGGAGCAGGGGCAGTTTACATTCCCACCACCAGTGGAGGAGGGTGCCTGTTTCTCCACATCCTCGCCAGCATCTAGAGTTCTCTGATTTGCTCATATTAGCCACTCTGACTGGCGTGAGGTGGTATCTCAGTGTAAGAAAACTCAGAGCTAAAACTTTATCACCTTGATTTTGGATCAAGCTTCTCAATAGCTTAATTTTAATAGCTTCTTGAACATGACACCAAAAATATGGGCAACAAAAACAACAACAAAATAAATAAGGTGAACTGGACTTGATCAAATTTAAAACTTTTTTTTTTTTTGGTGTAAATGTAAGCTGGCGCAACCCCTCTGGAAAATNTTATGTGCTGTTGGATTCGATTTGCAAGTATCTTGTTGAGGATTTTTACATCTGTTTTCATCGAGGATATTGGCCTGTAGTCTCTTTATTTGCTGGANAAGTTCCTTCTATCCCGACTTTCTCGAGGGTCTTTATTAAGAAGGATGTTGTATTTTGTGAAATGCTTTTTCTGCATCTATTGACCAGACCATATGGTTTTTATCTTTTCTTTTGTTGATGTGATGTATCACATTGATTGATTTGCGAATATTGAGGCAGCCCTGTAACCCAGGAATGAATCCCACTTGATCTTGGTGGATAATTCTTTTTATGTGCTGTTGGATTCGATTTGCAAGTATCTTGTTGAGGATTTTTACATCTGTTTTCATCGAGGATATTGGCCTGTAGTCTCTTTATTTGCTGGATCTCTGTCTTGGGAATCAAAGTGATGCTGGCTTCATAAAATGAGTCTGGAAGTTTTCCTTCGATTCTTATTTTTTGGAATAGCTGGAGAAGAATGGATATTAATTCTGTTTTAAACATCTGGTAGAATTCCCCAGGGAAACCATCTGGTCCAGGGCTCTTATTTGTTGGGAGATTTTTGATAACTGATTCAACTTCTTCATTAGTTATGGATCTGTTCAGATTTTCTATCTCTTCCCATGCGAATTTTGGTAGTGAGTGTGTGTTTAGAATTTGTCCATTTCTTCTAAGTTGTCCAATTTGTTGGCATATAATTTTTATAATATTCCCTGATAACTGCTCTTATTTCTGAGGGGTTGGTTGTAGTAAGTCCATTTTTATTCACGATTTTGTCTATTTGAGTGCTCTCTCTTTTCTTTTTGAGAAGCCTGGCTAGAGGTTTGTCAATTTTGTTTATTTTTTCAAAAAACCAACTCTTGGTTTCATTCATCTGTTCAACTGTTTCTTTGGTTTTTTATATTGTTTATTTCTGCTCTGATTTTTACTATTTCTCTTTTCCTACTGGGTTTGGGGTGCTCTTGTTGCTCTCCCTCTAGTTCCTTTAGGTGAGCTGTTAGATTTTGGACTTGCACTTTTTCCCAATCTCTTGAAATAGGCCTAGACTGCAATGTGCTTTCCTCTTCAGACTGCCTTTGCCACATCTGATGGAGTTTGGATTGTTGTATTTTCATTTTCATTTGTTTCCATATATTTTTAAATTTCTTCTCTAATTGCCTGATAGGCCCATTCATTCTTTAGTAGGGTGTTCTTTCACCTCCATGTTTTTGGAGGTTTTCCAGACTTCTTCCTGTGATTGATTTCAAGTTTCATAGCAATGTGATCTGAAAGGGTGCATGGTATGATCCTAATTCTTTTATATTTATCGAGGTCTGCTTTATGTCCCAGTATGTGATCTATCTTGGAGAATGTGCCATGTGCACTTGAGAAGAAAGTGAATTCCATGGCCTCAGGATGTAGAGTTCTAAATATATCTGTCAGATCCATCTGGTCCAATGTGTCATTCAAGTTCATTGTTTCTTTAGTGATTTTCTGTCTGGTTGACCTATCCACTGCTGTAAGTGGAGTATTAAAGTACCCTGCTATTAGCACATTCTTATCTATAAGATTGTTTCTGTTTGTGATTGTTTAAAATACTTAGGTGCTCCCATATTTGGCATGCATTTATAATTATTAGCTCTTTGTGATGGATAGACCCTGTAATTATATAATGCCCTTCTTCATCCCTTGTTACTGTCTTTCCTTTAAAGTCCAGTTTATCTGATATAAATATAGCTACTCCAGCTTTCTTTTGACTTCCAGTAGCATGATATATATTTCTCCATCCCCTCACTTTGAATCTGAAGGTATCTTCCAGTCTAAAATGCATNCAAATTCTTTCAATTTCTGTTTATTTGGAAAGGTTTTTATCTCTCCTTCTATTTTGAATGACAGGCTTGCTGGATAGAGGATTCTTGGCTGCATATTTTTACTGTTCATCACATTGAAGATCTCTTGCCATTCCTTTCTGGCCTGCCAAGTTTCAGTAGATAGGTCTGTCACCACTCTGATAGATTTCCCTTTGTATGTTAGGGCCCTTTTCTCCCTAGCTGCTTTCAAAATTCTTTCTTTGTCCTTATATTTTGCCCGTTTCACTACGATATGTCGTGCAGAAGATCGATTCAAGTTATGTCTGAGGGGAGTTCTCTGTGCCTCTTGAATTTCAGCATCTACTTCCCTCCCCAGGTTGGGGAAGTTCTCTGCTATAATTTGTTCCAGGACTCCTTCAGCACCTTTCCCTCTCTCTTCCGGGATTCCTATGATATGGATATTGTTCCGTTTGATTGTACCACTGAGCTCTCAAACTCTTCTTTCACGTTCCTGGATCAGTTTATCTCTCTTTTTCTCAGTTTCCTCTTTTCGTTTAATTGTGTCTTCTAAATTACTTATTCTCTTTTCTGCCTCTTCAATCCATGCATTGGACACCTCCATTTTATTATGTATCTCATTTATAGCATTATTTAATTCATCATAACTATTTTTAAGCTCCATAGTGTTTCTAGCCATAGTTTCTCTGATGTCTTCCATGATTTTTTTATGCCCAGCAATTAATTTTATGATTATTGTTCTAAATTCTTGTTCAGTTATGTTGCTTATATCTGTTTTGAGCAGTTCTTTAGCTGTCATTTCTTCCTGGAATTTCTTTGGAGGAGAGTTCTTCTGTTTCATCATTTTTGTTAGCTTTCTGTCTCTTGTTAATTTTAAAAGCTTGTTGTACACTCTGCCCCTGCGAGTTCTGCTGTATTAGAGAGGGCTCTTTGACTGTTCAGGGCCTGTCTGTTCAGGAAGAGTTCTTTGAATGGTGTCTCTTGGTTTCTCTTGTTGAGCGTTTGGTTATTTTGTTTCCCTGCTGGTAGTGGTATTTGGGACTCCCCACCATGTGTACTTTGGCTTGTTTCTTGAGGTAGCCCTCTCAAAAGATTTTCATTGCCTTTCTTGTATGGGACAAACACAGCAGAGACCTCCCGTCAGTGCCCAGACCTCTTGGTGAGGAGATGCGTGCCCTGGACCCCCTGGAGGAGCGATTCTCCTGGGTGTTCCAGGCTTCAGAACCTGCTTCCTGCTCCCAAAAGGACAGTATTTTTGACCAACAGTGCTGGGAAAACTGATTATCTACATGCAAAGAATGAAGGTGGATCCTTATACAAGAATTAACTCAAAATGGGCCAAGGACCTAAATAGGAGACCTAAACACAATAAAAACTCTTAGAAGAAAACATAGGACAAAAGCTTCACAACTCTAGATTTGGCAATAATTTCTTGGATAGAACACTAAAGGCACAAGTAACAAGGGAAAATTAGGTAAATTGAACTTCATGAAAACTTAAGGAAAGATACTATCAAGAGTAAAAAGGCAACGCAGAGAATGGGAGAAATATTTGCAAATCATATATCTGATATGGGATTAACATTTTAATTATATACACAATTCTTAAAACTCAAGAACAAAAATAAACAACCCAATTCAAAAATGGGCCAAGGACTTAGACACTTTTCCAAAGATGATATACAAACAGCCAATAAGCATGAGAAGATGCTTAAAATCACTAATCATTAGGAAAATGCACATCAAAACTACAATGAGATACCACCTCACACCCATTAGGATGACTACTATCGAAAAAACCTGGAAAACAATGGGGTGCCTGCCCAATTCAGTTGGTAGAGCATGAAGCTCCTGATCTTGGGGTCTCCACATTGAGCGTAGAGCTTACTTAAAAACAAAACAGCTAACAACGATTGAGAAGGAAGGACATGAAGAAATTGTTAACCCTTGTGCACTGTCGTGGCGATGTAAAATAGTGCAGCTGCTATGGAAAGCAGTATGACAATGCCTCAAAATATTAAAAATTGAGTTATCATTTCATTCAGCAATTCCACTTTTGTGAGGATTCCCAAAAGAATTGAAAGCAAGGTCTCGAAAAGCTATTTGTATACCATGTTCATAACAGCATAGTGAAAACGTATAGAAGTCATCCAAATATTCATGGGTAGATGAATGGAGAAGCAAAATGTGACATATACAATACAATGGAATTTTATTCAGCACTTAAAAGGAAGGAAATTCTCTAATATGCTACTACAAGGGTGAACCTTGAGGACGTCATGCTAAGGGAAATAAACCAGTCACAAAAAGGCAAATACTGTATGATTCAACTTTTATGAGGCACTTAAAGTCATCAAATCATAAATACAAAAAGTAGAACTGTGGTTGCCAGAAGCTGGGGATAAAGGAGAATGGGGAGTTATTGTTTAGAGTACAGAGTTTCAGTTTTACAACATGAAAACTGTCATGACAATGGATGGTGGTGATGGCTGTGCAACAATTGGAATGTATTTAGTGCCGCTAATTGTACACTTAACGGTTAAAATGGTAAGTGGTATGTGTATTTTGCTACAATAAAAAATATGTCAAAAAAAAATAGAAAAGAAAGAAAGATATCTAGTAGAGTCCCAGAGAAGGAGAGTGTTAGACTTGAGGAAATTAATGTTCCTATTTGCTATAATTTTGGAACCTCAGGCATATTTCAATAATTTATTCAATATTTTCAAATGATTTAAAAAAATATTTTTAATGTTTTGTATTTATTTTTGAGAGACAGAGAGAGACCGAATGAGCAGGGGAGGGTCAGAGAGAGAAGGAGACACAGAATCCGAAGACAGGCTCCAGGCTCTGAGCTAGTTGTCAGCACAGAACCCGACGTGGGGTTCGAACCCACGAGCCGTGAGATCATGACCTGAGCTGAAGTCAGACGCTTAACTGACTGAGCCACCCAGGCGTCCCTATTTTCAAATGATTTAACTTTTAAATCTTCACTATAGTTATTGATTGAGGGCAAAAGCCTATACTGGTTCCAGTGTGATATATCTGTTGGGTACAATCAGTATATAGTTTTGTCTCTTGTATTGTGGAGTTCTTTTGGGGTTAGAGAAAGCAAAAGGGCTAAAACCCCATGGAGGACTAAGGCACATCTCTTTTCCTTCCTTATAACTTCCTCTTTTCTTCCATAGGGTTAATGAGCTTGACATGATAAACAGGCCTGAAACAAGTATTCAATCGGTAAAGCCTGAAAGTGACCACAAGGCTCAGCATCATTTGGACAGGGACCACAGGGACTCTGGATGGAAAAAGCCATTATTTTCTGCTGCAGCAAAGAAAGCAGTGTTAAACGCCCTTCACAATCAGTGCTGTTGGAAGTTCTCTTAGGGTGTGGCCCACAAACTACCACACTCCTCTCAAGCATCCTTAGCAGATCCTGTTAATCCCTTTCCCACTGAGCTTGGCTGAAGCTCAGGGCACTGATTAGATTAGCACATTAGATGAAACCTCTCTGTCATGCCTGGCAACTGGGGTGCTATAAGTAAGGCCACTGTGACTCCTGTCCTGGAGTAGTACAAATGAGTTACCATGAATTATGCCACATACCAGCCATTCGTCTGCTGCCATATCCTGACCACTACCAGATGATGGGCCGCGCTACCCAATTCAGATCAGCCACAAAGAGCAGTATGATTCCAACTTACAGTCTCGAAGCTCTTTTGGAACTCCAGAAGCTTAACTTCAGCTTCCTTGTAATTCTTGAAGAACATACACAGTTCATACATCTCCATCATCAACAGTAGTGGGGAATCCTTTGAGGAAGAGTTTGAATGAAATTATAGAATTGTGAACTCAATCAATACTATTTTCTCAATGAACAATACCAATCAACATAAGAGAAGGTTAAAGTAAAAGCGTAAGTACTACTAATAACAGTTTCATAGTAGAATTAATCCATATATGTTAGAAAGGTAGTTAAATTTATATTTACTTCACCTTTTAGAAAAAAGATATTCAGCCCAGGTACACCTACTCAACAGTCCATTTTCTGTCTATTGTATACTTGGTCCTCTGCACACGAGCTGGAGACATTCCGCTAGATAACACAAGGGCACCTCTACATACACTCCTGGAAAATGGGCTCCACAGAGCTGCCAACCTACTGCTGTTTGCGGCATTTCTATCACATTGGTGGAGGCTTTTCAGTCAGAAGACAGGAGTTTTGGAATGAGAAAGTACAGATCTGAAGTATAAATATATACTACACACTAAAGTACTTTGAGACCCTGGGGAAAGACAGTTAAGTTCTGCGAGACTGAGCTTGTTACTCTGTAAAATGAGGATAATACACTTCACAACATCCTCATAATACTATCTTTGTATACGATTATTTTGAGAAGCAACTAAAATAATATATTTAAAGCTCTTCACTAAATAAATTGTAGTCCCATTATCATTATTTGTTGTTGGCTAAAAAAACCCAAAAAACCCAGGGATAAAAACAATTTAAAAACCCAATGGGAATATTCTGCAATAACCTTTTTAAACTCAGGAAAGAAATGAAGTGACTATCACTACCTTCAAGAAAAGGTGAAAACCTCTGATGAGAGTTTTGCTCTTCTGCCTTGTTAATAATGTTCTCCAGATGACCGAGAGGTCTTGAAGCTCCCACACGTGGCCTTCCATTGAGCCCTGAATGTGTCCTGTTGCTTCAGCTGCAACACTCTCCTCCACAGATGTGATGATCCAAACACAGAGACAAGGAATAGTACTGGCACCCTGCCATTGGATAAAAACTTTTCAAAGTAAAGTAACAATTGTGTCTGGATTACCTGACAGAGGGAGCTGGGAGTTTCCACCAATGCTACAACCATGGACTGATACGTCCTGTTGAGAACAAGTCACCTCACCAACAATCATTTGGTTAAAATAGCTTGTAAAGCCTTCAAACATGAAATAAATGCTAATAAACAACAAGGGATTATTATAAACTATTCTGCAGAGTGTAACATGTCAAAAGACTGAGAGACTGAGCAGCTATGCATAGAAGTGTGGAAATACTAAGTAAAAGAAAACAAGAATGCCTTTCACAGAAAGGTTGCTCAAGGGACTATCTAGAGCATCCCACTGCCCTGCTCAAAGGCAGGGACCTTACTCTGACTGCCAACCAGGAAGCAAGGCTCTGATCACTTGTACCTTGAACATCAAGGTACAAGAAAGTATAGTATTAGATGGCTTGGAGCCTAAGAAGAAAAAACACAAAAGCAACAGTGGCCTTGAAAACACATGCTGGAGCCTCACTCTCATCATCACCCGACTTCCTCTCTGATTATCAGCCTACTGGGTCCCTTTCCAGTGTTCCTCTTGCTCTCTGGGTCCTTAATTTAGATTTCTCACTATCCTCACCTGGAGACAGGAGGCCAGGACACTAAGGATAGGGGCCTGTTGTTTCACTGCTTCTGCTAGGAGCCAGCACCCAGAGTTTGGCTTCTCTGAGCACTGGAGCAGAACTTCAAAGAGATCAGTCTTCTCTTCTTTGTTTCCCTGGAATTCCTGGGGAGACCTGTTGCAGACTTGATCACTGTCCGTTCTGGAGATGGACAATGAGGGCAAATTCTCAAAAGCAAGTCTTAAGTGGTCTTGAAGGACAGGACTGAAGTACTGAAGAAGAGATTTCACCTAGAAAACAGATGATTAAAAAAGACAGCTGTCAATTTTATCTGGAGCTGAAAATGTTAGAGAAAAGCAGAGGCAAAACTGTTCTTTCTCACCCTGAACTGTGTGGAGGAAGGCCCTGCAATTTTACAAAGTTATTTACTGCTTTGGAGTGAATTTCCAGATTCAGTCTGGAGTCACAAAAACTCCTCCTTCAGCTCTTTACTACTAATGATTAGTTCTTTATCTGAAGCCAATCCACCAAAATCTTAGTAAAAACAGTAGTATCATATAAAACAAAAGCCTAGGTACATACAACAGAAAGAACACTATTTTTCTTCCCAGAAAACTTCCAATTTCCTCTTCTTGAATAGTTAGGAACAAACGGTGGCTTACCTCCTCTGGGTGATAGTTATGGAGTTGGCTGTGAATAATGAACTGTAACCAATCATTTGCTTTGGCACATTCTCGGAGATAAGACGTGCTCAGTTTCACATTGTGGAGCCTGCAGAACTGTACCGCTAATGCCCACTGGCTGCTAGATTCACTAGATAACCTGTAATTGGGCAATGGAGGGAAAAAAACTTGTTAAAATACAGCTTTAAACTGGAAAATTANACATGGCCAGATTTCATTGTTTCTCATTGCCATGTAGTATTCCTACACCATATGTTCTTAAAAGTCTTTCAACAAATACCAATGTTTATTAGGCTGTTCTGAGGGGGTGAGGGGAAGAGGACTCTTGCACCCATAACATAAAAGGTTTCTTAGCATACTAGCAGAAGTCATTCCTTTTATCAACCACGTATCTATCAATAGATAGATTATAGTAGCTATATACCACCTTTAGGAGAATTGAGTAAATAGTCACTCAAGAAATTTCCTGGGTGCTTAATTGTTTTTGCATGATTTACTTTGAGTATCAGAGGCCATACAGGTACGTGGGATTCCTCACTAAGCGGGGGAGTACCTGTTCCTGCTGACAGCAGGAAACCGTTGAAAACAGTCACTGATGGCAGGTATAGGAGAATAGTGCACTTCCAGGGTCTGGGGTTACTCCAGGGTCACCCCAGGTGTCAGAGCACAGAAGAAAGATGGCATAAATGTGTAGAGGAGTTTTTGTGGATAGACGGTCACCTCAACTTTCATTATCAACTAACATACATTAGCAAGAAGTAACTGTGATGTCCTTACATCACTTAGAGTCAAATTTTTGTGAGATCCATCCCACATTTTCTTAAATGACTTCAATATGTGACACTTATGAGATTTCTCTGACCAGCAGGACAGTGGAGGAGACAGAGCACTTCTCCATTTCTTAGAAACTCTATCTCTAAAGAGTAAATAATTCTCTTCACCCTGCTTTTACTGATGGCAAGAAGCAGTTAAAACTCATTGTCCATTTACCGAGTATCTGTTATATGCTGGCTGAGTAAGAAGGCCTGAAGGGATTGATGAAAATATGTGAGGCATTGGAAGAAAGACTAGGCAAACACAGATTGGAAGTTAAAGTTTACCGGCAAAGAGAATGAGGTTGCAATTCAACAAACCTATTTATTTCCTGCTGCTGAATGCTGCTCCATATACCTTCTTCTAAAAGAATAAGCAATTCCTCTACGGTTGCCTTTTCACCCATAGCCAGTTTAGATAGTTTTTCAGCTGTAAGAAATATAAACAATAAAATGTGATGAAGAGAAAGGGTCAGGAACTGGGCATATCTGTTTGAAGAGTATAGACTAGGGCCATTTCAGAACCTAATTAAAGGGACCAAGAAAGTGAGATAAAGTGCAAACATTCTGCAGGAAAAGGATGAAACAGGAAGGTAATTGTTTCTTCCCAACCACTCCCAATCCAGTGCCTTAGACATATTCATCCCTTGTTCTCTAAACAAAACAAACCCCAGAGAGAAAAGGTGCTGTACCTAAAGACTCTTTGATACAGCTGTACCGAGCATCTTCATTTCTACACTTGTAGCTCAAAATTATATTGGCCACTTTCATATCAACTCTGAGCTTGAGGCTGTCGAGGCCAAGCAGTTCTAAGAAACACACACACGCAGCTCCTACTGAAGGTATGTAGAAGGAGGAGAGTCCTAAAACATAGGCTTCATTGCCTACTTGCTGGATCCTAAAAAAGAAAGGAATCAAAATCATATCAGTATATAAAAATTGTTTCTCACCAGGAAGAGCAGACAGAATTACACAGTGATACATGAAGTGTCAGATATCTGTGGAGTGTTGCCCCCTGTACACACCCATTTAGGTTCTTGGTACTTTTTAGTTGTCTCCATAGCTCCCCATTCCCTTATATTTCACCTTCTCCTAAAACACCTGTTCATAAGCCAAATTATTCTTGCTTCCAACTTTCTCCAGGGAACACAGAGCAGAACTTCAGAAAGACTATCAACTTGTGATCTTATCAATTATGAATATATATATGTACTACCAAGAAAATTAATGCCAATTAAAGTTTGACATCATATTAGGTCTTTAAAATTTTTTTTAAAATATTTGTTTATTTTGAGAGAACACACTCATGGGAGGAGGAGAGAGGGAGAGACAGAATTCCAAGCAGGCTCCATGCTGTCAGTGCAGAGCCTGACACGGGGCTCCATCTTCCAAATTGTGAGTTTATGACCTGTGCCAAAATCAACAGTCAGATGCTTAACCGACTGAGCGACCGAGGTGCCCCCATTTATATAGTTTTACATGCAGACGAATTTCAAGGACAGATGCACACGAAATTAACCACGTTAATTTACCATGTAGGATGAATATAGGAGACTCAGGGACTTTTTATCTTTCATTTTTCAGCTTCTTAATTACTTGAATATTACTGGAAACATATTTTTATCATAAAAATGCATTACTTTGTTAGCTATAAATCAATAAAGTAAATCTATATTTAACTGATTATATAAAATACTCCTCCAATTCTGTGCTTTATAAAAGTGAATTATAAAAACTGAAGATCATAAATACAAAACTCACATCTTATTATACAATCCCCTCTTTAGATTAACTGCTAATATTAGGCAAGCTTCTGGGTCATCTCTTTGTTTTAAACAGAATTTTAAAAGACATAAAAAGCATCTTTTAATATTATCTTTATTATCTTTTTTCCTATTAACAAAGACACATTAAATTCCCCACACTTGGGATATACAGAAAAGCACAAAGAAGGGAAAAAACATCAAACTACTAGCCAGATATGATTACTTAACTGTGACATATTTTCAGAATTTTTTTCAAATGCATGTGTAAAATACTCATTTTATTAAGAGTAC
This sequence comes from Crocuta crocuta, assembly GCF_008692635.1. Lineage (NCBI taxonomy): Eukaryota > Metazoa > Chordata > Mammalia > Carnivora > Hyaenidae > Crocuta > Crocuta crocuta. The sequence continues at coordinate 9,204,779 of NW_027530019.1, read as the reverse complement.
AAATTGTGTCTTAAATACTCACAGCTGCTTGGGAGTCTTGCTCTTGGTTAATTCCTGGACCAGAAAAGTACCAAATGCAAAAGAAGGCCGTCCTTGTTGTAAATAATAAGCAAAATTCAGACGTTCCACTATAGCATATTTATTAACCAGGTCAGGGCTAGAAAAATGTGGGAGATGACTCACTGCATCTGGGGGGAAAGTAAAGCAATATGAACCCTCTCTACTTCACCATGATCAATTTCAAATTTGCACGTGGGAAACTTAACTCTGCAATGGTAAAAGAAACCCAGTTGCTACAGTCATTTTGTACCACTGTGTATTACTGTGAACCACCAAAATGTAATAGTTTAGTGTGAAAAAGCCCTTCATTTTACACAAAAATATGTACCTGAGAAGCTGTGTAAAAACTTATAACTTATGCTTTTTCCTCACTAAACTTATTTTAGATGCCTTAATTCTATATTTGATGATCATTTAAGTTCACAGTGGCAATAACCTTTTAGCCTGTAAAATCTCTGCTAATGATCTGCAAAATGAGCTTTTTAGTAAAAGGCGAAAGATTTATTCGATCTGAAGAGAAACCAGAGTATGCAAAATGAGCTTTTTAACTCATTCATGCAGCTCATTACACAATCAAATCCTTTCATAACATATTGATAGGAGTCCTCTATTCACCAAGACCAACTCATTATACCTTCCTCCTGTAAATGGTTTTAAGAACATCCTTTTCTTCATATTAATACCTTCCTACAATTTCCTTATCATTAGCTATACTTAGTGATGATGCTTTCATAGAGAACTCTACTATCTATATGATGATACCACCTTTCTAAAACCAGCAGAATAGCTCAGTTTAAAGTTTCTCTGTGCCCATGAAAATAGCAGAAAAAACATTTTTTCCTCTCTAGAGAAATCTGAAGTCAGGAGATACTTGCATGTGAGAAGTTAGTATGAAATAACCACTCCTGTCAAACCCTAATCTTTAACTGACTCTTAGGCCACTCACTACATACAAAGAAATGAAATAATATTTTGGGGGTTTTTTTTAAATGTACATTTTTAATGTTTATTGAGAGAGAGACAGAGAGAGAGAGAGAGAGAGAAAGTACAAGCAGGGAAGGGGCACAGAGCAAGGGAGACAGAAAATTCCAAGCAGACTCCATGCTATCAGCACAGAGCCAGATGCCGGGCTCGAACTCATGAACTGTGAGATCATGACCTGAGATGAAATCAAGAGTCCCAGATGCTCAGCTGACTGGGATACCCAGGTCCCCTGAAATAACATTTTTAACTGTTATGGAACAAGTTCTTGAAAATTGCATCTGCTCTTATTTTCAAAGTTCAAAGCCTCTTTATGAAAAAAAAATCCTCCAGTACAATTCAAGGACTTTTTATACTGTGACTTCGTTCTTAAAAAACAAAACAAAAAACCAAAAACAAAACAAAAAGACTAGGAAGAGAGATGTCTGCTATCTTCCAAAGCTATTACTTAAAAGTACCACCTCTGAGATTAAAAAATCATCATGTGCCTTATCTATATTCTTTGTAAGACCACAGTGACTTTGGTGGCTTTTAAGTACACAGGAAACTGTTCATTCACTTATTAAATATTTGCTGAATAAATGTGAAGTATACAGCACTGCCTGGCACCAAATGAGCTAACTTGAGTTTTTAATTCAAGGAAGACCCTGATTTTTTAGTGGCTGGGGGCTAGGAAGGAGAGGG